>NC_073307.1:91029382-91329382 GCF_027595985.1 Sorex araneus
AGTGTCAGGGTTGAAGCAATAGCACAGCGGGTGGGGGCGTTTGCCTTGCACACGGCTGACCCGGGTTCAATTCCCAGCATCCCATATAGTCTCCTGAGCACCGCCAGGGGTAATTCCTGAGTGTAGAGCCAGAAGTGACCCCTGTGCATCGCTGGGTGTGACCCCAAAGCAAAAACTCAATGTCAAGTTTAGGCTTCTTTCCAACAGTACTGGAGTCATTTGCCCTTTTCTATGGCCTGGAGATTTAGAAACTGACTAAATAATGAGTTTCAAACCAGACACCCATAGGAAAGCTAGAAGGGGCTTCATAAGTAACGAAAACAATGTGTACAACAGTATGAATTTAGCTCAGGAAAACCCCAGAGTTTTCATATTTATCCGTGGGCCACACCGCAAGCCCTCAAATATTGTCATGGTTCATGTCGATAAACAAAGCCGTCCAAGCTGACGCTGAACAACATGACACAGAAGGACCTTTTTGTTATTACATCGTTTGACTGGAAGGTTGAGGATTCCAAGAATCTACTGGTGCTCTTAAGCGAGGACTTCCCATACTGCGTTTCTATGGCAGGGTTTGTTCACAAAACAACTTTGGGACAAAGCCACAGACCAAACTCTAATTTCCAGTCATGCTGGAGTCACTGGAACTGAACTTCGTATTCCCACTGCAGCTATTCGAAAACAAGATAAAGTATATGGGATTGTTTTCAAATATTGCACAGCAGTTTGGGGAAATAAATGTCTGATCCCTCCTGTTATTCTCCTTGGTGAAATAATCCTATATTTCTCCGACATATCTTGCTGAGATGAAATAACGGTGATTGGCATTAGGAGACATATACAGTGGCTAGCATTTATGGGGCATAGAGCCAGGTGGAGGTGAATTTTAGCCATCGCCAGAGATAAGCCACATGTGTATGGTGAAATTCTTTGAGGCTGCAACTAGCAAGCTAAGAACGGCAGTATTCCCAGCATTCACAAAGGTCTGGAGACATTTGATTGTGGTCATCCAAGGAGTGAAAGGAATTTTGAATTCTCGGAGTTCTTTGTGAACTGGAGAGATAGCAAGCGGGTCGGACATTTGCTTTGCACGTGGCCGACCTGGGTTCCATTCCTCCGTCCCTCTAGGAGAGCCCGACAAGCTACCGAGAGTATCCCGCCTGACCGGCAGAGCCTGGTAAGCTCCCCATGGCATATTCAATAAGCCAAAAAACAGCAACAACACGTCTCACTATGGAGACGTTACTGGTGCCCGCTTGAGCAAATCGGTGAGCAACGGGATAACAGTGCGACAGTGCTACAGAGTTCTTTGTAGAGACTCAGAAGGGAGAGACCTTAAGTCATGAGACAGGGGGAGCAGAGGGAGATGATAGACTCTCCATGTCTACCTCAGCACAGCTGAAAGCAATTTTAAAAGAATGAAACTAAGCTGTAGTTCATGTATTAATTTGCTAGAAACATACAGCACTCTTTAAGGGGATATCAAATCTGCTCTACCAGTGAGAAGCAAAACACAACTCAGGGCCTGGAGAGATAGTATCGCAGCAAGGTTGTTTGCCTTCATGTGGATGACCTCAATAAAATTCCTGGTACGCACATGGTCCCCTGAGCTCTGCCAGGAGTGATCCCCAAGTACAGAGCCAGGGGTAAGGCCCTGAGTACTGCTGGGTGTGACCCCCAAACAAAAAACTCTCATGTACAGGGTTTGGTTTAGAGATTTAGTTCAACAGGCTGGAATACATGCCTTGCACACAGCAGGGTAAGAAGCTCAGGTCCAGTCCCTAGAATACATGGTCTCCAGTACACCGCCTGGAAAGGCCCTTGAGCACTGGGCTAGACACAGCTACTTAGCATTTGCTGGGTCTGATAAAAACAAACAAACAAACAAAACCAAAATCACATATACAAAGGAACTAACCAGTGAGATGGGTGGGGTAAGAGGGGTAAATTAGGAAATCTAATCATATTTAGAAATGACAGAGATAATCCGATAATCATCCAAGGACATGGAAAAACTTTTAAATATGCTCATGTGGTTAAAGGAAAATATGACCATAATAAGGAGAGTACGATGTGAAAGTAAATCAAGCAAATAAAACGTTCGAAGTAAAAATTGCAGTCCAAAATAAATAATTCATTGATGGGTAGATTAAGTGGAACAAAATTCAAATGAATTGGGCGATGTAGCAACAGAAACAGTACAAAATGAACTAAAAGAATGATCTTATTCATATGCAGGATATAAAGAAGCATAGTAGGGGAATAACACCCGAAGGCAAGGGAAGTGAAGAACAGGAGCCTTGGTCTTTAGAAGGAAGCTAGCTACGGAGGGAGGCAGGGGGTGTTGGGAGGAGGTCAGGGAAAGGACCACTGCAACCATGATAGAGGGAAGTAGTAATTCTGGACCAGGACGAGGTGCTGAAAGGATGTAGAGGCATGCATGATACCCTATTAGGAACAGTATATGGTGAACTAAAGGGGTCTTTAAAAAAAATGGAATATGAAAAAAAGAAAATAGTGTCTGCCTTAGAGGTAGGCTGGGGGAGGGGTGAAAGGGAAATGGGACAATGTGTTTTTAAAAGAAGAAATAAAAGCAGAAAAAAAATGAACAGAGCCTCAGTAAATACACAACCCTGGACTTTGTAGATACAAGTTGTACCATGAGTACAACTGGAATCCCAGGAGAAGCTAGGATCGAGAAGATGCTTAAAGAAATAATGATTGAGAGTCTTACTGAAAAGTCTAAATTCACAGTTTATTGAAAGGTATAAATTCACGATTCCAAGAAGCTTAACAAGCCTTATGCATCCAGGAAAATGAGCTTGCGTCTCAAATGTACTGAAGAAAAAAAGCCAACGATTGTTATGAAAGGAATAATATGCCCCACCAACGATTGTTCTGAAAGGAATAATATGCCCCACCAAGAAATCAATATGTTTCGACCTCACCTCCAGTACCAGTATATTTTGAGTAAGTAAGATTGGGTTGGGGGGGCATCAGGGTCATTCTAATTATTGAGCTTGTAAGAAGAGGTGCCAAGGAGCTCACTGACTCAAGGACACAGAAAGAAAGCCAACAAGATCAAGTTAAGAAGAAATCTCTCATCAGAAAGTAACTAGGCTGTACCTGGATCTGGCTCCCCCTTTTTTTTTTTTGGCTTTTTGGGTCACACCCGGCGATGCACAGGGGTTACTCCTGGCTCTGCACTCAGGAATTACCCCTGGCGGTGCTCAGGAGACCATATGGGATGCTAGGAATCGAACCTGGGTCAGCTGCGTGCAAGGCAAATGCCCTACCCTCTGTATTATCGCTCCAGCCCCTGGATCTGGCTCTTTTATCTTCTAAAACTGAGAAAATAGATTTCTAGAGAGCATCCAGTCATTGCTGGATTGTAATACCAGCCAGAACAGTCTTTATACAGCACAGAATTCAAAAACTGTTAATGCAGAATTCTTTACTCTAAAATATTCTTCAAATATCAATTATAATATATATTTGAATCAATTCCTCCGCCCCTCTCGGAGAGCCCGGCAAGCTACCGAGAGTATGGAGCCTGCACGGCAGAGCCTGGCAAGCTACCCGTGTGTATTGGATATGCCCAAAACAGTAACAATAAGTCTCTCAATGAGAGACGTTACTGGTGCCCGCTCGAACAAATCGATGAGCAACGGGATGACAGTGACAGGATATATTTGAATAAAAACTGAATTTATCATTTGTAAACCAATAACACAAAATCTATTGGAGGAAGTGATTCAGGTTAAACAGTGCTCAGTAAAATCTACAAAAGGAACAAATAGCTCCAGGCATGTTGATTTCCCATCTTATTTTAAAGAACTGGAAATTTTATTTAAAGTACAATATTTTAGTATACAAATTCTAAAATAATTCTTATTTAAAATAAAAATTTAAAATCATATGAGGTAGTTGATTATTTCAAAAAATTACTAAAAAGTATCTTTTGGAATTTATATAGAAGCAAAACGTTTGATAAATAGAGCACAAAGAATGAAAGTGGGAGGCAAAATAAATATATGTTGTTAAAATGTTATGTGTGGAATACTATAATATTTGAAGGTACATTGTAATATATCAAAATTTTATTTGTAAAGTCTACAGAAAACACTGAAAAACTCTAAGAAATTGTATTTGATAAATGAACAAATAGTTCTAACGGAATACTATCACTGTCACTGTCGTCCCACTGTCATCCATTTGCCAGAGTGGGCACCAATAACGTCTCCAAGTGAGACTTGTTACTGTTTTTGGCATATCGAATACACCATGGGGAGCTTGCCAGGCTCTGCCATGCAGGCGGGATACTCTCGGTAGCTTGCTGGGCTCTCTAAGAGGGGTGGAGGAATCGAACCTGGGTCAGCCACATGCAAGGCAAAACAGAATACTATAAATAATTAATAATATGTTAGAAAAAAGTATGATCTAAAGTTAAGAAGACAAAAAACAAGAAACAAGATGGCAAATTAAAAGTCATTCAATATTTAAATTCAATAGAAGTGATCTAAATACCCAAATAAAAAGAGATGATCAGAAATCAGGATGGTTAAAAAAGGCAAGATCTCATTCTATGCTGTCCAGAACAATCCTCTTTAAATATAAACTGATAGAATTCACTTGCTTTTTTTTTCTTTTTTGGTCACAACCGGCGATGCACAAGGGTTACTCCTGGTTCTGCACTCAGGAATTACTCCTGGCGGAGCGCGGGGGAAGATATGGGATGCTGGGAATTGAACCCAGGTTGGCCGCATGCAAGGCAAACGCCCTCCCCTCTGTGCTATCACTCTGGCCCCTAGAATTCACTTCAATATAAACTCTAGTTTAAGTGGGAAAGAATTGGAGCCGGAACAATAGTACAGCGGGGAGGGCATTTGCCTTGCTCACGGCTGTCTCGGGTTCGATCCCCCGAATCCCATATGGTCCCCCAAGCACTGCCAGGAGTAATTCCTGAGTGCAGAGCCAGGAGTAACCCCTGAACCTCACTGGGTGTGACCCAAAAGCCAAATAAAAGAAAATAAATGGGAAAGGATGGGAAATAATATGCAATATAAACATTAAAAATAAGAAAATGAATTAAAATGTCCAAGGACAGACAAATTATTTTTGGTGTGGTTGTTTGGGCCACACCCAGCAGTGCTCGAGGGTTACTGCAAGCTTTGTGCTTAGACTGGCTCTCAGAGGTACTCAGAAGACCGTGCAGTACTGCTGATCTAACCGTGATTGACAGTATGCAAGGCACATGCCTTGGCCCCTGTACCATCTCTCAGGCCTTTTCAATACTGTTAATCCACATCCTCAGAGAGTTCTAAGCAGGGCAATGCTTTCATTGAGTTTATGTTTGAAGAAGATGGCCTGGCTGTGCATATAAGATGGATTAAAGAATGTGAATTAGAAGTGAGGACCAGTTAAAAGCCCTGGCAAGTAGCAATCACTTGTATCACTTGTCATCCTGTTGATCTTTGATTTGCTCGTGTGGGCGCCAGTAACGTCTTCATCCGTCCCTGTCACGTGTGAGTGTAGCCCAATGATATCTGCTCACTCCAGGAACAGGAAGAGTCTCAAATCGTTCATCCAAGATTTTGACGAAGAAGTCTGACCATCTCGTGGGTGGGCAGCTACTGGTCTTTTGACATCCCGTGGAATCCAGTCGGTAACAGCTCTATTCCAGCGGTCATCTCTGAATCGCATTATGTGTTCGGCCCATCTGATTTTTGACACCTTGGCAAACGAGACAGCGTCCCTGATTCTTGATCCTTGACGGAGGTCAGAACTCCAAATTCCTTCTCTCAATTGAGTGAGACATGATACTCCTAGCATAGCTCTTTCGATTCCTCTTTGAGATTCCCGAATAGCGTTCTCATCCTGTTTGCATAGGGCCCAGATCTCTGAGGCGTATGTTAGTGCAGGAAAAATGGTGGAGTAGTAAAGATGTGCCTGGAGCTGGAGGTTCTTCATCCTCTTAGCCACTTCTTTGATGCTCTTAAAGGTGTTCCACGCTGCTCTCTTCCTCCTGCGCAGTTCAGGTGCCAGATCATTTGTCATGTTGAGTTCTTGACCTAGGTACACATAACTGCTGCATTCGGAGATGTTTGTTCCATTGAGGGTAAATGGAACATCTTTGCCCCCTGTGCCAGGCTGTCTTCACCAGGGCCCCCTTGGAAGGAGGAGGGTTGTTTTCCTCCCTGCCCCAAACAGAGCCCTGGAAGCCAAAAACCTCCAGAACCCTGCCGCAGCCATGCTCAAGGCCACTCTCCACACGCTCAGATGAGCCTCACGCATGCAGGAACTGACAGTGAGATCTCCAAGCCTGCTTGGATCGGGACTGGGCCTCCTCCACCCAGATCCCCAGTTTTCCAGTAGCTTGGTAGTCACACCCACACACTGCCCCCAGCACCATGTAATCTCATCAATGGCCAAGATCCAGAGACTATGAAACAAAGCTCCTGGAAGAGAGCAATGCAGAATCTCACATGGCAGAGCCTGGCAAGCAACCTGTGGCATATTCAATATGTGGAAAAGGTCTTATTCCCCGACCCTAAACATGACGGGGACGAATGGAGACATTACTGGTGCCTGCTTGAGCAAATTGATGAGCAACGGGACAACAGTGATACCATGATCCAGTGATCTGTATCTCTGTATCTAGCTCCCTATGGTGGTATTCTCTTCCAGATCAGAAGGCAATGGGATAATTAGAATTCACATCTGAGTCACATGTTTGGCATTTTATCGGAACTGCATGATGATGAACTCAATTCAGGAAAAGCTCTGGCTGAAATGAAATCTTGACAACTGCTGTGCTGGTGCCAGCTTTGAATGAACAGAGAGACAGCTCAGGATAGGACAGTGAGTTTATTAGAAGCTCGACACGGAGGACCCCAAGTCAGAAGAGAAAGAAACTTGGAGCCCTGTTTGCTGAGAGGGTCTGTCTCTCTTTTATCCTCTAAATGTGGGCTGCAATCTACATGCGTTCTTATCAGTGAAACAGGGGATATAGAGGTAATAAGTCAAAGAAAAACAACCAATGCATCGTTCCACATGGTACGGCCTTCAGGTGCTCAAAAGAAAAACAGTCAGTTGTGAGTATCTCTTGCCCATTTTTGGTGCAGCCTTCAGGTACCATCTCCCGGGCACTCTCATAAATCTTTCAGGCCCGTGTGCTCCCTTCAATCTGGTGGACTGGTGGGCCCTTCATCATCATCATCATCATCATCATCATCATCATCATCATCATCATCATCATCATCATCATCATTATCATCCCCTTGATCATTGAATTTCTCAAGAGGTCTCAGTAACGTCTCCATTCGTCCTAGCCCTGAGATTTTAGCAGCCTCTCTTTACTCATCCTTCCCAACGGTGCTGCATTGGAGGCTCTTTCAGGGTCAGGGGAATGAGACCCGTCATTGTTACTGGTTTTGGCATATGACTACACCACGGGGAGTTTGCAAGGCTCTCCCATGTGGGCAGGAAACTCTCGGTAGCTTTTACTAGGCTCTCCCAGAGGGAGAACTAGGCCATAAGATGTCCCATAAGGTGGGCCCTTAGCTGGGTTAATTGGATTAATTGGGGCCATAAAAGGATGCTTCTCCCTCCCTTCTCTTTAAGTTAGAGGGTCAGTTTCAGTTTCCCACCACATTTTCTTCATTTTTATGACAGTTTCATAATTCTCCTTACATACAGCTTCTTTATTCGTCATTACAGCAACCATTCTCTAATTGTCCTCCGTGGAAGCATAAGCACGGAGGCACGTTTTCTGGGTCAGGGTCCAAGCCAGCCCACCTGCTCCCCCTTTACTGCTGATTGAGAGATTGATGGGGGCGGGGGTGGGGGGGTCCCACCTTGCAGGAAGAGACCAGGAATGAGGGTAACAATCTGGAGTCCAGTAGTTCCACCCCACTGAATTAGTAAATGACTCAACCCAAATCTCCTCTCCTGTGGAAGAGAAACCCTGGGACTTGTCTGGCAGGGAAGCGATATAGAAAATAGAAACTGTGATTTTTCTATCTATAAAAGCAGACAGCCTGGGGCACTGTACATGCGTGCCTTGCAAATAATGAGTAATAATGATCTTGTCATGATTTTTAAACTTTTTCAGGACTGACCAGGGAAGATACTCACATCTCCCTTTATGACACCTGTCACACAGGGATATGGATTCGGAAGCACCAAGAGACAGCTGGTGGTGCCACTTGCTATGCAGTAGTTATACGGGGAACAGTGAGAGTGTTACCAGATTTAGAATCACAGTGGGGACGGAAGCACCGGCCAGCTCTACTACAGGCTAGTTGTGTAACCCTGGGCAAGTCAGCAGTGGCAGAAAATGCTGCTGTGATGAACTCATCCAGGCTGTTAAAGACATAGATGTAACTATAAAATGCAAAGACTCACATGCCAACGCCTGTCCACCATCACCTGTCCGTACCTCTTAGGAAACTCGCGAACCTTCTTCCAACCCAGATCCCGAGTTCTCTGCACTCTGGGGCATTCCTTGCCTCTGATACTTCTTCTTCTTTTTAAATGTATTTGCTTCATTATTTATTTATTTTGCTTTTTTTTTTTAGGTCACACTCAGCGATGCTCACGGGTTCCTCCTGGATCTGCACTCGGGAGTTACTCCCGGCGGTGCTCAGGGGACCCTATGGGATGCTGGGGATTGAACCCAGGTCAGACGCATGCAAGGCAAATGCCCTACCTCCTGTACTATCACTATAGCTCCAATACTTCCTTAAAAAAATGAATAAATAAATAAAAGTATTCTTCACAAGCACGGCTCGTAAGTCCTCACACATTTTCTAAGATGAAATCAGCCTTGAGTGTAGACCAGGACAATATTGTGATACACTGTCAGAGCTCTTTTGCCTTAAGTCTGCAATCTGAGGCTGCAGCTGACCGCTGACCAGGTACCTGACCGCTGACCGCTACCTGACTCGCTCTAGTTTTTGCAGCGAGATGCCCCCATTTCAGCGGTCACATCCATTTAATTTTCCTGCTCTGTGCTCAACGACAGGGTGTGACTCCAGTAAATTCCATCAAATCTCCTCTGCACCGAGAAACTCGATCAACTAAACTCCCTTCAAGCTGTGTCTCATGTGAACTGGCCTCGAAGTGTGGTTGCGGGTGAGCGGAGGAACGGAGAAACTGCCTTTGACGCTTTGGCTTTCCTGTCTCAGAGGATTTTTGTTTATTTCTCACATTGGGGCTCTGAGCTCAAGAATAGCCTTTCCCCAATAGAATCACTCTTAATTTCAGCCCTGTTTGTGGCAAACGTTTATGGTGTGCTAAACGTAGTCTAGTTGGAAGGAAGAAGTGATGCTCCGGGGTTGCTCTTGGATCTGCACTCTGGAATTCGTCTTGGGATTGCTCAGAGACCCATAGGGGATGCCAGGGATCGAACCCAAGTCTGCCATGTGCAAGGCAAATACCCTGCCCATTGTATTATGACTCTGGCCCCTGGCTGTCATTTTTTCCTTTTTTTGTTTTTTAAATTTATTTATTTTTAATTAGTGAATCACCGTGGGGGTACAGTTACAGATTTATACATTTTTTTTATTTGATTTTTGTTTTATTGATGGATTGGTTTGTTTACTTATTCGTGGAGGGACGGAGGGACGGAGGGATGGAGGGACGGGAGGGGGGGGCGACGGGGCGGGGCCCAGATTTATACATTTTTGTGCTCATGTTTCCCTCATACAAAGTTCGAGAACCCATCCCTTCACCAGTGCCCATTCTCCACCACCAGTAAACCCAGCATCCCTCCTACCCTCCCCAGTCCCATCTCCCCCCACCCCACCCTGCCACTGTGGCAGGGTATTCCCTTTTGTTCTCTCTCTCAAATTAGGTGTTGTGGTTTGCAATAAGGTGTTGAGTGGCCACTGTGTTCAGTTACAATTTTAAGGTCGTATAAGATTTAAGAAAAATTCACAAGGCATCATAGTGCTTCCGTGCACTGCACATCTACTTTCTCTTGTTAGCTACACTTTACAGTATGCTATATTTCTCACAATGAACAAATCAATATTGATGCATTGTTACTAGGCAAACTCTGCCTTTATTTAGGTTTTCTCATTTTCCCTAATTCCTTTTCTGTTCCAGAGAAGCCTACAGCACAACCGTATTCTATTTATAATTTGCAATGAAGAGCTACAAATAAATGTTAGTCCACTTTAATATAAAACTCCATCCCTTTACAAGTCATGTAGGTGCTGTAGAACAGGAATCTCAATTTCTCTCTCTGACCCATTATGGGATGGCTTTGTTTTTCTTCCACATAGATAGAATATACTTCATTCACTAAAATACTGAAATAATTTCTTTGAACATTACAGTTAATTATTTAATTTTATTTTGTATTTTGAGCCACACCAGGTGGTAGGCAAGGTTTATTCCTAGCGCTGTGCTCAGGGGTCACTCCTGTTTGTCCTTGGGGGGGGACCACATACAGTGCCAGGGATCAACTTAGGGTCAGCAGCATGTAAGGTATATTTTTTCTAGCTTCTGTAGTGAAAGTGTGTTTTTTTTCTAGCCTTTTTTCTAGCTTTGTTTTTCTACAGGTTGTGTGTAAATGCCTTCAAATATTTTTTTTGATCCTTGTTTATTCTTATTTATACTCGCTAAATCTGCAATTTGCATCATCATTAATTTTGGAAAGGCTTTCGTCTTTACTTTATATCTTGATTTAGCTTCTCTCTCTCTCTCTTCTGGAGCATTTCCGCCAAGTATATGCTGCATTTTTTGACATGGTGTCACATTTCTTAGGTGCTTGGCTCTGAACGTTCTCCCATCCTATTTTTCTCTCTTTATAATTTTCGAATGTTTATGTTGACCTTTCTTCAAGCTTACCCACTCCTTGCTTTTGCTGAATCTTCTGAGGGGCTCCCACTGAAGACAGCTTCCATTTCTATTACTTGTTTTGATTTTCAGTGTCTGGTTGTTTTTTTAAAAAGGGTTTTCACTTCTTCGCTCACATTGTCATTGTTGGCCTTTTACATTAGATCTCTCTCTGCCTCAGTCCTTGATGGTTATCTTAAGTTCTCAGATATTTCTGACGTCTGTGTCATATTTGGGTCCTGTTTGGGTGATTGCTTTGTCTCTTCCAATTTCTTTGTTTTGCTTTTGATTTACCAAGTAATTTCTTTTTTTGTATTGAGACCTAGGCTTTTTATACAGGATCTGTATAAGCAGGATCTGGGTTAAACAAGCTTTTAGTATAATTTCTTTTGCTAATCTGAATAGAAGTTGGACTGTATAGGATGTATGCTTGTCAGAGCGAGTACCAAAGACTTCAACTATCTGTTTGCATTTCTCTTCTTGATTTGCATTTTCCTAGGCACTCCTAAGAGGGAATTTTTTGAACTTGCAGATTTTGGAGGGGATATTATCCATGACCTGAGCTTCAACCTGAACCACTACTAGCTCTGTGCTGCCACCAGCCCTAGAATCAAGACCCAGGACTGGGACAGAAAGATCACTGTCACTGTCACTGTCATCCCATTGCTCATCAATTTTCTCGAGCGGGCACCAGTAACATCTCCTTTTTTTGAGACTTGTTGTTACTGTTTTTGGAATATTGAATACACCACGGGTAGCTTGCCAGGCTCTGCCGTGTGGGCGAGATACTCTCAGTAGCTTGCCGGGCTCTCCAAAAGGGGCAGAGGAATTGAACTCGGGTCAGACGCGTGTAAGGCAAACGCCCTACCGCAGTGCTATTGCTCCATCCCACAGCAAGATCCTACAGGAAAATTGAAACAAGAAATCATCACTTCTAGCGGCAAGGTGGAACAACCCTGGTGTGTGTCTCTGACTGGTGGTGTGCTGATGGCCAGACTGTGTCAGTTATGCAGACAACCTGGCATAGGTGGCAGGTGACCACTGACACTTGTTAGATATAAATAGCAGAGATTTAGAAATAAAAAACTGTCTCTTTAAAAACAAAAAAGCTACTCATCTGACCTGGTCAGACTCATTCAGGATAAACTACCTTTTTATTACCTTAATACCAGCAGAGAAATGTTAAGGTACTCATAAGTGACTTGCATACATGATAAAATCATTCTCGGGATATATGCCCATGGCAGGGAATCTTGGGGGTTACCTTACACTCCTATTTAGTGCAGTTAACTGAAGTGATACTTGAATTTAATTCCCAAGACATGTGGAATGGATTGACCCAGAAGGTCAGAAGAGCATGCAGGGCAGCAAGAATAAAATGAACAAAAAAAGAAAGGGCAGAAGGGGCTGGAGCGATAGCACAGGGGTAGGGCGTTTGCCTTGCACTCGGCAGACCCGGGTTTGATTCCCAGCATCCCATAGGGTCCCCTGAGCACCGCCAGGAGTAATTCTTGAGTGCGTGAGCCAGGAGTAACCTCTGTGCATGGCCGGTGTGACCCAAAAAGCAAAAAAAAAAAAAAAAAAAAGCAAAAAAGAAAAGAAAGAGCAGAAAAGAATCAAGATTCGGATGCTGAGACTCGAGGGATAGTACAGAGGTTAAGCCACTGAACTTGCATGCAGCCAACTCTGGTTCAATCCCTGTCACCACAAAGGCCCCAGCACTCCTCCCCTTCACTGACACTTGTCTCCTTGTACTCCACCCAAAACAAAAGATCCAGATAATACATCCAACCTAAGCAAGTCCTTATTTATTTATTTATTTATTTATTTATTTATTTATTTATTTGCTCTTTGGGTCACACTTGTGATGTTCAGGGTTTACTTCCAGTTCTGCACTCAAGAATTACTCCTGATAGTGCTTGGGAACTATATGGGATGCCAGAGATTGAATTTGGGTTGGCTGCTTGCAAGGCAAATGCCCTACTCGCTGTACTATCACTCTAGCCCCCAACCTCAGCAAGTTTTATACCTTCTAAAGGCACAGGTGTTTATGCACATCAATGATGCTCTTTGAAAAAGAGGCTGGCTTCTTTTACTTTGAGGTGGCATCTTCAAGTTTTTATTTTAATTTTTAGTGAATCACTGTGGAGTACAGTTACAAACTTATAAACTTTTGTGTTTGCATTTCAGTTATACAGTGATCGTTTACCCAATCCCTCCACCAGTGCCCATTCTCCTCCACCAATGTTCCCAGTATCCCTCTCACCACCCGCACCCCATCCCCCACCACCCCACCCTGCCTCTGTGGCAGGGCATTCCCTTTTGTTCTCTCTCCTTTTGGGTGTTGTAGTTTGCAATAGAGGTACTGAGTGGCCAACATGTTCGGTCTGTAGTCTACTTTCGGCATGCAGCTTTCAATCCGAATGGGTCCTCCCAACATTCCCTACTAGGTGTTCCCTTCTCTATCTCAGCTGCCTTTTCCCCCAGCATGTGAGGCCAGTTTCCAAGCTGTGGGGCAGACCTCCTGGTCTTTATCTCTACTCCTCTTGGACATAGAAAGATGGCACTCCTCTGTGGAATATCAAGTAACAGAGTGGGAGACTAGCATCTTCAAGTTTTTGACTAAAGACATTTTTGCAGGCGAGTTCCCTTTGAGGATATAGATGGCTAGCCAGCCAGAAGCGAAAATAAAGAACTCTCCCCGTCAGCCCAGAGAATCTTGGGTTATTAGTTTTGAATGTCAGGAAGGCTAGGTCACCCAAGGGGATGCTTCCGGTGAGCTCTTGCTTTGTATTTGTGGCCAGCAAGGCTGATGGACCTGGGAAGTTCCCGTCCTGAAAGGTTAGCACCTTGGCTCTCCTCAACACAAATGTTAATGAACATCTGTTCACAGAAACGTTGTTTCTCTTCAATGAAGTCTTGTTAAACAAACCCTTGTATTTTGTTCAAAGAAAAAAGTTGCTCCCCCCAACACACACCCTACTCCACCTTCTCTCCTCTCCCACCCCCATTCTTTTAATCCAGGGAAAGGAGTTGGGGTCATTATAGTTGGTTCTCTTTTGTAATGATACGAATGTCATTCTTTGCTCGGACTGTCATCTTTCTGGACATTTTTATCGAAGATGTTTACATTCCTGCAACACATTTGGAACAAACGAAGCAGCCGTTTCTGCGGGGAGATGGCATTGACGGTTGCCATGGGAACTGTGTGAAGTCACAGAAAATAGATTATCTCATAATGCATTACCCAGTGTCAGAAACAGGCAGCCTGACTAGAGAACAAACTACCAATTAACGAGCAACCATCCAGGGCCAGAGAATAGGCATACCTTCGAAGGCACCTCAGAAAGGTCATATTCCAGTTAATTTATTGGTTACTTTGCTCAATTCAAACTCCTTATTCTGATTGCTTTGCACCCATATAAATCGGTTTCCTCAGTCATATTTTTAGCATGAGGAAGATCCAGAAAAGAAGAATTTGACATTTTTGGAGAAATTTTCAGGATGATTTTAAAGTAAATCCTCTTGTTCCGTTGGTGAGGTTTGTAAATGACCGTCTTTAACTTCTCTAAAGTATTTTGGGGAGGCAGAGAACCAGTGATAGAGAATATAGTTTCTAGTATCAAAATGCATTTTTTTAATACCATCACTCTTATAGTTAGGTTTTGCCTCATGAATTGTAGGCCTTGTGCAGGCAAAGTCACTCCTCCAAGCCTCGGTTTTCTCATCTGTAAAAGGGGGACTAGAAAAACAGCTAATGAGAGTTGGGTGACTTCATTTGATCTATGCAAACAGCCATGAATTGGAAGCAAGCAATGATTCATGGCTGTTTGCATAGATTGAATGAAGTCACCCAACTGAGGTATAAGCCCAATACCTCCATAATTTGTTTTCAATATATGTGCAGAAGCATTGGCACTGATTAAAGTGCCTAGATTGCAGCCAGAGCAATAGCACAGTGGGTAGTGTGTTTGCCCAGCAGGAGACTGACCCAGGTTCAATCCTCAACATCCCATAGGGTCCCCCGAGCACTGCCAGGAATAATTCCTGAGTGCAGAGCCAGGAGTAACTTACTCCTGAGCATAGCTAGTTGTAACCAAAACTCACTGTAGCACTGTTGTCCTGTTGTTCATCAATTTGCTTGAGTGGACACCAGTAATGTCTCCATTGTGAGACTTGTTACTTTTTTTGGCATATCAAATATGCCATGGGTAGCTTGCCTGGCTCTGCTGTGCAGGTGGGATATTCTAGGTAGCTTGCTGGGCTCTTCAAGAGGGACGGAGGAATCGAACCCAGGTCAGCCGCATGCAAGGCAAATGCCCTACCCGCTGTGCTATTGCTCCAGTCCCTGTGCTATCGATCCAGTCTGACCAAAAAGCAGAAAACAAAAAACCACGAAAACAACAAACTAGAGAAATGGGTTTATATCCCAATGTCTAACTTGGACTATCATTGAAATTATCTAGAAATTTTTCTTCAGACCCTCTGAATTAGAACCTTTGATAGAGGGTTCGACATGTGCACATGATCTTATTTGAATTTTGTGAGGGGACTTCAGTCACAGCCAGTGGTGCTCAGGCAGTGCTACTCATGTTTCTGTGTGTAAGGGGGAGAGGGGTGACTCACAGAAGTTCCCAGGAGACCACTCAGTGTTGGGAAATAAACCAGAACCGTCCACATTCAAAGCAAATGCCTTAGCTCCTCCGGTGCTATTTCTTTAGCTCCGGAAATGTGCATTTTAATGACCCCCTATGCGAGTCTGATTTATTTTGGCAAACCTAATATTGTGCTCATAAGAATCATTTTTGTTGTTCTCATTGAAATGCATTTTTCTAAATCCTCTTTTCCGAATGTGATGAACAGCATGTTGGGTGGAGGCAGGGTAGCCAAAAATCTCCTCAAGCCTCTTTGGAGACTGATGCAGGTGCAAGAACCACCCTTGGGACTTAGCTACTCTCCTCAACTTTCCTCCCCACACAGAAGCCTCATCTCCCGACTCGGAAGAAGGAGCTTCTAGTGTTCCCAGTGCTTATGTCTGCGGAATATTCCTGGTGTTTGTGGGTGTAGAATGGAGAAGGAAGGAACAGTAGTTGGCCTTCTAGGGGGCCATCTGTCACTCTCTCTGTCTCCTGGAGCCTAGACTACTTCCTCTTTCCAAGGTTCCCCCTTCACTTTCTTTTTATTCATTTTAATTTTTTATTCTTATTTATTTATTTATTTTTATTGAATCACCGTGAGAACAGTTACAGGGCTTTCAGGATCAAGTCTCAGTCACACAATGATCAAACCCCCATCCCTTCACCAGTGCACATGTTCCACCACCAAAAACCCCAGATACCTCCCCTCCCACTCCCCACTCTCCTCACAGCCTGTGTGGCAGAGGATTTTCTCTTTACTCTCTCTTTACTTTGATTACATTCAATTTTCGACAGAAAACCCACTATTATTATTATTTAGAGGTCCCCCCCACCAACGATCAGACCTGTCGAAATGGCATCATGAGATCCTATGTTTTCTATTGCTGATAAGAAAGAGCATATGATGTCGCACGGTCTCGAAAGCGGACCCCCTTCCCTTTCTAACGACCAACTGCACACCAACCTTCGGCTGAGGACAGAGCCCCTGTAAGTGGCTCGGGCCACTTCTGCTAAGAAACTAAAAGTGTGGATGTTGATTTCCTTGGTGTACCTATCCCCACTCCAGCTGATAACAAGCTGTGAAGTGAAGTTGCTGAAGGGAAACATGATAAAAGATGAGCACAGTGTGCGCTCTTGAGCCAGTCTGAGCCGGCTCCAGCAGCTTCTGGGCCAAGTCAGAGGATCTGATCACGGACTTACTAGAAATAAGCACACAAAGAAATAAGCTTTTTTTTCCCTTTCCTTTTTCTGAGACTGAGCTTTGGCCTTAATCCAGAAGGACAAATAAGGGTGGTTCTGCCTGATAATTTTTCCAGTGTAGAGGATGGAGAGGCTGCTAAAATCTCGGCACTGAGTGTAACAGACATGTTACTGGTGCCCGCTCGAGTAAATCGACGAACAACGGGATGACAGTGACAGTGACAGAGGACCTTACTGACCTCCAAAGATACAGATGCTTCTTCTCCAGTACCGATTTGAGGAGGTTGGTAGTTTCTTCCTCCAGTGCAGTTTGAAACAGACGCTGAGACTATTTTGAATTGTCAAGGAAATTTATTCTGATAAGATAATGAGATCTGACATAGAGGTGGAAGGAAAGACTAAAGGCCTACATATTTGCCCATCAATGACTTGAGCATTTCATTCACTCCTTCGTTCACCCATTTACCCATCCTTCCATCCCCTCAGAAAATACTGACTTCCGGGCATTTTACTGGTCACTGGTGTTAGAGCTGTAAGCGAACACTGAACTTGCATCCCAGTGGGAGAAAGATAATAAGCAAATCTGCTAGTCATATGCCAGGTGGTGTTGAGACGGTGAAGGAAACATGTGGGTAAGTGGCATCATGGAGCATGATGGGGTAGAGGAGGGTTATCTGAGACAGCATGGTCAGGCACAGCATCTTGATACAGTGACATATCAATAGGAACCTGAATGGAGTTAAGAGGGAGAGAGCAATACTGTTTCTTTGAAAAGGGACATCAAGGCAAAGGAAGCAGCAAGTGCAAAGGCCCTGTGGAAGAGTAGTGTGGTTCTGCGTAAGGGACAGCAAAGAGGCCACTGTGCCCAGCAAGTGAGGAAGAAGAGGGTGGGAAATCGGGGCTGAGTGCTGCTTCAAGGTGAGATCATCTGGAGGTTTGCAGGATGGGTCCAGAGCCCTAATTGATCCAGTGAGATTTCTCCATGTATATATAATTCACAGACTTAGAGGTTTGCCAAGGAATCAAAGATGTTATTCAAATGTCCTTCTGCGGGAGCTCATGGGAGTTGTTCAGTTTGGGATTTGCCCCTGGAAGAAGAGAAAAGCAGCAAGTACACAAGTATATGAGATTTTGAAGTCAAAGAAGATGCATTTCAATTGTCCCTCATTTTCAGAAGGAGAGGGAGGGAGAGCCAAAGGCCGAGTAACTTCACTTTTGATCTTTTCCTACGCTAGGATGAATGCCCTGTGGCTCTAGGCACAGAGAGGTTGGTTCTACAGAGACTGGGTGGATTTTAATTCCACCTCTGCTGTTTCCTTGAATTTCCTTCAGTAACCATGAAGGTCCTGTGCTGTGGCACTGTAGCCCTGTCGCACTGTTGTCCAGTTGTTCATCGATTTGCTCAAGTGGGCACCAGTAACGTCTCCATTGTGAGACTTGTTGTTACTGTTTTTGGCATATCGAATATGCCACGGGGAGCTTGCCAGGCTCTGCCATGCGGGTGGGATACTCTCAGAGACTTCCTGGGCTCTCTGAGAGGGACAGAGGAATTGAACCTGGGTCGACTGCATGCAAGGCAAATGCCCTACCCTTTGTGCTATGCACTGGAATATAATATAAAGATGAGTACCGAGGTATACTGAGTACATTAAACTTTGGGCATGAGCAAAGAGGGAAAGATACTTATCTTTCATTGACTTCATAACTAAAGTGTAGGGAATAAAAAGAAATGAGAGAGACAGACAGACAGAGAAGAAAAGTGCCTGCCATTGAGGCAGGCAGGGGTGGGGAGGGAAACTGGGACATTCGTGGTGGGATGGGTGTTGGAACATTATATGACTGAAACTCAAATCAGGAAGAACTTTGTGACTGTGAATATCACCGTGATTCAATTAAAAAATAATGAAACAGGGGGCTGGAGTGATAGCACAGCGGGTAGGGCATTTGCCTTGCATGCGGCCGACCCGGGTTCGATTCCCAGCATCCCATAGGGTCCCCTGAGCACTGCCAGGGGTAATTCCTGAGTGCAGAGCCAGGAATAACCCCTGTGCATCACCGGGTGTGACCCAAAAAGCAAAAAAAAAAAAATAATGAAACAAAATGAAATAACGGGATGATTTTGGAAAAGTGTAGGGAATAGCATACACCCCTGAAGGGTATGTGGGATTCCGTGAAAGAATTCAGAAAAATAAAACACCTCCATGGTTTTGTTGCTCTACTTCCATCCTCGTTTCTTCCAAAGTTGAGCATAGAATTAATCTCACATTGCATGGTCCTGCCCATTTCTCTAATCTGGGGAAAATGAGGTTCAAGAGCTATGCTGAAGAGACAAATCATAAACCAAAGCATATGATGGATGGTTCAGGGCAGGAGAACGTCTCTGAATGACACCATGATGATGGCTATGTGTAACTGTTCACATTCCAAGCACAGGATATACAGTGACAAGAATAAACTCTGAAGGGTGAGAATCTGTCAATGTTGATTTATTGCTTGTAAACACTCTACCTTGTTGTGGAGTCATGTGGAGGGTGGGGGAGTCTCTGCATGTGAGGGAAATGTAGTATGTGGGGACTCTCTGCTTCTTCCTCTTAATTTAACTTGGATCTAAAACCTCACTGAAACAGTCAATCAAAAATGCACCATGAAGTTGGAGGGTGGAGCTGAAAACAGGTGACTATTTCCTTATTTACTTTATATGATTGGAAATTCTCATACTTGACAACCAACTTTTTTTTTCACCCAAAAATCACCTAGAAGAGGTTTTAAATGACTTCAGTGCAACTTACAAGGGCATAATAAATCTACATGGAATTTAGACTAAATTATGAATTATTAAAGTTCCCTAAACCCCAGGCTTCTGTAAATGTTGAGTTCTCAGAGGTTACTTAACCGGATTCTAGAATTATAGAAATCTCTGGGAAAAAAGGAATACGGAATGCTTTTTAAAAAAAATAGAATTCAAGAATAGGTATTTGAAGGGTATGAAATCATTCATATCCAGAGACGTATCAGAGGTCCAGAGACATAGATCAAGGGACTGAGTTTATTCTTTGCATGTGTGAGATCTGAGTTTAATCCTTGGGATGAAACCATCTAGCCCCTCTGAGCACCCCTAAAGAAAGGAGCACTGAACTCTGAGCACTGTTAAGTGTCACCCCCAACTGACGGACCCCCCCAAATATGCAGAAAACTTCACTGATTTGAAAGGAAAACTGGAATTCTATATTCATAGAAACATTTCCACAACAGGCAAAAGATGAAATCAACCTACATTCCCATTGACAACTAAGTAAGGAAGCCATGGATGTGCACTAAACGGAATACTGCTCGGCCATTAGCAAAAATAACATTGCATCTTTCAAGTCAAAATGGGTGGAATTTGAGGCAATTATGCTAAGTGAGGAAATGAAAGACAAACGGGGTTCACTTGTGTGGAATATGAGTAACTAAAGGAAATGAACTGGCAAAAACAAAAGTCCTAATATTGATGTAAACGACAGTGCCTGTAGAGGAAAAGGGGAGAAGGATGAAAGAAAGTAAACAAAGGGGCCTTTTTGATGGTTGGATGACACTGGAACTTTGGTGATGAATGTGGTGAGTATTATATACACATAGAGCTGAAAAGTTGAGCCTTTGAAATTCCATCCTGTGATAAGCCAAGGACAAATACATTTTTTATTTGCTTTTTGGGTCACACCCGGCAAAGCACAGGGGTTACTTCTGGCTCTACACTCAGGAATCACCCCTGGCAGTGCTCGGAGGACCATATAGGATGCTGGGAGTCGAACTCGGTCGGCCGCGTGCAAGGCAAACGCCCTACCCGCTGTGCTATTGCTCCAGCCCCCAAGGACAAATAATTTTTTAAAAAAAAAGCAAAGGAAGAAAAAAGGGCTAGAACTGTAGCATGGATGGGGGTTTTCTATGCAGTAGTCAGAGATGGTAGTACGAATGAATTGATCAATATAAAATCCCTTCGATAAACTAGAGATCATCTTTATTTGAGCTTTATTCAGGTCTTGCTTTGTCTTTTGATTAATTTTAAAGAAGAACCACCTTACCCCCTCATTTCTTGGTGACCTTCCACTGTTTGGATGGTTGATCCTAGGAGTCATGAAATGAGCACCAAGATAAGGGAGAGAAAGGGTAAAGTGTGTGTGTATTGTGTGTGTGTACACGCGTGTGCATACACTCTGCTATCCAACATCAAAGAAAGAATATTTGTTTTAACCTTCTTCATACAAAGGTAGAAAATGTGGAAGATGGTAAAAATTTGGATTGCATTTCTTCTCGTAACACAGGTTCAACAGCAAATTCTCGGATCACCTCATGTCTGCCTAGTGGAATGAGCAGATTTTCAGCTGGTTGTGTGCATGCATCCATTTTAGACACCCTGAGACTATAATTCAGAGAAGACCAATGTCTTTATACTCTAAAGCCTTTATTTATTTATTTGCACAAGACATGTTTAATTCCAAGGTGCTCAAGGCATTTTGAAGATATTAAATTAACTGTTAATCCTCTTCGTGTTTTATAAAGCAATGAAGAAAGTCTTTTATTATGAAACATTATGAACTAAATCTGAAAAATAGATTTAACAGGGAGAGAGATAATCAAAGGGATGAAAAAGAAAAAAAGATACAATAGGAAAAAGAGCCCAGATAAAAAAGATTTCTACAACTTCCTACCAAGCAGGGAAATATCTGGAAAATTCAATCTGTCTCTGGGACCCAAACTGTCCAATATACCAGAACCTGTGTGGGTGTTTCTAATGCTACAACTTATTACCAAAGTAACAAAATAATCTTGAATAAGTTACTTCTATGCTTGAAGACTAAATTTCTTTTTTTAAAATTTTATTGAATAATTGTGAGATAGTTACAAACTTTCATGTTTGGGTTAGAATCTCACAATGATCAAACACCCATCCCTCCACCAGTGCACATTCCCACCACCAATATCCCGGGTATACCCCCCCTTTCCCACCTTCCCCCTGCCTCCATGGCAGACAATATTCCCCAGACTCTCTCTCTACTTTTGGGCATTATGGCTTGCAACACAGACACTGAGAGGCCATCATGTTTGGTCCATTATCTGCTTTCGGCATGCATCTCCCATCCCGACTGGTTCCTCCAGCCATCATTTTCTTAGTGATCCCTTCTCTATTCCATCTGCCTTCTCCCGTCCGCTCATGAAGCAGGAAGACTAAATTTCTTTATCTGAAAAATGGGTGTTTATAAAAGTACTTTGTTCTTTTTCAAAAATCTTTTTCAAATCAAAAAGATTTGTTGTGTACACCTTTATTGCAAACCACAACAGCTAATTAGAGAGAGAGAACAGAAGGGAATGCCCTGCCACAGTGGCTGGGTGGGGTGGGGGGGAGATGGGAGTGGGGAGGGTGGGAGGGACGCCGGGTTTACGGGTGGTGGAGAATGGGCACTGGTGAAGGGATGGGTTCCCGAACTTTGTATGAGGGAAGTATAAGCACAAAAGTGTATAAATCTGTAACTGTACCCTCACGGTGATTCTCTAATTAAAAATAAATAAATTATAAAAAAAAAAAAAAAAGATTTGTTGTGAAGAATACTTCTGATAGGTCTTATCTTGCTCCTTCTCCTCCTCCTCACCCTTAATATCCATAGTCACCAAGTGAGTCTCCCCTGTCACTGATGCTGTGTGACCTTGTCCCATCCAGACATGTGCTTGGAAATCCTTCAGTGTTAGACTGTAGAAATCCCCCCAATTCTCTTCTTTCTCCATTTCAGTGTCCTTAGTGGTCTGATGTTCTTTCACCTCTTTGCATCTTTAGCACCTTAAACTCAAATTTGGGCTGGCACTGTGATTTTCTTTGGCCAAGAATCTAGTGGTGAAGACATACCTTTCCAGTTCAGCAATGCTGTTTTTTCCCTTCTTCTCAGCTATCTCTCTCTCTCTTTTTTTAATTCTTCTCAGCTTTCTCAGCTGCCTTGCCATCATAAGAATACGGCTGGGGTGGGGATGAGGGGGCGGGTGGGATGAGGTGAGGCTGGCAGGAGGGATACTGGGAATATTGGTGATAGAGAATGAGCACTGATGGAGAGATGGGTACTCGATCATTCACTGAAATGTAATCTTGAAAGTGTGTATGTCTGTAACTGTCTCTCATGGTGTTTCATTAAAAATTTTTTTAAAAATAATTTAAATTTATTTAAATAATCTAAAATTATTTTATTTTATATTATTTTATTTAATTAAATATTAATTTAATTAAATATTTAATTAAGGGGCTGGAGTGATAGCACACTGGGTAGGGCGTTTGCCTTGCACGCGGCTGACCCGGGTTCGATTCCCAGCATCCCATATGGTCCCCTGAGCGCCGCCAGGGGAAATTCCTGAGTGCAGAGCCAGGAGTAAGCCCTGTGCATCGCCGGGTGTGACCCCCCCCCAAAAAAGTAAATGTTTAATTAAATATTATTTTATTTAATTTTCATTTAAAATTTTTTAAAATAATAGAAAAAAAAGAATATGGCCAGGCTAACATGTGAGAGGAAAAGGGACCAGGAGTTCATGAGTCACTAGTCTCCCTGACAACCAAACCCACTTGGTCAGTTGTTGGTCATCCATGTGCTGGGCACTCTGGCCCGGTCAACAGAACCACCCACTTGTCTTAAAATCTCTGAGCACTAATGCTCAGGTTTGTAAGTTTTGAAAATAGTTGGTTGCATGGCAGTACCTAAGTACTAGTGTCCTTTTCAGTGATTTTTGCCAGACTCTGTCTCTCCTCACATAAAGATGAATCCATTCCATGAGTTTATTTATTTGTGACTTTGATCAGGGCCCATGCAGAGAACTAACACTGAAGCAGGCCCCGTCACAGGCATCCAGAAACCATGATCTGGTTGGGGACATAAGTGAAAAAGTGATCCCCAGGGATAATGACGAATAACAGAAATGCCATTCTGTGAAGAAGGAAGTTTTCTAGCCTGGAGCTGGCATAGAGGGAGACAGTTGATAAAAGTTCATAGATCTAGGGCTGGAGCGATAGCACAGCGGGTAGGGCGTTTGCCTTGCATGCGGCTGACCCGGGTTCGATCCCGGGCAACCCATATGGTCCCCTGAGCACCGCCAGGGATAATTCCTGAGTGCAGAGCCAGGAGTGACCACTGTGCATCGCTGGGTGTGACCCAAAAAGCAAAAAAAAAAAAAAGTTCATAGATCTAATTTTCTTTAGTTCTCTAGAACTTTCCCTCTCCATCTTTACTCCCTGGTATCTGAACCGGTCGCAATAACCTTCTAACTGACCGACCTTTCCTAGTTCAGCTCCCACTCTATCCATTCCTGCGTTAGATGATTTGCTTTAACGATTTCAATCACCTCCTTTAAATCCTTTGGTGGCTTCCCACGGCCCTCTGAATAAGATCAGAACTCCGAGGCATGGTAGACTTCTTCATTCAGAGTTACCCGCCCACATATTCCATCACACCCGGCTCACTGACCATGTTCTAGTTATGTTGTTGTTGTTGGGGTTTTTTTTTTGCTTTTTGGGTCACACTCAGCGATGCTCAGGGGTTACTCCTGGCTCTGCACTCAGGAATTACTCCTGGCAGTGCTTGGGGGACCATATGGGATGCCAGGGATCAAACCCGGGTCGGCCGCGTGCAAGGCAAACACCCTACCCGTTGTTCTATCGCTCCGCCCCTTATGTTGTTGTTTTTGAGGATCATAATGCTTCTCTTCTAGGTTTTTATTTTGTTTTGGGGCTACATGCAGTGATACCAGGACTTACTCCTGACTCTGTGCTCAGGGATCACTCCTGGAAGGACTCAGGAGACCATATAGGGTATTGGGATTATTCCCCAAAATTCCTACATACGAGGAAACTTCCCTGCTCACTAGACTATCCCTCCACCCCGCCCCCACTTTTCTGAAATTTTAATAAATTGAAACAACTCCAGGGAGTCAGAATACCAAACTATCACCTCTCATCCTAATAAGGGGAAAGTTAACTTTGAGTGGCATGGGGTTGATTGCTTGTTGATTGCTTCAAACTAGGTCGATTACCGATAACAGCCACCAGCTCTCCTGACCTGGGGAGTCATAAACAAACAAACAGGAAGTGTCAGACCTAAAGATGCGCACAGTGGGGACAGGAGCTTAGGACAGGAAAGGGACCAGTACAACCATGAGGAAGCAGTTCAGTTTGGATGGGAACTGAGTGCTGGAAGGAGGTCGAGTGACCTGTGTGATAGGCTTTCAGTACCAGCATTGCAAACCACAGTGCCTTAAAGGGAAAAGCGTCTGCCATAGAGGTGGGTCGGGAGGGAGGAGGGAAACTGGGGACCCTGGTGGAGGGAAGGGGGACACTCGTGAGGGGAGAGGTGTGGCGCAGTACCCCAATCGTGAATGACTTTTTAAGTTGGTAATTCACGGTGTGAGTCAATTAAAGAAAGAAAAAGATGCAGACAACTCCTGCTCTCGGCATGAAACTTGCTCCCAGGTTGGGGAGCCCTATTTTATTATCTCTAACTAGACGGGGAAGACTGGCCTCTCTTTCTCTTTTGAGATGGGAGGGTCAAAGGTGAGAGAGGCCACATGGGGACAAGGCCATCAGGAGGAGGGAAACATTATTCAGCTAACAATACCAATGAACATAACTATAAATATAACAATGCTATTTAGTATTGTAGCACTGTCATCCCGTTGTTTATCGATCTGATCAAGCGGGCACCAGTAATGTCTCTATGGTGAGACTTGTTGTTACTGTTTTTGGCATATCAAATACGCCACGGGGAACTTGTCAGGCTCTGCTGTGCAGGCAGGATATTCTCGGTAGCTTGCTGGGCTCTCTGACAGGGATAGAAGAATCAAACCCGGGTCAATCCATGCAAGGCAAACACCCTACCTGCTGTGCTGTCACTCCAGATGGTATTTAGTATTATTGCACTGCACTGTAGCACTGTCCTCCCATTGTTCATCAATTTGCTCGAGTGGGCGCCAGTAATGTCTCCATCCTGAGATTTGTTACTGTTTTTGGCATATCAGATATGCCACGGGGAGCTTGCCAGGCTCTGCCGTGAGGGCAGGATACTCATGGTAGCTTGCCAGGCTCTTGAAGAGGGATGGAGGAATCGAACCTGGGTCGGCTGCATGCAAGGCAAACGCCCTACCTCCTGTGCTATTGCTTCAGTCCCTGGGGAAGAAAGAAAGTATACATGTCCTACCATAGAGACAGGCTGGGGGACAGAGGGGAAATTGGGGACACTGGTGTAGGGAAGGTGGTCACTGGTGAAAGGATGGGTGTTGGATCATTGTACCTTGAAACTCAATTGTGAATAACTTGGTAAATTTGAAGTCCACAAAGATTCAATACAAATTTCAAAATAAAATAAAGTGATCTTTGGATTCACTGAAAGGCTTAAAACAGTTTAGGGGTCGTGGGTATAGCATTGGAGAGTGGTTACTTTTGAACTGGGTTCCCGGGATTATCTCCCAGCTCTACTGCCTGTGTGTTCCCCAGTCACAGTAATTACTTCACCTGCTCACATTTCAGTGGTCTCACCTGTGAAAGGGAAATAATAATAATAGTTGGAAAAATCTCTAGAGCTAGTGTGAAAATTAAATGAGTACAAGACATGCTTAGGACAACACACAACTCAACTTTGCATGAGGCTCTCTTACATTAAGCTATAATAAGATAGTATTATTCATGCAGATGGCTTAAAGGGTAAGATAGTTGTACAAAACTCTTACATAAAACATCAGCTCTCTCCTTGCTCAACTCCCTCTTTTCCCCAGAAGCGATATTTTAAATTTCTCTCAGCTCATTATTTTGATGTTTATCTCACCGTTTCCAAGAAATGAGCTTGTTTTGCAACCTGTTGATGTTTCTCAGTTTTAGACATTATCTAAGAATTCCCACCGGCTCCACCTTGCAGACATCTCCTGGCCGTTTTCCTATCCGCCTAGTCCACTCAATCATCACCATTTCTCTTAGATCAATATTTTGTGTTTACATGATCACACTGTGTAAAGGTTATTCATATCTGTGCAATGCAGTATATCATGATTACTCTTACTTTTCTTTCCCCAGAGCTACAACTTACCTTGTTTTTCCTGCTGCTCAGCTTTCTCTGTTCTTATCTGTAATTTAACCCTGAATCTTTGCCATTTGTCTAAATCTACAGCGTTCAGAAGATTTCAGCTATTTTCTATTTCATCTTCGTTAATAATTATTGAACCATTTAAGAATTATACAAAATCATTCCATCTGGACCTTTGGGTCTGATCTGCCTGGAGTTACTAGTTTATTTACTTTTTTTTTAGATGCCAGGGCATAGTTCTCCTCCAGAAATCTTCCTTATCTGTCATTCTGAAGATTTTGTTTACCTCTCTCTTGTACTCTCCTGTTACGAATGCCCCCGATCTTGCCTGTTGGTTAGTCCCATCTATTTAGTGGTTCATACTCTCTAGTCGCTTCTGAGAGAGGAGACATCGTTGACCTTCCCTGGAAAAAAAAAAACCCACCACAGAGCTTGTATGTTTGAAAAGGATTCATTTGACACTGACTTTGATTGAGAGTCTAGCTAGGTTATAGAATTCTATTCAACTTGGAATTTAATTTTTTCAGAATTTTTTTTGGAGGGAGCTCCCCAATTGTTGTTCAGCCTAGACTTGTTTAGCCAACTAGACCAGTGGTTCAACAAAAGGGCTCAAGGATGAGGTACCGTTTGCACTTAGTGATGCCATGGGTTACCCGAGCCTCCCAGCTGGCGCTCAGGGGATGCCCAGGGCTGTGTCTGCTGATGACTGGTGCAAGGGATCAAACTGGAGTTGAGGGGTCAGAGTACAGATAGTACAGAGGGTAGAGCATTTGCCTTGCACACAGCTAGCCAGGTTCAGTTGGGCAATCCCACAAGGTCCCCTGAGCCCCCCAGGAGACATCCCTGAACACAGAGTCAGAAGTAAGCCCTGAGCACCATTGGGTGTGGCCCCTAAACAAACAAACAAAAACAACAAACACCCCCTCACCCCGCCCTGAGTTGACCACATGCAAGGCATGTGCCTTAATCCTTCTTTACACAAGTTCTCTGGCCCCGAAAGCACTGCAGCACTGTAGCACTGTCAATCCCATTGTTCGTTGATTTGCTCGAGCGGGCACCAGTAACGTCTCCATGTGAGACTTGTTGTTACTGTTTTTGACATATTGAATACACCACGGGGACCTTGCCAGGCTCTGCTGTGCGAGCAGGATACTCTCAGTAGCTTGCTGGGCTCTCTAAGAGGGGTGGAGGAATCGAACCCAGGTCGGCCACAAGCAAGGCAAACACCCTACCCACTGTGCTATCGATCCAGGGATCTGGCCCCTATAAGTGTATTTTTTTTTTTGGAAAGCAATCTTTTTAGATATCCTGACTTTGATTTTATGGTCTCTTACTTCAAAGGAGGCTCACACCATCAACTTCTTAACTTTCTGAGGAACTTTGTTTTCTGGGTCAGATTAGTAGTCCAATTTCCTTCCCGCTAGCAGGAGAACTGGCTCATTGAAGTTGACTCCTCATTTGTCACCTGTTTATAAATCCCCTCTCCTTCAGAACCTGTTTCACTTTCTTTCCCAGACTCTTATTTGGGAGCAGACCTTCAGATGTGTAGTGGAATTTTATGTGGTGGCGAATGTCAAGCCTATTGTCTTTATGCAAAGTCAAACTTCTTTTGATACTCAGAGTAAATGTAAGTTCCTTATCAGGACGTTTACCAAGATATGGGGCAGCTGTTCCCCTTGGAACTTATCTCATGCCTATTTCACTAGCTCTTTTTGTTTTTATTTTTTAAATTTTAAAACTTCTGGGGCTGGAGCGATAGCACAACGGGGAGGGCGTTTACCTTGCACGCGGCCGACCCGGGTTCGATTCCCAGCATCCCATAGGATCCCCGGAGCACCGCCAGGAGTAATTCCTGAGTGCATGAGTCAGGAGTAACCCCTGAGCATCGCTGGTTGTGGCCCAAAAGAGCAAAAAAAAAATTACTAAAACTTTTTTATTTTATAAAGCAGTTGATTACATTCAATATTTGAACACCAACCCCACCACCATGACACCTTCCCACAGGCATATTTTGGATGTTTCCACCCTGAACCCCAACCCCTGCCCCGAAGCAGAACCTAAATAATTTATTTGGTATTGTTTGTTATGAGAACCTGCTGAAAATGCTCCAAAAAAGAGTTTCCTTAGAGGAAAGAGTGTGAAGATTGTTATATTTCACCCAGGGGGCCATTAAGCCCTTCTACAAGAGATTACTAACAAATTGTTAAAGGCTGAGCCTTGTGTGCTTGTGTGTGTGCATGTATTTGTGAAAAAAAAAAATTTACCTCTAAGATTAGTTGCCCCCTACTTTCAACCCCATCAAATGTGGTGTGCTACTCTCAGAGTATGGGTGGTGTGAGGTATGAATTGCGGCTGCGTGGTCCAGAAATATGCTCACTTCTGTGTGGGGCTCCACCGCCCCCCCCTCCCCTCAGAGCATTTCACTAGCTCTTACTGTGCTTTGGCCACGCTGAAATTCCTCAGCTTTGTTCAAGGTGTTACCATGAATTCAAGCGCTAAGATCTTTGCTCTTGTCCACCCTGCAGTGCTGTTCCCTAAACTCTTGCCTGCCTTTCCTCTGGGAGTATTTTCAGCTGAGAAACTGAAATATTTCTAACCCATGAAGTCTCCCTCCCCACTTAGAAATACGCAGGCTAGGAGCTGGAGTGATACTACAGTAGGGTAGGGGATATATCTTGCACACGGCAGTCCCAGGTTCTATCCCCGGTATCCCGTAGGGTCCCCTGAGCACCGCCAGAGGTAATTCCTGAGTGCAGAGCCAGGACTAACCCCTGAGCATTGCCAGGTTTGACCCAAAAGGCAAAAACAAACAAACAAACAAACAAACAAAACTTAGGCTAGAAGTGAAGTGTGTTTTAATTAGGGTAGGAGTGAAGGAAACTGCACCTGGCAATCTCTTTGAAACTTCTCTGCCTCTACAAGCAGCATCTGGGAACTGTAGAATGAAGGGCCCTGGAAGATATAGCCAGTGTTAGAGATGAAGATGAGAGGGGAACCCTGGGCTTTGAGGAGCTGCTGCCATGTATATAAAGTTGATTCCCAGCTTAGGGATGGTCCACCTGGGTTAGCATCATTGTAGCTTCTTCCATTTCTGTCACTATTTGGGGGATTGAGCCTGGCAAGCTCCCCGTGGCTGGTGTATTTGATATGCCAAGTACAGTAACAACAACAGGTCTCATTCCCTTGACCCTGAAAGAGCCTCCAATCGTTGGGAAAGATGAGTAAGGAGAGGCTGCTAAAATCTCAGGGCTGGGACGAATGGAGACCTTATTGGCGCTTGCTCGAGTAAGCCAGTGAACAACGGGATGACAGTGATACAGTGATTACACAGTTTCTCCCCATAAATGGAGAGGAGCAGATGTTTACCACTAAACAGAAACTTCAAAAAATGGGGGGAAGAGATTTTTTTGCAATGGGCCAGATAGGGGCTAAGAAACTTTTTTTAAAAAATTATTTTTTTTTAAATTAGCGAGTCACTGTGAGGGTACAGTTACAGATATACCCATTTTTGTGCTTGTGTTTTCCTCATACAATGTTCAAGAACCCATCCCTCCACCAGTGTCCATTCTCCACCACCAATGAATCCAGTATCTCTCCCACCCCCAATCCCATCCCCTCCACCTCACCCTGCCTCTGTGGCAGGGCATTCCCTTTTGTTCTCTCTCTCCTTTTGGGTGTTGTGGTTTGCAGCCCAGATAGAGAAGGGAACACCAAGTAAAATGTGGTTGGAGATCCCGCTCGGGAAGGGAGATGCATGCTAAGAAACTTTCTTTATAGGCAACCAATCCCACTTCAATCTCTGGCACTGCACTGAATCACCTGGGCACTGCTACGAGTGATCTTTGAGCACAAAGCCAGGAGTAAGTCTTGAGTACCACCACGTGTGCTTCCCCCGTCCCCAAAAAATAAACCAAGGAAATCTTTTCTTGCATTGCTAGCTTTTCTTCTGTCATGTATCTCTTTGATTTCATTTCAATCTTTGCTTTGCTTGCCTACTCTGAAAATAATTTTACAAAATAATCTACCTCCCTCAAAAGTTTCTAGGTTGGACCTAAAATTTTCACCTGAAATTTAAATAGTGGCCAAAGAGAGAATTTTTGATCAATAATTAATATCGACATTTAAAAATATCCTTCTCTATTGTCATTTAAATGCATCCATTGGGATATCACAATCACAAATTTACTATCGCCTATTAAAAATAATGTATCTTGGGAGCTGGAGCAATAGCACAGCAAGTAGGGTGTTTGCCTTGCACACGGCCAACCCAGGTTTGATTCCCAGCATCCCATATGGTCCCCCAAGCACTGCCAGGAGTAATTCCTGAGTGCATGAGCCAGGAGTAACCCCTGTGCATTGTTGGGTGTGACCCAAAAAGCAAAAATAAATAAATGAAAGTTACCTCTTCTTTAAAAAAATGTATCTTGTTTTGTTATTATGAATATTATTATTTTTTAATTTAGAGACTCATTCAGAAGGGCTCAGGGCTTACTCCTGGTGTTGTGCTCAGGGAATAGTTCTAATGGTGCATAGGTGGTCACTGGCCTTAGGGGTACTTGGAGATATCTTGTCCTGAAGATCAAATTAGAGTCAGCCACATGCTAGATAAGTGTCTAAATCCTGCAGCTCTCTCCCTGTCCCATAATGTATTATTAAATGATTGTCTTTATATTCTTAGGGGAAATGATCAGGGGTAGATAAAAATATTTCATTTTTAACTCTAAGGCTTTGCCCTTATCAGAAATTTTTACAGGACAGACCAAGAAAGCCACTGGTGTTGTGTTCTTCATGAAAATTGGACAAGATGTGAAGAAAGAAAGGAGGATGCTTCCAAGACACCATTTTCTTCCCCCAAAAAACCATGAACCGAGAGGATTAACGCTTGCCACATTCTTAAGCTCTGGATTGGAGTCAGATCTGGAGGTGCTGCTAAGAAAGAAGAAAAGCGAAGGCTGAATTCAGTAACAGAAGAGAAGCAGGGGTGAGATGCTGACAACTCTTGAAGCTATATACTGGTACCCCTGGGGTCTAGGCCAGACATAATTAGACAAATGCTGATGATGGTCTCCACTCTCTTGAATGTGCCCAGACTGGCTTTGAGTCACTGAATTCATCAGAGCAGCGAGGAAGAGACTAGCATGCTGACTTAATTGAGATTGCTCTGAACACTCAACTGATATCATTTTTCTTGAATTTAGGCACGTTGGGGAGGACGAGTAAAGAAAGGCTGCTAAAATCTCAGGGCTAGGACGAATGGAGACGTTTCTGGCTCCACTGTTCATAGAGCAAATCGATGAACAACGGGATGACAGTGATACAGTGATACAGAAATTTAGGCACTGTGGTTCACTGGGAATGGTAAGATTCTTGAGCCAAACCTTTCACCAGAATATCCACTTTTCTTCCATAATTACCCCAGGGTCCTCCCACATCCCAAATCTATTTCCTCCCTGGGGGTAAGCTCCCCGCTGAAGATCAGTTCTCATTTGATGTTCTTTGATCATTTGTTATTCCCTACTATGTTACTTTCTACCCCACGTAGGATAGAGGTCATTCTATGTCTTTCTCCTTCTTCATTCAGCATGATACTCCCCAAATTCATCCACATAGCAACAAATGATGTAATTCCATCTTTTCTTAGAGCTGAGTCATATTCCAATGTGTCTGTGTGCCATCATTTCCTGATTCAGTTGCCTGTTCTTGGACATTTGGGTTGTTTTCAAATTTTCATCATCATCATCATCATCATCATCATCCCAGTGATCATCGAATTTCTCAAATGATTTCGAATTTCTGGGTCTCAGTAACGTCTCCGTTCGTCCTAGCCCTGAGATTTTAGCAGCCTCTCTCTACTCGTCCTTCCCAACGATGCAGCATTGGAGGCTCTTTCAGGGCCAGGGGAATGAGACCCAGCATTGTTACTGGTTTTGGCATATGAATACACCATGGGGAGTTTGCGAGGCTCTCCCATGTGGGCAGGAAACTCTCGGTAGCCTGCTGGTTCTCCCAGAGGGAGAAGTAGGCTACAAGATGTCTTGCGGCCATTTTTCGGTCACTTCCTGGAGCTTGGTTTTAAGTCTCTGGATGTGGCCATTGGTGGGATTACATGGCACCGGGGGCAGTCCCTGGGTGTGACCGCCTAGCTACTGGGAAATGGGGAATCTGGGTGGAAGAGGCCCAGTCCTGATCCGAGCAGGCTTGGATGTCTCAGCCACCTGGGTTCCTTTGCCAGTTCCTTCATGTGTGAGGCTCGTCAGAACGTATGGAGAGGGTTCTTGAGCATGGCCCGGTGGCTGGCTAGGCTCCGGAGGTCTTCAGCCACTGGGAGCTCTGCTCGGGGTGGGAGGGACCGAGGGGCCCTGGGGAAGACAGCCAAGCATTCGGGCAAGAGACTCTGCGTAGCTCTCTTCTGGGAGCTTGCTATTCAAATTTTAGCTATTGTGAGTAGTGCTGCAATGAACATTTGGAGTGCAAATGTCTTTTCTAAATAGTTTTGAGGCCCTTGTTTAGATGCCAAGAAGTGGAGTTTCTGGGTCCCATGGGAGCTCAATTTCTAGTTTTTTGAGGCACATTCATGTTGTTTTCCAAAATGGCCAAACCAGTTGACTTTCGCACCAGCAGTAAATGAGAGTTCCCTTTTCCCCCACATACACGCCAACACTGGTTGTAGTCGTTGTGATGTGTGCCAGTCTCACTTTTGTAAGATGATATTTCATGGTTTTGATTTGGGTTTCTATAATGACAAATAGTGCAAAGCATTTTTTTTCATATGCCTTTGGGCCATCTGTATGTCTTCTTCGAGGAAGTTTCTGTTCATCTTCCACTTTTTCATTTTTTTTTAAATCTTGCAAGTTCTACCAGTGCTCTATAATAATATCTTGGGCATCAACCTTTTATCAAATGAGTTGTGTTAAATTTTCTCTTCTAGTCTGGAAGATGTCCTTTAATTTTGCCATGTTGAGAAAACAGGTCGATTGCCTGCAAGAAAATAACTCAGATCCCTTTCTATCATTGTACACTAAAGTCAAATCAAAATGGATTTAAAGACCTCAAAAGTTGACCTGAATCCATAAATTATTTTGAGACAAACAGGGATAATACTTTATGGCACTGAATCTATATGTGTTTTCAGTGATTCAAAGCCAGTAGCCAACGTCACAGAAATAAACAAATGGCACTACATCAAATTAAGAAACTTCTGCAATGTAAAACTGTTTTTTTTTTCTTTTTGGGCCACCCTTGGTGGTGTTTAGGGATTACTTTTGCCTCTGCACTCCGTAATCACTCCTGGAGAGCTTGGGGGACCATATGGAGGGTTGGGATCCAACCTGAATTGGTTGCGTTTGAGGCAAGTGTTCTCTCTGCTGTGCTATCATCTCTCTAGCCTCTAAACTGATTTTTTTTAAAAGAGTCTGATTTGGATAACATCCTGGTGAGAAATCAGGAGAGAGTGCTTAAGGGTTAAAGCCATACACTCTTATAAATCCAGCCATTCTTGGGTTTATATTATTGGTCTTTGCTTCCCATGTATTCTCGACTGTATTCCTCCACTCTCTTAAAGCTCCAGACTCACCTAGTTTTTGTGTAGGATAGTAACAGAGCAGGACCTCTTGATAGTACATGTTGGCTTAGAATCTCATCTTTTCAACTGCAAATGGAAACAATAACACCAGGAGAGTCAAATAAGTTAATACACATTAAACTATTAACACCTCAAATTCCTTCAAAATCCAGTAGTGTAACAAGTAGGGCATGTTTCTTGAACACTGTTTACCTGAGTTCCATTATTGGCACTACACCTGGTTCCCTGAACATCACCAAGAGTGATCCCTGAACACAGAACCAGGAATAAACCCTTAGCACTGCCCGTGTGGCCCTAAATAAACAAAAATCCTACGAGGTAGATCTTTCACAAGTACCCATATCTACTAGCCAAAAACTTTTAGATTTAATAAGTAGGCAGTCTAACTCCAGATATTGAACAAACGTACATTTCTAGTACTCCCTTTCTTAATTAGTTTCTTTCATAATAATCTCTCTGTTCCTCTGTTGTTGACTATCTTTTTTAGCGTTTTTCTTTCTGTTACATAATACTAGGCATATGCTTCTTTCCTCTCTGAATTCGGGGGCTACTGATACATGCACTAATGTCCATATAGCTACACCCCTGAACAGAGGCTATGAGAACTTAAAAAACCACCCAACTGATTTTCAAGGCTAGTTATATGTTATATGTGCACTTATGTACATATAGATACGTGAGTGCATTATGTATGGATTTAAAGACCCCAAACCAAAGCTAGAAATGAAAAGGACCCCCCCCCAGCTGATTTTTGGGTAGAACTTCAAAGCAGATGGTAGGTGCTTTTTTTTTTCTTTTTGGGTCACACCCGGCGATGCACAGGGGATACTCCTGGCTCTGCACTCAGGAATTATCCCTGGCGGTGCTCAGGGGACCATATGGGATGCTGGGAATCGAACCTGGGTCGGCCACATGCAAGGCAAATGCCCTACCCGCTGTGCTATCACTCCAGCCCCAAGATGCTTTTTTTTAAAATCTACTCAAATTATGATTACAAGTAGTCGGCAATTCTTTTTTCGGTACAGTTATTTTAAATTTGACCATTAAGAAAAAAATATATGAGTCAACCTTCTCCCTTGATCATTCATCCTCCCAGGACAGTAAAGTTCCTTATAAGGAGAGGAATGGGAGCTTGTATTTGGGGAATGAAAGGTATATGGTCTCCCTGAGAACCCGGTTACCTTCGTGCCTGTCTGAGTTCTACTTCTTTCCGATACAACCACAAGTGTTTCTGTTTCAGAGGCAGCAAGCTGGCCTGGAGACAAGCGTCACCCAGGAGAAGTGTGACACGCCCTGCATATTTCTATCTAGAGACACTCTCTGGAGCTGACACAATTATCGGCAGTAATGGAGAAGAGTTGGCAGCGTGCAAGCTTCCAAGCAGCAGGCAACCCTCAAATCATAACTCTTTTGCTTTCAAATGCATGGAATTCATCGGGATAATTTTGCATCTAATTAACTTTTCTAATTAGGCTTCCCATAAACCAGCATGACCTCGGCAGAATCTCTCCCAGAATATATCAATCCCTCGGCAGCCGCTCTCCCTTACTTGGGGAGATGACTTCTGGTTAGCACCCTGCCTCACCGTCATTGTCAGTTGCTCCAAGTCATCGCTTCTCTCCTTAAAGTCCACTGTGTCACCCTGCAGTGGGGCATAGCAACAGGCACCAGAGCAGATAAGACCTGTCCCTGCATAGAGACCCAGTAGGGCGTGTCTGGGCGCATTTTATAAGGACCAGGTATCCCACCTTGAGTCTCACCCAACCTACCAAGAACTGTCACCTACACTTAGTCAGTCATTCCTAACTGCAGCATCCAGCCCTAATTGGGATTGGGCTGGGGCAAAGCAAAGTTGGAAAGGTGACAGGCCAGTCATGCTAAACTCTATGTGAAGAAGGGACCATCCACTTACGCCGAGACTCTCTATAAACTATGTGTGTATTTGGCAATCTGCTGTGTCCTGGAGTGGTTTCTCCACATGCCTGTCATCCTTCGCCCCACATCTGCTCCGACCCAATGTCCAGCGTGCCTGGGCATGTTGAGGAAAAATTGTTCCCCATTACCATGCCCTGAATTTCTTTAAAAATAAGATTCCCTAATCGCACCAGGAAAATAAAGACATTGCCACAGTGGCGCTCACAACCACCTCCAAGAAGTTATGTAAGCAAACACCTGTCATCATCGTATTTCCCGGAATCTCTCAAATTCAATGATCCTGTTTTTCCTTCGTGGACTTTAGGAATACCGCTATCATTCTTAAACCCCAAGTGTCTTAGATGGCCTCTCTTTGGCCCCAAATGCTGCAGATAGTTCTGTGTTCAGAGATTTGGTTAAGAACATGGAAACTGGGGAGCCGGGGAGATAGCTCAAAGGCTGGAGCACATGCAGGAAAAAAGTTCTGGATTCAATCCCTGGTTCCCAATAGCCCCTTGTGTAGTTTCTTAGCTCTAAGGTGTAGCCCTGGTGGTCCTGGGCACAGCTGGGGTGGCCCCAAAGCAAAACAAAACAAAAATAAGAACTTGTCCAAGTTGATTGACTACCTTCCTTCCTGCTCACCGTATCACTGTCATCCCATTTCTCATTGATTTGCTCATGCGGGCACCAGTAACGTCTCCATTGTGAGACTAGTTACTGTTTTTGGCATATAGAATATGCCATGGGGAGCTTGCCAGGCTCTGCCATGCGGGTGAGATACTCTTGGTAGCTTGCCGGGCTCTCCAAGAGGGGCAGAGGAATTGAACCTGGGTTGGCTGTGTGCAAGGCAAACGCCTTACCCTCTGTGCTATCGCTCTAGCCCTCCCTCCAAGACAAAGAAGTGGTTCCCTCCCCTTTTCTGAAATAATTCTCTTCGGTTCTTGATGCAGTTTTCTTTTAGGAGGCAATGCTACTCACTGCTTTCCTTCCAATCCCCTGCTCCCTATTTTTCATGACATTCTTTCCTGGAGTTTCTGCTGGTAGCCTTTGAACATAATTTGGTGGTAACCACACAAAAAAGGCAAAACAAAAAAAATGTCTCCTGAGCTCCACCCTGATTTCCTTTCTCTTCCATTTGAGTTGTTATTTTTCACTTATTGCTCAACCTGCATCTATTTTTATTTCTATTTTACTTTTTCTTTCCCCTGAAAGCATACTTTGAGAGGAGACCGATCATCCCCATCCGAACATTTTTTTACACTGTGCTTTTTTTTCAAAGTCTATTTTTCTTCCATGAATTTTTCTTTGAGGCCAGAGAGCCTTATTAATTCTGCATCTAGTATTCAACAGAGGGCCCATCCGATAAACTTCTCAACTAACATTTATAGAATGAATGAACTCTGTTAAGTCTAAGGGCTCCTTTTCTTGGTCAGTGTAAGGGGATTCTTGGATGAATTTGCTACTGCTGACTATTTGTCCTTCTTGAATTTCTTTCATAGTCTGGATTCTATGATGCAAACCCTCTTTTCCTATTCTCACTTCAACCTGCTGGCAGCAAGAACGGAAGGAATGTTATTCATTCGCATATCCCTAGTGTCTTACACAGGTTTGTAATAAGTTGGATGGATTAGTATGGGTGAATCACACTCTGTAAGAATTTTCTGTGCTCTGCTTTCATTCCAAGGAAGGCATTACCTAAATAGGGTTTAATTCTCAAAAAGAAAAAAGATCTCCAGTGTCTCCAGTATGTGGTCTTTGTAGCCGTCCTTAAATCCATGACTCATTAGACATTGCTGCTAATAAGGATCGAATACTCTTTGTACTTAAACTTAACAATTTTTCTTAAGTGAGTAGCCTTAAGAAGTTTTCAATCTAATTTCAAGAAATATGATTTAAGGTCAAGTTGTGTCTCATCTCTTATGCAAAACGAAGCTATAAGGGTGCCCAAAGCTACATGCAGATGAGTGTTTCATATAAAATTAATAGATGGACTCAGTGCCCCAAGGACCAAAGTATTAATTGATTATTAAAATGAGATTCATTTATAGCTTCCTGTATTCTTGAACTTGCAGTATTTTTTTTTTGTGACTCCCCTTGTCCTCCTGAATCTTGACTTGGCTTTGAGCAACTGAATGTGGTAGAAGTGACTGTGTAGCAATTTTCAATTTCATTCCAGGACTGAGGGAGGTCTGATGAACTTCCATTAATTATCTTAAAATGCTAATTCAAGCGAACAAAAGCAGGCTAGCCTGTTGGAGGTGAAAGATCAGGTGAGGTGAATTATTCTAGTTGAGTCCATTTTAGACTAGCCAGTCTTCGACCAAATGGCCAAAGGAGGCAACAGGAGATTGGGTCTAGCCAAGGTGGGCCATGTATCGCTCCATCCCTCTAGTCTAGCAGCACCACCTAGTGGACCACAGACCCTTGAGTCCAGTAAGTGTTTATTATGGCAAGACATGATTAGATCTAAAAAAAAAACAAATGTGTCAAAATGTCTGATTGGTGTTTCTAGCCACCTTATTAATAAAATGGCAAGTGTCTGATGAAGCTAGTTAGCTGGCAACTGTTTGAAAACAGATTAAAGAAGATAAAGTTATATCTTTGAGATCTGCCTCATGTGTATCCATTCATCTAAATGGTTTTTAATGTATTCAGAGTTGTAAAATCATGACCAAGATTTAGAATATTTTATAGCCCCTCACAGAAACCGTTTACCCACCAGTATTAATTCCAAACTCCTATTGTTCCTTCTATTCAGCTGTAGGCAATCACTACTTTATTTATTTATTTATTTTTTGCTTTTTGGATCACACCCCGAAATCCTCAGGGCTGACTCCTGGCTCTGCACTCAGGAATCACTCCTGGCGGTGCTCCGGGGACCATATGGGATGCTGGGAATCGAACCTGGGTTGGCCACGTGCAAGGCAAACACCCTACCCGTTGTGCTATCGCTCCAGCCCCACCACCCTACTTTTTAATCTATATAGGTTTGCTTTTTCATAAAATATATATGTATATAAGTACATATATATAAACAGAATTACAAAACTTGTGGTGTTTTTGTATTTGATCTCTTCTTTTTAGAATAATGTTTTCAAGGTTCACCCATGTTTTAGCATCTATAAACATTTCATTTTGCTTATTGCCAAATAACATTTCATTATATGGCAATACAAAATTTTATTTATCTATTTGTCAGTTGAAGAATATTCGGGCTGTTTTCACATTGGGTTTCAGTTACTAATGCTATTATGACCATTCAAATACAACTTTTTGAGTGGATATATATACATATATGTACACGAATATATATGTACATATATGTGTAATATATATATATATTTCTCTTCTGTATGTCCTAAAGAGTTGCTTGGTCATATTATAACCCTAAGGACTGACTTCCAGAAAGCTTTCCATGGTAGTTTTGACATTTTATTTCCTCCAGCATTTGTATAACTGCTCTAATTTCCTTATCCTTGTCAACACTTGTTAGTTTCCGTGTCCTTGATAAGTCCTAGTTTGTAGGAAGCAATAGCGTGTCCTTTTTTGTTTTCAGAGATTCTACATTTTTTTTATTGAATCACTGTGGGATACAGTTATAAAGTTGTTCATGATTGGGTTTCAGTTATAATATTTCAACACCTGTACCTGCAACACTGCACGCTTCCTGTCACCAATGTCCCCAGTTGAAATACTTTGCAATTCCTTCATCACTAAAGATATTAAGATAGTTTCATGTGTTTATGATGCCTGTTTGTATGTTTTCCTTGGAGGGATGTCTATATAAATCCTCTTTCATGTTAAGTAGGTCATTTATTTTCTTATTAAGTTATTTCTTGACTGATATTTTCTGTGTGAAAAGCTAACATTTCAATTGAGTTAAAGTTGCCCCCATCTGTAGAAATACTCTGTCTTTGGTGAGTGGTTTTCAACATGATTGATAAGCAGATATGTTTTGAAAAGCCTTTTAATAACGGAATATTTTGTATTCTACCCTTGGAAATTTCCATCTAGGAAGGATAGAAAAAGTTCAGGAACTTGTATTTAAACCAAAATACCCCAGTGATACCATCAGGAAAGTTTGAAATCACTCTTTCGATTCCTATATTCCTAGGTGAAATAATGTTGAGAAATATAACTGTTTATTTAGACATCACAGTCGATCCGAAAGGAAATAAAGGTTTCCAACTCTCACCCCCTATATATTCTTTCAATACAGGAAGGCTTAATAAATGCTATGTTTGGAGAGTAGCACAGGGCTTAGGCTGTACAAGGTTCTGCCGTAGCAGATTATTAACTGCTTTTGAAAAGCACCAACTCTGCTTTCTGTAGATTGTAACTCAAAGGCCCCAGAGGAATAGGTTAAGAAGAACTCCAAGGAAAGAACAAGTGCTTACTGTCCTCTGATATGTTTAATAGCAATGGTCCAAGTAGACCATTCCCTGGCACGTGAGAAGGGGGCCCAAGGGGGGACAGATAAAAGAGAGAACTAGAGATGCTGAAGATGGAAGCAGTGGAAGGTACTTGTAGACGTGAAATCAGAGTATCAGCCCCAATTAAGCATCTTCAGGTCTCATATTATGGATCCGATTTCTGGGAGAACAACTTCAGAGACCTTCTGACCAAAAGGCTGGGAAGAACTCCAACTTTGGGTTTGGGGCACCATTACGAGAAAGTAATAAATGTGGTTTTTTTTTTTATTATTTTCTCTTTGCAAAACTGAGCAAAGAGATTTGTAGCAGAGTTAATTATGTACCAGTCCCTTTAAAAGCAGGCTATAAATTTGTACACAAGCTGTGGTCATAATTCTGCTTAGATCAGGAGAGAAAAAGTCTAGACGGAAGTAAACCAAATTAACATTCTGTGCCTTCTGCTTTCTTTCATCCTAAATAAATATGATTTAAAAAATTTAGTTCATTTTCTTCTTAGGTCGGTAATGCACTTAGTTTTAAGTGTACGTAATCAAAACTTAGGTATCCTGGGTCTAAATTCCAACTCTTCTATTTAATAGCCATGTGGCCTTTGGAAAATTATTATCCTCTTGATTTCAGATTCATCTTATATTAGGTAAGCATAACAGTAAAGCATTTATCAGAGAAATGATGTGAGGATTAAATGAGCTAATCTTTTTTAAGTGTGCGGTTATATTTACTAACATTTAATAGGCACCATAAAAGCATCTGATATTATGATTATGGTTTTAACTTTGTTGGTTTTAGATTGATTCATTCACTTGTTCCTTCAAACACTCTCTGAGTAGTTTCCATGTTTCACCTCCCCTGTTGCCAGACATTAATAATACAGAGATAAGAAGGCAGGGGTTTCTATTTCCAAGCTCCTGGAAGGTTCAATAGAAAAATCACTCTCAATTTTCCCCTTCCTCTTGGCTGGGGTGTCTCACCTTTAGATTTGTGCTAGGTCTAGAGATTCCATAGGGGCTGGTCCTGGGGGTTATTAGTTTTCTGAGTCATGAGCTGTTTCCTTCTATTTCTCTCCCTCAAGGCTCTCATAAGCAAGTACATTCCATTATTCGTGTACTTTGTGGGGGGAGTGGGGGTGGGTGGGATGCCTATTGATGCTCAGTGCTTACTCCTGGCTCTGCACTCAGAGTTCACTTCTGGTGGGAGTCAGGGAACCATCTATTCCATCTATTGACCCAGGTGCTGGGATCAAACCCACCTGGGTCAACAGCGACAGCATGCAAGGCAAGGTCCCTCCCTGCTGTACTCTCAATCCTTACGTGCCACGCACCGTGTTAGTATTTCCCAGCCACCATGGTACTTAAAACTGACATAACTCTTCAGGGCTACTCTTCTAATTTCTGGTCTTCCTCTGAGGAAAGTAGGTTTCTCAAAAATCAAATAATGGTCGTTTCTGTGATTTACAGATGCTTGTAGGAACTACCCACTTGTACCTCCTGCCTTCCAGTTTGGGGGTTGCTGGAAAATGCATTTTTTATCACCCAGTGGATGTTTCTAGTGGACGGGCTGTCGGGTTTCATACAGGTGCAGATAGGAGGCTGTGAAGATTGAGGAAATGACTGGATTAGAAAAAAAAAAACATTTATTAAGTGACTCATCAGGTTGCAGCCTCAGAAACGGCATGGAAGCCCCAGCAAAAAAGAATCAAATTTTTTAAAAAATCAAATCTTGTTAAATCAGTCCTGTCTCTCGAAAACTCATCCTATCCCTAAACACCAAAGGAACAAATGATTCTGGGGCTGGAGCAATAGCACAGTGGGTAGGGCATTTGCCTTGCACACGGCCAATCCGGGTTCAGTTCCCAGCATCCCATAGGGTCCCCTGAGCACCACCAGGGGTGATTCTTGAATGCAGAGCCAGGAGTAACCCCTTTGAAAATTAAAGTAAATAAATAAATAAGTGATTCTAATAAGATTTAGTATTCAATAGGAGGACAAAATACTATTCTAAAACACATGTTCTAGTTACCGAGGCAAAAGGGCTACGATGGTGCTCGTATTCATGGGTTTTCTGTATGAAATTGCTTCTCAGCATGAACCACTAAAGTGTCCAGGACCATCCATCAGGGTCCACATACCACTTTTAGCTCACTCTAGTTTTCCCCACTCCCCAACTCCTCTCCCTCCGTACCCACTTGGCAACCCTTGTTAACATTCATTTTTCTTTCATAAAAAGTCATTTTGAGGCAACAAGCCCAGATCAAGTGACCTCAATCTCTCCCTGTTGAAAGATAAATATATTATTTGATGCTGGATGTAATGTACTTAAGTATTCATGTGAGCTATCAAAATCATATGTTTGATATAGTGTTAGATACATTTGACAATATATTATTTGAAAACCAGCCAAACTAGTTTTTTATGACACCCATGTCTGCCGTGGTTTGGAAGACTACTGTGTAGCATCTAAAACACAAAGGCTATTACCACAACTGGTGTGGGTTCCTGGACAGAAAACTCATCTTCACTTCGGGGTCTGTTGAACATCAACTGAGAGAAAGCAATGAGGAAGGGTCCCTGTTTCCGGACCCATCACCACATTGGTACAGAGGCTTAACACCTGTGGAGATATTTCACAAGCGAAACTGTGGATGCTACATTTTGTCTATGTTGTTACCATGGTAATTTTTTGGAAACTGTGAGGTAGCAAACAAAAAAATGGAATTTTATTCACATGACTGATTCCACCCTCTGTGTATTTGGTCCTCTCAATATATTAATCGTGCAGTTCACTTGGCATTCTCTGTCTACATTCATGTAAATTCAGAAGAGCAGAATCTGTGATTCCCTGAACTTTCTAACCCGGTCTGAGCTCGTGGGAAAAAAAAGGATACCTTAGAAATAAAAAAATCTTTGATGGTCTTTCCTGGTGATGTAATTGATCCAAAGGCCTATTCTTTGGTCTGTCTCTTATTCTCGTGAATTTGGGAAGTGGTCTGGCATTAATTGGTAGAAGCATAAGGTTTTAGTTTTGGAGTGGGACTTGCCTAAAATGATTATTTGTTGTCTTTCTGTTGGTAGACAAACCTGGAAGAAAATATTAAAATTCCTTGATTTGGGCCAGAGAGATAGTACAGGGGTTAAGGCACTAATTAAGGTCTGCACATGGCAGCCTCCAGTATGAATCCTGACACCCCATAAGTCCCCTAAGAACTGTAGAGTACTTATGCATTATCATCCCTGAGCACAGAGGGAAGAGTAAATCCTGAGCATCATTCTGTGGGGCCAACTCCCCTTCACCAAATAAATAAAATGACTCGTGGTTCTTAATAAAATGGTTGAAGATTGGACTGCCATGTACTGCAACTGGAAGTAATTTTTGGAATTATTTTTAGACATGTCAATCTGATGTTTGCAAAATCAGTAAATGCTAGTTGTAGGATAACATAGCCTCAGGTAGTTTAGGTTTATTGGGTTACTCCCGTTACAGTGCTCCCATTCCTCTTTGCTTATTTGTAGCTTCTTTCTTAGTGTTCGGTTGACTTGTAAATATTGTTTTTCTCTTCTCCTTGAGTCCTTTGCATAGTTTATTCAGAGCCATGTCCTTTTTGTATGGGCACAGGAAGACTAAGCAAATGCTATGCTTTTGCAACCTGAGAGTCATTTGATTCTACATGATATTTTCCTCCTGGGCATCTGCTCTCTCCACCTAAGCCTCAGGTGTCCTTACTTCCTAGCACCCCCAAAAGCAGGGTCCTGATGAGGGAAGGGACGGACCCAGGGCAAGCGGTGAGTTCTGTGCTACCCTGGCATCGAGATGGGCCTGGCCAAAGTGCCTAATGCTTAACTGTAAGTTAAGAGCTTGGTCATGACAAATGCTGTCATGATCCAAACAGTGATAACTAGATTCAGACCCTGCTAGGGTGAGGAATGATTAATCTGGCCTGAGTGCTGTAGTCTGAGTCTGTGGCAAGATGTTGCCAGGAGAGCTGCCTTGCAAGCCTCAATGTATCTCTTGCTATGTCCATACAAAAATAACTAGTATTCAGATGTTGATGAGTGTTTGGACTAAGGAAAGGAGAAAAACACTTTAAGAGTCAGGAAGGGCTTTGGAATGCCCTCAGGTACTGTTCCCTTTGAACCTGGCAGCCCTCAGGAAGGGCTTTCTTATGTTGATTTTGCTACCTGGCTGTGTGTAGCCTAGAGGGCAAGGTGGGAGAGACTAGTAAGGGAAGAGACTAGTGAGGGGGAATCCTGAGAGGCTGTGGTTGATCCAGAGAGAGGACAGAGCTAGGAGTGCGGGAGAGGAGAAAGATGGAAGATTGAATAAACGGTAACTAATCAGCAACCAGCTTGGTCCTCGTTCTTCCTTCACCTGTCCTTGGCCAACGGCCGACACGATCCAGTCCATACACAGCGGTTCCAGAGCACGCGGGCGGTGAGACAGAGCCGCCAGGAGAGCCCGCGAGTGCGCACGCCCCTCGGCGTGCTTTATTTAGTTTTTTACATCTAGTTTTAGGCTATCGCAGCTGAAAGTTCTAAGGCTTCTGGAACCCCAACAAGAGGTGGGGTGAGACAGGAAGAGACAGGGAGGCTGCTGAGATTCGAGACTCTAATTCCAGGTGAAATGCTAGTGATAAGAAAGTGAAGGCGGGGTCTGGAGCGATAGCCTAGCGGGGAGGGTGTTTGCCTTGCACGCGGCCGACCCGGGTTCAAATCCCAGCATCCCATAGGGTCCCCTGAGCACTGCCAGGGGTGATTCCTGAGTGCAGAGCCAGGAGTAACCCCTGTGCATCGCCAGGTGTGACCCAAAAAGCAAAAAAAAAAAAGTGAAGGCGTTATTTTTATGTTGGTGGCACAGTAAGACTGAAAAATCTTTCTAGCTCTTGGAGCAAGAGAGAAGGTTGAATATCCAGAGCTAAAATAACTCTAGTCTAACAGAATAATTACTTCTTGGTTTATCACTTTCTTTTTTCTTGTTGGGTCACACCTGGCAATGCTCAGGGGTTACTCCTGGCTCTGCACTCAGGAATCACCCCTGGCAGTGCTGTTCTATCACTCCAGCCCCTGGTTTATCACATTTAAAGACACATTTATTTATTTTCTCAATTAGCTGCTAAAAAATTCACTTGTAGACTGAAGCTATAATACTGACCTTAGCTCCCACAGCAAGTCGTTGAAAGGGCTGGGTTCAAATCTAGATGAACTAGTGACTAAACTAAAGTCTTGGGATTAGGAGTAAAGTTATACCAATTAGATCACTCATCTAGATCAATGTTGGGCATATTCATTTATGCATGTACATGGATTAGGACATAATTTTTTTGTCTTCCAAGAAATCATGGAGACATTTAATTCCAGATAGAAAAATATTAGAGACAGAAGCTCCCCGAGTCTAACACAATTATTACATTTCATAGACTGATAGAACACAGGGAGGCAGAGGAAAGTGAGTTACCAAAGATCCTCACCCACCGGCCAGGTTAATAAGATGCAAGGATGGAGGTTTCCTGTATCCCGAAGCATTTGACCTTCCTCAACTCACAATGAAACCAATAGGGCTTTCCAGAGACCAACAAAGAAAACAATTTGAGAGCAATTATGGAGCTTAAAGCATTTTAGAATGTGCGTATCATAAACATTCCCTAAATATAAACGGGGGCTCACTTACTTGGGAGAATATTGATTTCATGAATGCTTCTTCATGAAATATGAAGGACAAGCATGAGTTATGTGTTGTTAAGATTGCAACTGAAACTATTTTATTTCTAAATATACCATTTATCCATCCACCCACCCATCCATCCATCCGTCCATCCATCCATCCATCCATCCATCCATCCATCCATCCATCCATCCATCCATCCACCCACCCCTCCCTCCCTTGTTCCCTCCCTCCCTTCTTCTATCTATTCTTTTACAATTGTAACTTTCTAAATTCCTCCCTTTATTTTTCCATCCACAGGCTGGAACCATAGCACAGCGGTAGGGCATTTGCCTTGCACACGGCCGACCCGGGTTCGATTCCTCCGCCCCTCTCAGAGAGCCCGGCAAGCTACCAAGAGTATCTCGCCTGCATGGCAGAGCCTGGCAAGCTACCCATGGCGTATTCGATATGCCAAAAACAGTAACAGCAAGTCTTACCATGGAGACGTGACTGGTGCCTGCTCGAGCAAATTGATGAACAAGGGATGACAGTGACAAGGACAGTGACTTTTCCATCCACAACTACCAATCAGCAAGGCCTGATTGGTCTTTTTCATCTCCTGGAATCTTCAGCCTATGCTGTCTTACCTTTATCACCACTGTCTTCACCCACCCACAGTCCCAGTCACGGTCCAGTTCAGGGAGGAAGCCCTCCCTCTCATCATCGGCCTCCCATCACCCAAGTAGTCTTCCCGCTTCCAGCCTGGTAATCTCGCAAGTGAAACTCGCGATTGCTTTGCTTGAAATCCTCCTAAACTTTATTATAGATTTCAAGATGACGATGATTTCCTTTGCTTAGTGTAGTAGACTATCTTTCCTCCCACTCAACTTCTTTATTTCCTTGCTGTCACTCTTTGCCAACCCACCTCTTCCTCTGCCTCATGCACACATGACAATAAGAAATGTTTGCTGAAAGGGCAAATGATTAGACATAGAAACCCACTTGTCATCCCCTGAATATGCCGTCCCCCTCCCTCAGTTTTCTTGTTATTAACACAAACTCATTCCTTATAATATGCATTTCTCACTACCAAAAGTCCCAACACCACTTCCCTGCTGATTATTTAAGTCCCAAACCAAACTTCGCCTCCCGTGACCTCACCTTCCCATTGCTTTAGTCTACCCTAGGTCCCCGCTTTTGTTTTTGTTTTCTTGAACACCACTATTCATGAGCATAAACACCCCACTCCCCCAGCCCCGCCCATCCCACCTAAAGTCATCATATGTGGTTTAGTCTTTTTGTTTCATGAGGAAACTAACTCAGGGAAGAGAAAGGATTAATCCCAGAACACACATTTGACAAGAAGCCAACTCAGGACAAACATCCCAAACTCTCAAAGCTCAGCACATTTCAACAATGCATAGAACTTCCCATTCTCAGTGATTTTCTTAGCAGTTTGTTTTTGGTTTTTCTCTTCTTCAAACTCTGTGTGTCTCTGGGAAAAACAGTCAATCTATCTTATCCTCACCTTCTTCATTGGAAATTACCCACGAATTATTTATGGAAAGGTTTGTTGTGAGAGTTAAACAAGAACATCCATAGAGCAGGTTTAACATAGTGATTGTTATATATGAGTCTGCCATAGCACACAGCTCCAGGGACCCCGTTTCCTTTATGCAACAGTAAGTGGATATGGCAAAAATCACAAAAAGGTTGTAGCATGGCACGAGACCAAGGGAGCAACTGGTAAGAAAGTGGAATGTGCCCAAAAGAAAAGGAGAGAGAACAAAAGGGAATGTCCTGCCACAGAGGCAGGGTGGGGTGATGGGGGATATGTGGGGTGGTGGGAGGGATACTGGGAACATCTGTGGAGGAGAATGGGCACTGGTGGAGGGATGGGTAAATGATCACTGTATGACTGAAATGCAAACATGAAAGCTCATAAGTTTGTAATTGCACCTGCTCATAAGTTTGTAACTGTATCTCATGGTGATTCACTAATAATTTTTTTTTAAAAAAAGCAGGGTGTGGGGGCTGTCTCAAGAAGGAAGCAAGGTCAGAAAGAAGCCATAGTCAGAAAAAGGTTGAGAGACAACCTTTTCTATTTTATTGTAGCACTGTCGTCCCGTTGTTCATCAATTTTCTCCAGCAGGCACCAGTACCGTCTCCATTGTGAGACTTGTTATTGTTTTGGGCATGTCGAATATGCCATGGGTAGCTTGCCAGGCTCTCTGAGAGAGACAGAGGAATTGAACCCGGGCCGGCTGTATGCAAGGCAAACGCCCTACCCACTGTGCCATCACTCCAGCCCACTGCACAATAAACATTCATTACCATCATGTGTTTATGTTCTAAGAGATCTTGAGTCCCATTTTACCTTATTACTTAGCTTTTCCTCCCTGGACCCTATAGGAAAAATTAAAATCCCCGTGCCTTCATAGAGCTATTGCAGGATTTTATTCTCTGATCAGCAGCCTGATGAAAGACCAACCGAATCCATGTTTGTACCTGGACTCTCGGGTTTACTCAGAAAAACTGATCTAGACTTTGTAACTTGTGCATATTCCCCGGTGTCTAGCGAACTGGAAAAGTAAATGGAAACGCAGCAACCCTGAACTAATGAAAGAAATACAGTGTCAGATGACTTTCAAATGTAAAGGGCAAATGCCATTTTGGAGAAAGGTCTCATTGTGAGGCTGCTCTTTGGCTCGGAACAGCATGCAGATCCAGTCATCTGGAAAGTCAACAGAGAGGAGCTGGGTGTGAGCGTGACTGCGCTTCGCCCTGGCGTGATTAAGCCTTGGTGTTTTAGGACCAGGTAAAATGATGCCCTAATAAATAATACGCTTCTAACGATCAGAGTCAAGAGTAAAATCATTTGGGGGTGAGATTCACTCCTGGGATGACTGGCTGTTACAGCTAGAAAGCATGTAGTTTAAAAGTGGATACAGATTCATTCTGGACTCCTCTCCTTGTGAGGAACAAATTACCTTCTCCGAACTTTATAAAATGGAGGCACTGTGGCACTGTCGCCCTGCTGTTCATCAATTTGCTCAAGTGGGCACCAGTAACGTCTCCCTTGTGAGACTTGTTGTTACTGTGTTTGGCATATCGAATACACCACGGGGAGCTTGCCAGGCTCTGCTATGCAGGTGGGATACTCTCGGTAGCTTGCCAGGCTCTCCAAGAGGGACGGAGGAATCGAACCTAGGTTGGCCGCATGTAAGGCAAACACCCTACCTGCTGTGCTATTATCTCCAGCTCTAACCATATTTATATTTATTCTTTCATTGGGGTTGGAGCGATAGCACAGCGGGTAGGGCATTTGCCTTGCATGCAGCTGACCTGGGTTCAGAGAGCCCGGCAAGCTACCGAGAGTATCCCGCCCGCACAGCAGAGCTTGGCAAGCTCCCTGTGGTGTATTCGAAATGCCAAACACAGTAACAAGTCTCACGATGGAGACGCTACTGGTGCCCGCTCAAGCAAGTTGATGAGCAATGGGATGACAGTGACAGTGAGTTCTTTTATTGATAGCACCAACTGCTGCCTACCCCAGCATTTGGAAGCCACCAAACAAAGCAACGGGGGTCAAGCCCCGTGCAACGAGAAAGCATCAGGCAAACTCCCCACTCGCCCTATGTTATGCAGTAACATACTCAACAAAGGACAGCGATTTCTGTCACCTTTTCACTAAAGGGAGCCATCCTGTGACAAATGCCAAGAGTCTACAACTTTGAGACTTGTCAATCTGTTGAACCGAGAAGTGTGCGAAGGATGTGGATCCAGGTAGCAGATGTGAGTGGCGTGTCACACGTGAGCCAAAGCTCTCAAGGAGATGACAGAAGGGTGTCCCCTGAGACACACTGCCTCCGACGCAGGGGCAAAGGCCTCAATGGTGAACTGATTTCTCCAACCTCCCAATCTGGTGTCTCCCACCTCCCCTTTTCACCCCCTGTGTGTTGAGAGAGAGGGGTTGACCTGGGACTCAGCACAGCACAGTGTGTTTTTCTCATTCCTCTAATTCTCACTCCTTGAATCATCCAAACATTCGGTGTCTAGACTAGAATCTGGCAACGTCAATCTCACAATTGTTCTACTTTTAGAATACTGCCACGGGGGCTGGAGCGATAGCACAGCGGGTAGGGCATTTGCCTTGCACACGGCCGACCCGGGTTCGATTCCCAGCATCCCGTAGGGTCTCCTGAGCACCGCCAGGGGTAATTCCTGAGTGCAGAGCCAGGAGGACCCCTGTGCATCGCCGGGTGTGACCCAAAAAGCAAAAAAAAAGAAAAATTAGAATACTGCCACAGAGACAAGTTTCTCTGGGTGCTTAGGATCTGTGCTTTGGGGGAGAACTCTTGAGGGGAGGGAGACTGAGCAGTAAACACCCTCCCAATGCAAAGCTTGGTAGTACAACGAAGAGAAGTACTCGGGTTTGAATGTTCCCCATACCTGACATGTGCCTGAGCTTGGGAGTAGAGGAGTAGAGGGCACGTGACCCGAGCACCGTCAGGTGCAGTCAGGGATGGAGAGGGAACCGCTTCACAGAGAGCAGAGCTGAGTTAAGTCGCTATGGCCTCAGACCCAACGGCCCCAAAGGAGCAGCTTGAAGGAGACAGTGAAAAGAACCTCTCAGAGAGAAGGATGGTGAAAATCGGGAGTAGGGACGGACTTTGAAGCTTGGCCTTTTCTAGGAGCTGAGAGGGAGTGATACTGGGTAAAGTTGGGCAGGAAGAGAGGGTCATGAAAGCAGGGGTGTGGAGGAAGGGGGGCTGGGGACAGAGGGTGCCAGCAAAAGGAGTCCAAGTCCAAGGGAAGTTTCTGAGGGTGTGAAATAAAACCCCTTGAACTCCAGAATATTATAAAATAATGATCACTGGGTCACTGGATCACTCTCACCCCGTTGGTCATCGATTTGCTTGAGCAGGCCCAGTAACGTCTCCATTCATCCTAGCCCTGAGGTTTTAGCAGCCTCTCCTTACTCGTCCTTACCAACAGTGCCACATTAGAGGCTCTTCAGGGTCAGGGGAATGAGACCCATCATTGTTGTATTTGGCATATGAATACGCCAAATATGATAATGATAAATAATGATAAATATAATGATAAATAAAGATAATAAATAATAATAACAAATAAAAATGATAACAAATAAATAATGCCAAAATAATGATAAATCAATAAAAATAAAGTGAGGGAAATAGTAGCAGAGTTTTGTATTGTAGTATTTTTTAAATAAAATGTTAGGAAGGGCCAGAGCAATAGTACAGCAGGGAGAGCATTTACCCTGCGCATGATCAACACGGGTTCGACCCCCAGCATCCCATATGGTCTCCCTGAGTACCGCAAAAAGTAACCCCTGAGCAACACTGGGTGTGACACAAAAATCCAAAAAATATATTCTTTAAGAGTGTCAAATAATTTTGATGGACAGAAGACTTACATTGAAAAGAAAGTGTTTTCTTACACTCTTTCCACTGATGTTAATGTGGAATAACAATGGTACTTCGATAGCACTGTAGCACTGTTGTCCTGTTGTTCATCGATTTGCTCGAGTGGGCACCAGTAATGTCTCCATTGTGAGACTTGTTGTTCCTGTTTTTGGCATATTGAATACACCATGGGCAGCTTGCCAGGCTCTGCTGTGTAGGTGGGATACTCTCTGTAGCTTGCCAGGCTCTACAAGAGGGATGGAGGAATCGAACCCAGGTCGGCTGCATGCAAGGCAAATGCCCTACCCGCTACTGCTCCAGTTCTACTTCAACAACAATGGTACAGCAATTCAAACCTAGATGTGAATCCTATACAGCACTGCTTGCTTTTAAAAAGTTGGAGTCCTCTCTCCACTCTCGAGAAGCCCGTGCTCTCTCTTGAGCATCTATCTTTATCTACCTCTCTCCTTCGCTCCCTTTATTCCCCAGTAAACTTGTTGTACTTTCAAAAATAATTTTTTTTGGTGTGGTTGTTTGGGCCACATCCAGCAGTGCTCATGAGCTACTCCAAGCTTTGTGTTTAAGCTGGCTCTCAGAGGTACTCAGAAGACCGTGCAGTACTGCTGACCTAACCGTGATTGACAGTATGCAAGGCACGTGTCTTTGCCCCTGTACCATCTCTCAGGCCTTTTCAATACTGTTAACTCCACATCCTCGGGGATTTCTAAGCAGGGCAACGCCTTCATTGAATTTGTGTTTGAAGAATATGGCCTGGCTGTGCCTATGGATGGATTAAAGAACGTGAATTAGAAGTGAGAACCAGTTAAAAAGCCCACGCAAGTAGCAATATAATTATATATTATTGGAAGGTGAGGTCCTGGATTGGATTTGCAAATTCAATTAATAGGCAGGGAAACTTTATTTTAGGGCCAGTGATATAGTACAGGGACGCACAGTGACCCTTGGTTTTATCCTTGGCATCACATAGGTCCTTTCAGTACCATTGAGGGGTCACTGCTCAGCATAAGGCAGGAATAAGCCCCGAGAACCAACAAGTGTGATCCCCGAACTGCATTATTTATATAGTTATATATATATATAGTTATGTATATTATAGCCACATATAGTTATATATTATTTTTTTCTTATCACAAAGATATGAAGAGATATACTCTGAGTTGCATGTTGAAAAGGGAAAGAAAATTATTACAAATCAGGGTTCCAGAGGCTGACACTGCAGACGGAGCTGAACTTGGGCTCAGTTTCCTTATCTGTAAAGGAGAAAGAACCAGAGACCAGTCAGAGCTCCTGCATGGATGACATGATTTGACAGTTACGCTGTATCTGGAGCATGCTACATAAACCCACTTTTGTTTTTTCAGTCCTGCCAGGAAGGTTCCCTTGCTTAACAAAAGTCCTCTTCTACCTTTAATAAAGTTCATGACTTTTCAAAGTGCCTAGACGATGCATAGCCTTAGTGACTTGTCTAATTTTATTGGAATAAAATAGAAGGAACTTTTTTTTTTCTCTTCAGAGTAAGAAAACTTCAGAACTCAGTTAATTAAATGATCAGAATTGACTTCATTTAGCACAGAATTAAGGGCTCTCCGAAAAGGCTGATATCTTTGACCATCACATTAACCTGAAACTGCTTCAGAATCTAATGATGTCCACGCTGCATAATCCTGGCTTCTGAGAGTCCCTGAAGACGGTTTATTTGTAAGGAATCTCCCTGTTTCTTTCTCAGGGGGTTCTCATCCATGTCGGACGGGACTTGGTGAGGAGTAAGAGGGGCTTCCCACTCTGCCTTCATCCTGCGTCAGCTGCTGGGGGCTGCCGCTCTGCTCTCTGACTCTGCTCTCCTGCCTCCTCCAGCAGCTACTCCTCTGGCTTCCTTTGTCTTTTTAAAAAAAAAAATTATTAGTGAATCACCATGAGGTCCAGTTACAGACTTACAAACTTTCGTGCTTGTGTTTCAGTCATACAATGGTCAAGTGCCCATCCCTCTACCAGTGCCCATTTTTCCACCACCAATCGTGCCAGCATCCCTCCCACCACCCCCACTCCGTCCTCCCTCCACCCCACCCCACCTCTATGTTCCCTTTTGCTCTCTCTCTCCTTTTGGGTGTTTGTGGTTTGCAGTAGAGGTATTAAGTGGCCGTCATGTTCAGTCTATAGTCTACTTTCAGCCCGCATCTCCCATCCCGAATGGGCCTTTCTAGCACCCTTTACTTGGTGGTCCCTTCTCTGCCCGAGCTGCCTTTTCCCCCAGCGTGTGAGGCCGGCTTCTAAGCAGTGGAGTAATCCTCCTGGTCCTTATCTCTACTGTTCTTGGGTATTAGTCTCCCATTCTGTTACTTCATACTCCACAAATGAGTGCAATCCTTCTATGTCTGTCCCTCTCTTTCTTTCTTTTTTTTTTTTTTTGCTTTTTGGGTCACACCTGGCGATGCACAGGGGTTACTCCTGGCTCCACACTCAGGAATCACTCCTGGCAGTGCTCAGGGGACCATATGGGATGCTGGGAATCAAACCCGGGTCGGCCGCATGCAAGGCAAATGCCCTACCTGCTGTGCTATTGCTCCAATCCCTGTCCCTCTCTTTCTGACTCATTTCACTGAACATGATACTTTCCGTGTTGATACACCTATATGCAAATTTCATGACTTTATCTTTTCTAACAGCTGCATAGTATTCCATTGTTTAGATGTACCATTTCTTTGTCTTTCTGGACCGTTCCAAGTCCCAGTGGCAAAAGTCCCACTTGCTACCCATTCGCCCCTTGTCTTATTCCTCTCCCTCGTGCAAGCCCACAAAACTCTTCAAGCTTCTTTCAATTCTGCCTCACTCTGAGGTTCTGGATGCTTCTCTACATTGAGGAGCTGGAGGGCATCTTGTGCGTTTCCTTAACCACTGTTCTCCCTTTGACTTATTCATTGGCTCTTGATCTCACTCCTTCTTTACTCACCTGTCTTCCTTTCCCACTTCATTCTCTTCTTTCCATGGAGGACGTGGGTTCTTTGGGCAACAGTTGTGGAAAGGGATGGAAGGATGGTTTGTGAATGGTCACAGCTATGATCATTGATTTACAAGGACAGACAGATTACTGCCCTCTAGCTTGACCCCTGCAACCTCGAGGGAGAAACTCTGGGTTGGAGATCTGGTTTAGGAAAGTGCCCCTCGTGCCTCGGTATGGACACTAGGGTTCTCTGAGTCCCGTAAGGCAGCTGTTGAGCTGCACCTGAGATCCCCTTGATCTCTATGGCTCTCGCTGTGGGAACTGGTCTCATCCCCTGAGTTCTCAGGGAGCTATTAGTCTCAGGCAGTAATGAAGTACTGCTTTTTTTTTTTTGCAGGAAGAGAGAAAGTTTATTTTTCTCTTTGCCCAGGCTACCAAGTTCATTGTCTACCTTCACAGAAAAGAATTTTAGGAGAAGCTAAGAAAGGAAGAGAGACAAAGACCCAAGGGTACCTACCTCATAAAGACACTGTTGATGTCGGTGGGCCCCACGGGTGACTTATGTGAAGTGGGGAGGAGAAAGACGGTCACTTTCTCCCCAACCGCCTCTACCACCCGGGGCCCAGAGTTACTGGGTTCTTGTCTCGCTCTCGGAAAAGAATTTCAGGAGTAGACAAGCAGTGAAGTAAATAGATTTTATTCAGAAGTTGCTGAGGGAGGGAGGAAGGGATAAGTGGGAGAGAGAATAGTAAGAATAACGCGCTCAAGAGAGAACGCGGGCTCCTCCAAAGATGGAGAGAGCTCTACACACATCCTAGCACTGGACACGAAAGCATGAAAGTACACATCTCAAGGGGGGAGATGCGGGCGACACATGTGCTCGGCCACATGGCACAAGCAGCACATGGGCTCAGGCAGCATATGCGCGCGCTTCCTTTGTTCAAGGTGGCCTTTATAGGGTTTCTCCAACCTGCCCCCACGTGGGGGCTTCTTCCCAGGTAAAAGTCCGTTGCTAAGGAGGTTACCAGGGAGGTTGGGAGTGGTGATGGCCTTCTTTGGGGAACCCCCTGGGGAGGGGTCCATTATCCTCAGGGTCTGCTGACGGTTTCTTCCGGGTCTTTTGTTTCCTTGAATCTGCACATCTTAAGAGTCCCCTTCCCAGAGACTCTGTTAAATCTCAATTTTAATTGCCAAGGGCCTTTCCCTATCTGCCTGCCTACATCACTGTCACTGGTCATCCCGTTGCTCATCGATTTGCTCAAGCGGGTACCAGTCACGTCTCCATGGTGAGACTTGTTGTTACTGTTTTGGCACATCGAGTATGCCACGGGGAGTTTGCCAGGCTCTGCCGTGCAGGCGGGATACTCTCAGTACCTTGCCAGGCTCTCCTAGAGGGGCAGAGAAATCGAACCCGGGTCGGCTGCGTGCAGGGCAAACACCCTACCCGCTGTGCTATCGCTCCAGTCCCCTCATGAAGTAAAAGGAAGAAATTAAACATCTCAAATTGAGATGCCAGTGACCAAAAATTCCACCTCTTTGCCTCGTTTTACAGGGTCTTTCCCAAACTGCTCCAGTTTAGGACTTTCTATGTAGATAAGAGCCCGTTGCTAGGCTGTTGCCAAGGGGAACGGAATTTGAACTTTTGGTGGTGTGTTGTCACAGCCTTTGCTTCCGCGGCACATTCTCCTCTCCTGAGGGCTTTGCCTTCTGAACTGGGATGGCTCTGATTCCCTGCATCACGCTTTGGAGCGCAGTATTTGCATCTCCAAAGGGGATCAGGCCAGCCTTTCTGTTTTGGGGCTGGCGACAGCGTAACTGATTTAGATCACATTTTGGCTTTATTCCTCCCTCAACATCAATGCCATAATTCCCCTTGCCTTGCTTCAGTCTGTCTATTTTTGAATCCACCTCCGTACACTAAAATCTTAACTCCCCCACACCTCCTGGTCTCAAGAAGATGATGTTGGAAGGTATAGTCTTTGGGAGATCATTACGATTATACGAAGTCACAAAAGTGGAGTTCTCAAGAGCGGGATTAGTGCCCTTAGGTCAGTCACCGGAGAGTTTCTTGAATTTTCATCTGTAAAAGATTTTTTTTTAGTATATAACGGGCTGGAGTGATAGCACAGCGGTAGGGTGTTCACCTCTCACACTGCCGACCCGTGTTCGATTCCTCCACACCTCTCGGAGAGCTACCGAGAGTATCGTGCCCCCACGGCAGAGCCTGGCAAGTTCCCTGTGGAGTATTGGATATGCCAAAAACAGTAACAGTAAGTCTCATAATGAGAGATGTTACTGGTGCCTGCTTGAACAAATCGATGAGCAAAGGGATGACAGTGACTTCACAGTGACTAGTATGTATCATGGGCAATGTTTGGAAAATCCTATTAAATTATTGTCATTTTTTTAGTAAAATCCTGTCCTTCGCAATATTTAGGACATATGGGCACTGAAGATTACTCATTATCATAAATTCAAATGCTCCTGGGTCTTTTATTATTTTTATTTGATCTGAATCACTGCCTGTTATCAGAAAGTATTTATGCAATACGTGATGATCTGTTTCATTGTCCCTTTAAACCTGATTAGGAAATTGCTGCTTTGGATTTTTTTTCTTTCTCAGGTGATTTCAAAAGTGCATGCCAGCTTCTTCCTGCTCCTGGGCCTAAGGGTTGTGAGAGTTTACGTGATCTTATTTGATGTTTTCTTGATTTTCTGAGGAGCAGTTTCCATTTATCTTGGGTCTCCTCTTAACATCTGGGGAATCTTCTCTTCTAGGTCAGGTCAATTTCTGCAGCATCATTGTTTCCAGTCTCCCCCCCCTTTTTTTCCCAGCATTTCCTCATGCACCTCTCCCGCACAGCTAGGCATCTTTTCAGAAATAGTCTCTTAGAATCAGAGTATTCTAGAGACAGTCTCTTATCTTTGTATCTATCAGGTTCCCTTAAAGGTGAAACTCGTAGAGCACTATTTTTAAACTTTATTTATTTATTTATGTTTGCTTTTTGGGTCACACCCGTTGATGCACAGGGGTTACTCCTGGTTCATGAACTCAGAAATTACTCCTGGCGGTGCTGGGGAGACCATATGGGATGCCGGGGACCCAACCCAGGTCGGCCGCGTGCAAGGCAAATGTCCTACCTGCTGTGCTATCGCTCCAGCCCCCCGAGCACTATTTTTAAATGTACAAAACATTTAGGAAGAAACTATTTTAAAACGGGCTACTCGACAATTGATAAAGCAACTCAAAAATTGTGGAAGGTATAATGCTGGGTGAAGTCATTCAGGACAGGGACAGATACAGAGTGATCTCTTTCACAGGTGGCATATGAGGAACTGCAAAGTAAGAGGGGTAAGAAATAGCCGAAGAGAGGGGACTGGAGTGATAGTACAACGAGTATGGCATTTACCTTGCATGTGGTCTACCTGGGTTCGATCCCGGCATCCCCTGGGGCACCACCAGGAGCAACCCCTGAGCACTGCCAGGTGTGGCCTAAAAACCAAAAACCAGAGAGAGAGAGAGAGAGAGAGAGAGAGAGCGCCAGGAAGATTGCTCCATGGTTGGAAGAAGGCAATTAGGATAGAGAAGGGATCACTAAGTCAATGGTGGTTGAGGGAATCGTTTGTGATGGGAGATGTGTGCTAAAAGTAGATAAAGGACCAAACAGGATGGCCTCTCAGTATCTGTATTGCAAATCATAATGCCCCAAAGTAGAGAGAGAGAGTAATAACTGCCATAGAGGCAGGGGGAGGGGTGCGATGGTGGGGGTGAGAGGGGGGATACTGGGGACATTGGTGGTGGAAAATGTGCACTGGTGGAGGGATGAGTGTTTGGTCATTGTATGACTAAAACTCAAATATGAAAGTTTCGTAACTGCAGCTCATGGTGATTCAATAAATAAAAGAAGAAAGAAGGAAAGAAAGAAAGAAAGAAAGAAAGAAAGAAAGAAAGAAAGGAAGGAAGGAAGGAAGGAAGGAAGGAAGGAAGGAAGGAAGGAAGGAAGGAAGGAAGGAAGGAAGGAAGAAAGAGAAAGAAAGAAAATAAAAAGAAAGAAAGAAAATAAGAAAGAAAGAGAGAGAAAAAAGAAAGAAAGAAAATAAGAAAGAAAGAAAGAAAGAAAGAGAGAAAGAAAGAAAAGAAAAGAAAGAAAGAAAGAAAGAAAGGAAGGAAGAGAAAGAAAAGAGAAAATAAGAAAGGAAGAAAGAAAGAAGGAAGGAAAGAAAGAAAGAAAGAAAGAAAGAAAGAAAGAAAGAAAGAAGGAAAGAAAGGAAAGAAGAAAGAAAGAAAGAAAGAAAGAAAGAAAGAAAGAAAGAAAGAAAGAAAGAAAGAAAGAAAGAAAGAAAGAAAGAAAGAAAGAAAGAAAGAAAGAAAAAGCCAAAGAGAATAGAACTTGAGAAATAATCCACAGGACTGAACTTTCTAAGGGTATGTGTGTGTGTGTGTGTGTGTGTGAGTGTGTGTGTGTGTGTGTGTGTGTGTGTGTGTGTTTGAGTGTATGGGAGAGAATGTGGGACAATGGAAGAAGCAAGGACTCTGGAAGAAAGTGTGGGGTTGGATCATTGTAGCAAGAAACTCTATCACTAACAGGATTGTAAATCATAAAGTCTCTCCTGCAAAATATTGTGATTCAGGGCCAGAGAGACAGTGCAGGGAGCCAGGCACTTTTTTTCCTTTGCATTTGGCCAGCCCTAGTTTAAACCCTGGAACCACATATGATCCTCTGAGCACTGTTTTGAGTGACCCCTTAGCACAGGAGCAAGCCCTCGGCACTTGTGGATGTGATTCAGCTGCTACTCCCCTATTGCCAACTTGTGATTTAGTGACATACACATTTCTCCACCAACACATTAAATAATAAAATCTAGGTTTTCTTGGAGAGAGTAGATGACAGTAAATAATATTTCAAGATACCTGCAGCAATGTAATATGACATAGAAATATCTTGATTCTCTTGAGGGTAGAATCAAACACACTGAAAACATATCCAGTGTCAGAGGTGAAAGACTGTAAAGATAAAATTCCGCCACCCAATTTTACAGACGTCTGAATTCTATCCACTGCTCTCCATGGGGTCTAGGTGAAGCAGCCCTTTGTCTAGAACAACTGGAATCAATCTTTTCTTTGGTGCTCCTAGAGCAAAACAACTCTCATTTCACTTTGAAACTTCAGTGGAATCACTACAGTTAAAAAAAAAAAACATTGAGAAATATTTATAACTTGCACATGTTAAACTTTAAAGCCTCAAGAAGTAGAGTTAGGGGCCAGAGTGATAGCATAGCAGGTTGATTGCCTTGCATGTAGCTGACCTAGGTTCAATCTCTGGCATCCCATACGGTCCCCCGAACACTACCAGGAGGGATACCTGAGTGAAGACACAGGAGTAACCCTTGAGCATCCTGAGTATGGCTATATGTATATATATATTATATGTATACATATACACACATATATACATATATATAGTATACATGTATATACATGGTACTATGGGGACATTGCACAAAGGAAAAAGTGAATTCCTCTATATTTCTGTTCTGTCGATTCTCCTCTTCCTGGGACTGAAGGGCTGAAATGAATTCAAACCATGATCTGTGATTTTCACTTGTAATTACTGTTTGGACCAGACTTTTTCTGCCTGATATAGTTATTGATTATCATACAGTTATTTACCCAACATCATTTCCTCTGTAAGTGCTTCCCTTTCCCGGTGGAGATGACATCATGGATCGAATGTCCTTCTAGAAGGGTGATGGATTTGGATCGTTCCCTCCTGATCTCAGCCCAGCTTTTCCTCTGACCTCACAGTTTGGTCTTTCTCTTCTCCTAAGCTCATCTGATGTTAGAAATAATGGAGTACCCCTGGGTTCAGTCCAGGATTTCTTTCTGGTGTGCACTTCTTTCTTGAGTGATTTCTTTCAGTCAGATCACGATCACGATCACACGATCACGAAAACCCGTTAATCGTCGATTTCTCGAGCGGGCTCAGTAACCTCTCCATTCATCCTTTCCCTGAGATCTTAGAAGTCTCTCCCAACTCGGCCCTCCCAATGATGTTGCACTGGAGGCTCTTTCAGGGTCAGGGGAATGAGATCCAGTTTGTTACTGGATTTAGCATATGAATACACCATGGGAAGCTTGCAAGGCTGTCCCAAGTGGGCAGGAAACTCTCAGTAGCTTTCGAGTTTCTCCCAGAGGGAGAAGTAGGTTATAAGATATCGCTTCTGGGAGCTTGCTTTTAAGTCTCTGGATGTTGGCCATTGATGGGATTACACACACCTGGGTTCCTCTGCCGGTACCTTCATGCGTGAGGCCTGTCCAAACGTGTGGAGAGGGGCCTCGAGCATGGCTGTAGCTAGGTTCAGGTGGTCTTCGGCCGCTGGGAGCTCTTCGTCGGGGTGGGGAGGGAAGCTGGAACCCATCCCCTCCGAGGGGCCCTGGGGAAGACAGCCAGGTGTGCGGGCAAGAGACTCTCTGCCTCTTTCAGCCCATGCTTTTACAAACCAATGTTTGCAGATAGGAATGAGTTGACGATTCCTGGGGATGACTTTTTTTTTCTGGTCCAGGTACTATACTCATGATCTATTTCGCATGTCCAATCCAGCCTCTTAGGTACGCTCAACTATCACAGCGGCCGAGTTTTTACACCTTCATTTTCTAAATCTATCCTTCTCCTAGATCTCTCCATCTTGCTGAATCTCAGCATTATCTACCATGTAGCTCAAAACAGCTATAACTTATTCTCAATTTATTTTCCTTAATATCCTGCAATGACAAGTGGCATTGGCTAATCTAATCTCCCTCCCGAGGTCTTTACCCTCAATCTTACTCCTGTTTAACTACCACCAGCACCACCTCTAGGGAGATTCTACCAGCTTATATATCATGTTTCATCTAAATTGACAAAAAAAATTCCCAATCAATTCCTATTCTTCTTCTTTTGCCCCTGTTACGTGCTTTTAAAAAAATGCCTCTCAGGGTTGGAGCAATAGCACAGCGGGTAGGGCATTTGCCTTGCACACAGCCAAGCCGGGTTCGAATCCCAGCATCCCATATGGTCCCCCGAGCAGCGCCAGGTGTAATTCCTGAGTGCACACCCTGTGCATCGCCGGGTGTGACCCAAAAACCAAATAAATAAATAAATAAATAAATAAAATAAAAATGCTTCTCTGTCTCTCTCTCTCATTGGTTTATAATATATCATATTTCAGGGATACAGTTCAATGACTTTGTATATGTATAACTTTTGCTACTTACCACCAAAACTCCATTGTCAACTCATCACTAAAAAAGACCTTTTTATACATTCCTCCCTCCAACTTCCCTATAGGAACCATCGTACTTTTCACTGAGTCTAGGAGTAAGCTTTTCATTTTGGTCAGATTTTTTGCTTTTCATATATTCCGTGTTGAGTGAAACCATCTGGTACTTGTCTCCTAATTTCACTTAGCATAATCACCTCAAGTTCATCCATTCTGTCCTGAAAGGCATATTTACTCTTTATAAAGTGGCCAGTCATCTTTTTAGATTAAATTATGCCATTCCCATACACAAGACACAATCTCCAATTTCTTCTTTCCATTGCTTTTTTTTTTTTTTTCTTTTTGGGTCACAACCCAGCGATGCTCAGGGGTTACTCCTGGCTTTACACTCAGGAATTACTCCTGGCGGTGCTTGGGGGACCATATGGGATGCCGGGGATCGAACCCGGGTCGGCCGCATGCAAAGCAAACGCCCTACCCGCTGTGCTATCGCTCCGGCCCCTCCATTGCTTTTAAAATAGAATTCTGACACTGTTGCTGTCTCATTTACTCTTGAATTCTGACTCATTTACCCTTAAATATCCAGCCCCTAGAATCATGCCTGACACACTGTAATTGTTCAATAAATATTTGCTGACCAGTCCGGAGAAACAGGGAGTTCTCTGTGCAAATTTTTTTGAGTCCTGAGGAGTGGTTATCAAGATAGTATGGAGTAGGGTTCATATCTCTCTCTGTCAAGACAGAGTAATTGCTATTTGGAAATTTGTGAGTGAAATAAAAAATCTAGTCTCGGGGCTGGAGCAATATCACGGCGGGTACAGTGTTTGCTTTGCACTCGACCGACCCAGGTTCAATTCCCAGCATCCCATATGGTCTCCCGAGCATCACCAGGAGTAATTCCTGAGTGCAGAGCCAGGAGTAACCCCTGAACATCGCTGGGTGTGATCCAAAAAGCAAAAAAAAAAAAAAATCTAGTCTCATCATTGGGTTTTTATTTGTCATAGACTCTACTAATACCAGTGAAGTACTTCATATCTCCAGTGATCATTGATTATTTTATTCACTGACTCATTATTTTTTTTCTTCTGAAGATGTTGCTTCTTTACTCTGTCCCTCCTCTGGGTCAGATGCTGACTGGGAGCAAGGGCAGAATTTACCCCAATACGATCCTACTTTGCCATGAACACAGAAGTGCAGATAGTGGTGCCTCTGCTGTGTGTTTCTGGGCCTGCGAGTATAGTCCCAGGAAAGATGATAAAGGAAGGGAAGTTGTTGGTCTTGCAATTCACCTTCTTGAGATCAAAGAAAGCAGTAGTACCTGGATTAATTCCAAGACAGGAACGAATGGAATTCAGACACAGGGTTGAAGTCCGTGCAAAGAAATGGAAGGCACCAAGGACGCTCTGGGTGGTCCCCAGAATCACCAGGTCTGAGTAGAATTATATCTTTGGCTCTGGCATTGAACTCTCTGCCTTCTTGGCAAAGAATTGCTGAGGAGGGGGTGTGTCTCAGGGCCTCCTGAGCACTGCTTGGGAGACTATGCCTCCCCCTCCAAACAACAGAAGAGAGATGAAGCCTGTTTCCCGTCCCTAGAATACAGGCTGGAGCAATAGCACAGGGGTTGGGCTTTCACCTTTCACTCGGCCGACCCGTGTTCGATTCCTCCGTCCCTCTTGGAGAGCCCCGGCAAGCTACCGAGAGTATGGAGCCTGCACGGCAGAGCCTGGCAAGCTACCCATGTGTATTGGATATGACAAAAACAGTAACAATAAGTCTCTCAATGAGAGACGTTACTGGTGCCCGCTCGAACAAATCGATGAGCAACGGGATGACAGTGACAGAATACAGGCAGATCTTGAAATTTGCTTTAACCAACTCAAATGACACACAGTGCTATCAGGCCCATCATGAATCTTAAGAGATCTTGGATTCATTTTCTCTTTGCAACACCTTAGCAGCCATATGAATAGCTCAAATTATCCCGTGATCCCGCAAAGTGGTGATAAGTAGGTGAACCACCAGTCTTTGTCTTGCTCAAAGAATAGCCACTCGATGCCCACACACAGAACTGTTTAGCTAATTTGAGATTGGCCACAGATAACACAGACAATGGTGAGAAAGCCAAGACCAGACGAATCATCACACTAAGCTAAACGCACGGTGACGGTCCGCAGAATTGTAAACTGGACATATAACTCTCACCGTAAGCCATGAAGTTTGGAGGGGTTTGTTGCATGATCAGAGATAACAGAGAAAATATATTATTCCGGGAACTCAACTCATTATAGCTTATAATAGCTGAAGTGGTTTCAGTTGCTCCCCCTTCAGCTTTGGCTGACCTCTAACATAAACTCCACATTTCCAAAGCTGAGGATGTCACATTCCCTGAGAGACCCGGGTAGGCTCCGTCCTCGAGTGCTCATCTCCTCACTTGCAACTCGTTTTTCACCTTGATCATGACATCTGTTGGGACACTGAAATTTGTTCTCTGCATTTCTCAGTGATATATTGCTCACTGTCGCCACCACCCTCATGATCACTCTCTCTTCTTTCTTGGATAACAATCCCCCCCCACTTTTTGGTTTTCCTGCTTTTTCAAAACAAAAAAAGTTTTGTTTTGCTGTTTGGGGAAGTAGTGATACACCCGGCAGTGCTCAGGGTTTCTCTTGGGCTCTTTGCTCAGGGATAGCTCCTGGTTTGGTGGACTAGGTGGGGTGTCAGGGATCAAACACAGACTGGGCACCTGCAAGGCAAATGCCCATTCTACTGTACTATCACTCTGGCCCCTTTCACGCTTCCATTTTAATCCTCTTCCCATCTCTTCTCTACAAAGTGCTGTGGCACTGCACTGTCACCCCATTGTTCATCGATTTGCTTGGGCGGGCACCAGTAACGTCTCCCTTGTAAGACTTGTTACTGTTTTTGGCATATCGAATATGCCACGGGGAGCTTGCCAGACTCTGCCGTGTGGGCGGGATACTCTCGGTAGCTTGCTGGGCTCTCCAAGAGGGAAGGAGGAATCGAACCCGGGTTTATAAAGCAGTTGGATTAACTTTTTTAATGCAAATGAAGATCTTGGTGTGCAAACTTCCGTCATGATGAGCTTTTCCAGTTTCTTAATCTGGCGTTTGTGTCCTCTCTCCATGTTACTCACCTTATCATTTTTAGAAGTTTCTAGGGTCCTTTTTCACCTGCCCATCTCAAGGCCTACCTTTATGATTCCTCATGTCTGAACCACTTTGTCTACTTACTTCCCACCCAACTCCCAGAACCCAGGTGAATGTTACATAATCCACAACGTGTACAATATCTTCCTAATTCACACCCACACACACACATATGCATGCAGACACACACATGCACTCACATTCTGAACATTAACTCTTTCTGCTTTCTGTTCCAACAAAATTTGGAGTCACTGTAAGTTGGTCAAGTCTCCTCCAGTTATTGGCATACTCTTGCCTTCTCCCTGACCTCTGAGGGCAGGATCCTGGTTTTTGGTGGTTCCCAGTGTTTGGCAGATACATTTTCTTTAGGAAATTCTCCTGAGGAATGGGTTTATCTCTATCCTGGCTATTGTTTGGGATATACTCGGATGCTCATAACTGTCAGAGACATGGGCTAGAGAAACAGTCCAGCAATGAAGGTGCTTGCCGAGCACTCTGTGAATCTGGCTTCGTTCCTGGCACCCCACATGGTCCCCTGACGCCTGCCTGGAGTGATCTCTGAGCACAGAGCCAGGAGGAAGCCCTGAGAACCATGGAGTGTGGTGAAAAAGAGAACACTGTGTTTTACACTTTGTCCCCTAGATCCTTCTTTAAAATACATTGTAATTTGGGGGCTGGAGCGAGAATACAGCAATTCCCGGCATCCGATATGGTCCCCCAAGTGCCACCAGGTGTAATTCCTGAGTGCAGGGCCAGGAGTAACCTCTGAGCATCTCTGGGTGTGACCCAAAAAAGCAATATACATATATATACATATATATATATATATATGTCAGAGAGCCTGGCAAGCTACCGAGAGTATCCTGTCTGCACGGAAGAGCCTGGCAAGCTCCCTGTGACATATTCTATATGCCAAATACAGTAACAATAACAGGTCTTATTCCCCTGACCCTGAAAGAGCCTCCAATCGCGGGAAAGATGAGTAAGGAGAGGATGCTAAAGTCTCAGGGCTGGTACAAATGAAGATGTTACTGGTGCCCGCTCGAGCAAATTGATGAACGGGATGACAGTGATACAGTGATATGTGATATACATATATATATATATATATAGTAATTTTGTTAGAGTAATAACATTTTTTATGCTGAAGCCGTAGCACAGTGGGTAGGGCATTTGCCTTGCATGTAGCCAACCCGGGTTCGATTCCTCCGTCCCTCTCGGAGAGCCCGGCAAGCTACCGAGAGTGTCCCACCAGCATGGCAGAGCCTGGCAAGCTCCCCGTGGAGTATTCAATATGCCAAAAAACAATAGCAACAAGTCTCACAATGGAGACGTGACTGGTGCCCGCTCGAGCAAATCGAAGAGCAACGGAACGACAGTACTACAATATCACTTCGTGTGAAATCTCTGTGGCTAGCACCTTATGATTAAGTCAGCACCGCTTTCTGCAGCTCTAGAATGTTCTCGCCTCCCATATCTGACAAGTTATGGTGCTTGTCTGTTTCCTGTCTCTCCTGGACACCAATCTTCTCTTCTCAGCATTTGCCTGTTGGAGATATCTCTCGCGCGTGTCAGTGTCTATCTTTCTGTGATGGCCCATGTCATTTAGTATCATGTACTCCAGGCTCCGGTGTGGCAGGATTTCTTCTCTTTAAATTTTTCTTATCGGGGACCCTTCCAATAGTGCAGGCCTAACAGTTGGACACCCCCAGGGCTGCAACCAACTGGTCTTAGGGGACTATAAGATGCCAGAGATGGAACTTGGGGTCACACACAGCAGTTCTGTGCTCTACCACTTGAACTATCTCACCAGCCCAGGATTTCCAAAAATCAACACCAAAAATAATCCCATTATTCTTTTGTATGTCAATAATATCTATATCTCGCTTAGCAGAGCCTGGCAAGCTCCCCGTGGCGTATTTGACATGCCAAAAACAGTGACAGTAATGGGCCTCATTCCCCTGACCCTGAACACGACAGGGACAAATGGAAAACGTTACTGACACCCGCTTGAGCAAATCAATGAACAACGGGATGACAGTGATACAGTGATACAGTGATGTCAATAATATGTAGTGTGGAAATGTGTAAATATATCAAAATAGAGAAATTGTGATCGATTGGCCAACTCTATGTATTATTTTTCTGATTCGTAGACCTGGATTCCAATCTAGACATGAGCATTTGTAGCGGAATTCCTGAGGAAATCTCCCTGGGTGAGACTTGGAGAAGATGCCTCAATAGGAGCTTTCAGGGAGTGAAGAGGGTGTAGGAAAGTTTGGTTTCTTCAGTCAGGATTTTGAGGCACCTGCATTGCCTCTGGCTGTGCTGATGTATAAGTCATGGACCCAGCCTCCAACGCGTTTATTTTAACTGAAGAGTCAAGCTTTTTCCTGCAAGAAGTATTTATGTGGATGTCATATGGCAACACTTCCTAAGAAGGGATTTCTTTTATGAATCACGGCTGCATGGAGGTGGAAGGAAAGAACAGAGTTGGAGCCAAGGCACCAACTGGCAAGGCCTGCCCATGATCTCTGGGGTGCACAGAGAGGAAGGGAGGAGGAAAAATCGAGAAGCTCTTAAGATGTTAACTTCTCACTTGAGACTTGGAGACTATTTGGCTATTGGGGAGGATGCTGACTTCGAGTCTCTGGCACTTTTGTATTCTATTTATTTTTGTACTAGCAATGTAACTTTGCCTAGGTTCTTTATATTTTCTGAACCTCAAAATTTTAATTTATGAAATGAAGATAATGGTAAAAGTATAATCCATATTTTACACTGATGGTACAGAGAAATGTCATTAGCAATGTTCTTAACCCAGGACTTAAACTTCTGGTAAACATTTAAAATGTGAATGATGTATGAATGATCAAGGATTCAAGGACTATGATTTTTTTTTTTGCTTTTGGGGTTACACCCAGTAATGCTCAGGGGTTCCTCCTGGCTCTGCACTCAGGAATTACTCCTGGCGGTGCTGGGGAGACCATATGGGATGCTGGGGATCGAACCCAGTCGGCTGCATTCAAGGCAAATGCCCTACCTGCTGTACTATTGCTCTGGCCCCAGGACTATGATGTTTTTTTAAATTTTTATTAGTTAATCACCATGAGGTACAGTTACAAACTTATGAACTTTCATGTTTACATTTCGTTTACGTCCCTCCACCAGTGCCCATTCTCCTCCACCAACGTTCCTAGTATCCCTCCTACCACCCCCACCACAACCCCCACCACCCCACCCTACCTCTGCAGCAGGGCATTCCCTTTTGTTATCTTTCCTGTTGGATGTTGTAGTTTGCAATAGAGGTATTTAGTGGCCATCATGTTCGGTCTATAGTTTACTTTCGGCACGCAGATTTCAACCCGAGTGGGTCCTTCCAACATTCTCTACTAGGTGTTCCCTTCTCTATCTCAGCTGCTTTTCCCCCCAGCATGTGAGGCCAGTTTCCAAGGTGTGGGGCAGACCTCCTGGTTCTTGTCTCTACTACTCTTGGGTGTTAGTCTTCAAGCAACCGGTGTTGGTGCAGATGTGGGGAGAAAGGGACTCTCCTTCATTGCTGGTGGGAATGCCGACTGGTTCAGCCCTTTTGGAAAACAATGTGAATGATTCTAAAAAAATTAGGACTATGATTTTTAATTGCAACTTTATGTTCCGTAGAGGGGCTTAAGAACCCCCATTTACTGTTGGCCGATCCTCAATGGAAAACAGTAAGGGGATTTCTTAAAAAAGTAAGAGTAGAGCTTCACGGACCCAGTGATTTCACTTCTTGGCATCTACCCCCACACACAAAAGAGTAATTATAAAAGAGATATGCATTCCTGTTACTGTCCAGTCATATCTGGTGAGCTGGGTACATGGAGCTGATTCTGCTGCAGTTGATGACTGATGGTCAACGGATGAGGAATACAGGCTGAGACAGTGTAGACAACTTTATTCAGGATGAACAGTGATTACATAGGGGCAAATGGAATGCATACGTGCAGGATGAGGGCAGGTGGTAAGTGAGAGGCAAAAGGTTAGATTAATGGTTACACGAAGAAGATTGGTATAAGCAGAAATGAAGTTATTTGATTTCATACGTGTCAACATCTCACCTTCCAGACCTGGCCACTGATAATTGCCAATCATTAATCTATACTAATCTCTGGGAAATGTCAGCCTCTCCCCCCAACTCTGTCTCCATTCTGTGACCCCCCTCTGGGTCCTGGGAGCATTCTCACACTGGTCCAGTTGGTTTTGAAGTTCTGCCGGCAGGAATGCCAGTGTACACCTATGTTCCTTGTAACACTAAGCACAAGAGTCAGGGTATGGAAGCAACCCAGATGAATGAATAAAGAAGTTTTGGCATATAGACACAGAGGAATATTGTGAAGCTTCAGAAAATAAAATAAAATTATGCAATTTTCTGTGATTTGTATGGAACTAGAAGGTATCGTGTGGTATTTTTGTTGTTGTTGTTGTTGTTTTACAGACTTACAAACTTCCATGATTACACTTCAGTCATACAATAATCTAGTACCCATCCCTCCACCAGTTCCCATTCTCCACCACCAATGTCCCCATTATCCCTCTCGCCACCCCCCAACACCCCACCCCCACTCTATGGCAGGCACATTCCCTTTTACTCTCTCTCTCCTTTTGGGTGTGATGGTTTGCAATACAGGTACTAAGCAATCATCATGCTTGGTCCATAGTCTACTTTCAGCTCGAATCTCCCATCTCGAGCGAGCCCTCCAAGCATCGTTCACTTAATGGTCCCTTTTCTATCCCAGCTGCCTTTTCCCCCAGCATGTGAGGCTGGCTTCCAAGCCATGGTGCGATCCTCCTGGCCCTTGTCTCTATTACCCTTAGGTGTTAGTCTCCCATTCTGTTACTTTATATTCCACACGTGAGTGCAGTCATTCCATGTCTGTGAGGCTATCATGTTAAGTGTAGTAAATCAGAGAGAAAAGGACAATCGATAGTCTCATTCTCTGAGTAACACGAGGACATTGGAGGTTTCTGGAAACTCTGGCAGTGTTGAGGTAGCACAACCATGTTCATCAAAACCTTAGCACTATTGGACTGGACAGCGAGTAGAGTGTTTGCCTTGCACGCGATCAACCCGGGTTCGATTCCCATATGGTCCCCTGAGCTCTGCCAGGAGTAATTCCTGAGTGCCGAGCCAGGAGTAACCCCTGTGCATTTCCAGGTGTGGACCCCCCCCCCCAAAAAAAAAACAAAGCAAAAAAAAAAAAACCCAAAACCTTAGCACTATTGTAAAACACAACTCAAACTATAACAGTTGAATTTTAAGAAAGAAGAAGTGTCACTGTGACCAAGAAGAGATAGATATGTTGAATATGATTCTCACACAACCATTTGTTAGCTGTACAATTTTTTTAGAGCTTCTGATTGCCAGAATTGCTCATCTTTAAGGTGGGGGCAGGAACTATCTCACAGATGCTCTTAACCCAAGTGAAATGGAAGTAAACCTACATAAAGAATCAAGCATGGTGCCTTGGTCACAGCAGGTGGTCAATAAATATTTACTTAGCAGCTTCTAGTTCTGGGAGGAAGGAGTCATCTTCGAATTGAGCAGGTACACTCACACTGTTTAAGAAAGGGACTTAGGAATCAAAGGGAATAAAGGAAGTCAGGGCGAACCAAAAATCAGGTCTCAGAGAAAGGTGTGAGAACATGAGTACCTTGTTCATTATTTTGTTGAGACAGACACAAATCCCAACAGAAACATGGTTGAAATAAATGAAAAGGAATATTTCATTCAATGTGCATCTTATATACAGAAAGGTGCCAGTTCAGGCATAGCGGAATCAAATGACCATCAGATTTTAGTCATAGTGTCATATTGCCATGTCATGGGCTGACTTTTTACTGTTGTTTCAGTATCAGGCTTCCCAAAACGGGTAGAAAATAGTTTTCTCAATGGAAAGTATGATCTGAAGACATAATATTTTAGTTAGACAGCAAGAGTAGTTCCAGATGGGGGCTGGAGCAATAGCACAGTGGGTAGGGCGTTTGCCTTGCACGCGGCCGACTGGGGTTCGATTCCCAGCATCCCATATAGTCCCCTGAGCACCGTCAGGGGTGATTCCTGAGTGCAGAGCCAGGAGTAACCCCTGTGCATCGCCAGGTGTGACCCAAAAACCAAAAAAAAAAAAAAAGAGTAGTTCCAGAGATCTGCTGTATAATGTGGATCCTACTGTAATGTAACTTAGTAGTGTAAGAGGACCCATCTCTTAGTAAATGGTCTTGTAATCAACTTAAACTATATCCAATCATAACAAAACAAACATCTAATTCAGGATGAAATAGATGTGGATAGTATATTTTAGATTGTTTTACGTTTGACTTAAATTTTCTTTATCTGTAAAGCTATTGTTCTATTCAGAGTCAGATGTGCATAATTCCCCCACACCAAAAGAAGAAAAAAAAAAAAAGGAAAAATAGCTCCTTGAACTTCCTGGCCCTCACCCTGTTTCTGCTCAAGCCAGGCAAAGGGATTACTCATTTCTCTTCCCAAAACTCTTTAAGAAGTAATGATGAACATGAGGCTGACACCCAAGGACAGTAGATACAAGGGCCAGGGGGATTGCCCCATAGCTGGAAGACTGTTTCATGAGTGGAGGGGAGAAGGCAGATGGAATAGAGAAGGGATCACTAAGAAAATGATGGCTGGAGGAACCAGTTGGGATGGGAGATGCGTGCCGAAAGTAGATAATGGACCAAACATGATGGCCTCTCAGTGTCTGTGTTGCAAGCCATCATGCCCAACAGTAGAGAGAGAGTATGGGGAATATTGTCTGCCATGGAGGCAGGGGGAGGGTGGGAAAGGGAGGGGGATATACCTGGGATATTGGTGGTGGGGAATGTGCACTGGTGGTGGAATGGGTGTTTGATCATTGTGTGATTGTAACCCAAACATGAAAGCTTGTAACTATCTCACGGTGATTCAATAAAATTTAGAAAATTTAAAAAATAATAAAAAAATAAAATTCTAAAAAAAAAAAGAAGTAATGATGATTGGACCAACTTGGAACCCTGGTCCATCTTTAAACCCCATCTCTATGAAGGGAAAGATGGAAACACTGATGAGCACAGGACTCGGTCATATGCCTGCCGTGACTCTGGCCTGCCTGGCTAGCCCTAACTCGGATCCCTAGAAGTGAGTGTTAGAAGTGGCGTGGATCGTCCCCCCAGAATGAGGGTCATACCTGGAGGAGGAACAGACACTTGACAAATAAGAGCCACAGACTTCGCTGGTGTCACCCCTCGCCTGTGTGTTTTCCTTTCCCAGCCATCAATTTCCCAGAATGTCTTCCCTGAGAACGAGAGGCTGGTCTGCATTCTCACTGGAAACTGTCTGTGGGAGACATACTCCAGCAATCAGAAACCCTAGCAGCAGTGAGCAGGGATAGGGAAGCCGGATGAGTCCCTCGAGGTTGTCAGAAGGGAACAGAGGACCCCTGGGAAGCCGGTCTGAGCACCGTTCACTCGTCTCCCGGGCAGCGTCCCTGCTTTCTCCCTGTGCCTCCCAAAAGTCCGCTTTCAATCACAAAATCCTGCTTAGGGGGCTGGAGCAATAGCACAGCAGGTAGGGCGCTTGCCTTGCACGAGGCCGACCCGAGTTCAAATCCCAGCATCCCATAGGGTCCCCCGAGCACTGCCAGGAGTCATTCCTGAGTGCATGAGCCAGGAGTAACCCCTGTGCATTGCCGGGTGTGACCCAAAAAGAAAAAAAATAAATTAAAAAGAAAATAAAAGAAAATCCTGCTTAGGCATCAGGGCAGTCTCTTCTTCGGGCCTGAGCCCTTTCTCTCTGCTGACTTCAGGGTCCCTTTGTCCCTCGGGGTCATCTGTTGGAGGACGGCTACCCTCTGGGCGGGCAGTGCTGGGTCTGCTGGGTGCCACATTAAGTGATGCCCCCCTGGGGGTCAGCTCTATTAAAATAGACTCCGTCCTCAGGAAGGAGCGAAACGCACTCTCCATCAAAGCCGGCTTGCAGCGAGCGCTGTCTCCCCGCACTCAGCATTTTCCTCGTCGAAAACAAGATCCCTAAATGACTTTCCTCATCCTCCCTTTCGTCAGCGGACCCCAGAGACCCCAGGCAGCCCTTGCCAGGCAGTGCATTTGCTCCATCTCGGTTCGCATCCATTTTTCTTCTTGTCATGGAAAAAGACTTAACAAAACACTCACATTAATAATTCTGGTTCCCTCTAAATGGTCAGATTCCCCAAGAGAGTCGCCTGGCGTCTCTGTCCACGGTGCCTCCATCTCCTCCTCCTCCTCCTCCTCCTCCCCCTCCTCCTCCTCCTCCCCCTCCTCCTCCTCCTCCCCCTCCTCCTCCTCCTCCTCCGCTGTTCCCTCCCTGGAACACGGCAAAGTCATTTTTTTTTTTTTTGCTTTTTGGGTCACACCCAGCGATGCTCAGGGGTTCCTCCTGGCTCTGCACTCAGGAATTACTCGTGGCGGTGCTTGGGGGACCATATGGGATGCCGGCCAATGCAAGGCAAACACCCTACCTGCGGTGTTATCGCTACAGCCCCACATAAGCAAAGTCTTTTGACATTTATGTCCATCCAGAATCTGGTACTAACTTGTAGCTCTCTCCACTCTGGTTCCCCGTTTATGAACCCTTCCTTACTGACAAACATCACTATATCACTATCATCCCGTTGCTCATCAATTTGCTCGAGCGGGCACCAGTAACGTCTCCATGGGGAGACTTGTTGTTACTGTTTTGGGCATATCAAATATGCAACGGGGAGCTTGCCAGGCTCTGCCGTGCGGGCGGGATACTCTCCGTGACTTGCTGGGCTCTCTGAGAGGGGCGGAGGAATCGTATGCGGGTCAGCCGCATGCAAGGCAAACGCCCTACCTGCTGTGCTATCGCTCCAGCCCAAACATAAGGAAAAAAAAATGTGGTTTCTACTGGGGGACTTTTGTTTCCAGAACAAGGCTGAAACTTCGTTACAGAATCAAGTTCATCCAAGCATGCAGGAGCTGCCCCAAAGCAGAGGTCATCGAAAGGTCACCTATAATTAATTAGGCATTTGGGCCGGCTGTGGTCTCATGTTCAAAGCACACTGCTATATTTCAAGCACGAAGGGCAACTTCAAACCATTTAGGCCTGTGGTCCCAATCGGAAACCGTTGTCCTCTCTCCACTGCGGGGTGGGAGGCATCTGGCTACGTCCACAGACACAATTTGTTTCCTGTTGTCTTGTATGTGGAGATCCGGAAAACTCTGTTTATTTTTTTTCCTTTTGGGTCACACCCAGCGATGCACAGGGGTTCCTCCTGGCTCATGCACTCAGGAATCACTCCTGGCGGTGCTCAGGGGACCCTATGGGATGCTGGGAATCGAACCCCAGTCGGCCGCGTGCAAGGCAAACGCCCTCCTGCTATACTATTGCTCCAGGCCCACACCACCCCTCACCCCGGAAAAACTCTTGACATTCTATAATGCATAGGAGAGCTCCCCTCAGCCCAACAAAGAGTTATTCCTCCCTAAAGGTTAATCGTGTTGAGGATGAGCAGAGATACAAGTAAGATCCCAGAATCCTGGTGGGGACCGAGGCTAGTTTGGATTTCCTTGGGAATTCTTCGATGCATCTGATGCATGTACCACTTGGTTGGTTGTTTTTTTTTTGTTTTTGTTTTTTTTTTTTTTTTTTTTTTTTTTTTTGCTTTTTGGGTCACACCTGGCAATGCACAGGGATTACCTCCTGGCTTTTCACTCAGGAGTTACTCCTGGTGGTGCTCAGGGGACCATATGGGATGCTGGGAATCAAACCCGGGTCGGCCGCGTGCAAGGCAAATGCCCTACCCGCTGCGCTATTGCTCCAGCCCCGCATGTAGCACTTGTTTTTGAGGCACGAACTTCTGCTTTCCTCTCTGCCAGGAATTTGTTTCTGAGACAGTTGGACAGTTGCCTGTTTCCTGGGTCCCCCTTTCTAGTGGGAGACACAGGCCATATGTACGTAGATATGCGTATCTGTGACATTGGGGATACTCATGCCATAGTACGGCGATTTAGAAGGTGATTCAGAGTCTCTCTATACTCCAGAAGAGTAGATTTGAGATAGGTCTGGAGCCCAACGGGTGGAGTCCTGAAAGACTTCCTGGAAGGGGCGGGCTTGGAGGCCACCTCTGTAATGCAAGAGGGAACCTGTATATAGAATTCAGGCAGGGAAGCCCACTCAGAAGAGAGAACGGTGGGGCTGGAGCCATAGCACAGCGGGGAGGGCGTTTGCCTTGCACGCGGCCGACCCAGGTTCGACTCCCAGCATCCTGCAGGGTCCCCCGAGCACCGCCAAGAGTAATTTCCTGAGTGCAGAGCCAGGAGGAACCCCTGAGCATCGCCGGGTGTGACCCAAAAAGCAAAAAAAAAAAAAAAGAAGATGAAGAAGAAGAAGAGAGAATGGCCCGTGAAGAGTCCAGAGTGTAGGATTGTTTGGGGGAAGAGAAGAATCGGAGAGAGCAGAGGAGACAAATCAAGGCAGACTCAGATTGATCTGAAAGACAGGGTCAATAAGTTGAATCTGCAAGGATGGGACGTATCTTCAGCTTCGCTGGCCAGTCCTTGAAGCTCCTCCTCATCTCTTATGACGGTGTCAAGCAGGGGAAAAAACTCACATGGGTTTGTGGTGAGTGTGGCCGAGTTCCAATACCCTCTATTTCCTACATTAAGTAGTGCCCTGCAGGAAGCAGATTCCCCAGGTAAGACTTTGCTGGACATAGGAAGGAACCGACAGGGGTTCGATCCCCGGCACCCCATATGGACCCCAGAACATGCTGGGAGTAATTCCTGAGCACAGAGCCAGGAGGAACCCCTGACAGTAGTGATGGTGGCCCCCCAATTATTTTTTCTTTTTGGGTCACACCCGGCAATGTGTAGGCGTTCCTCCTGGCTCTGCACTCAGGAATTACTCCTGGCAGTGCTCAGGGGACCCTATGGGATGCTGGGAATCGAACTGGGGTCGGCTGTGTGCAAGGCAAACGCCCTCCCCGCTGTTCTATTGCTCCAGCCCCCCCAATTTTTTTTAAAAAATGTGATTTATGGGGCTGGAGCAATAGTACAGAGGTTAGGGCACTTGCCGTGCAAGTGACCGACCTGGGTTCCACCCTCAGCACCCACGGGGTCCCTGAGCACCTCCTGGAGTAATTTCTGAGCTCAGAGCTCTGGGCAACACTGGGTTAGTGGCCCCCAAACAAGCTAAACTAAATGAAGAAAAGGTGGCTTGCACATATAAGACAGACACGAAAGCCTTAACACTCTCCTCCCTCCCCCACACAGTGCTCTAAGCCAGGGTTCCTCATTTATTAAAAACAACAACAACAACAACAAACAAAAAGAACCCCGCCTGGCCACTCACCCTCCATCCTGGGAGGTTGGGGGAACACAGAGCGTGGATGGAGTGCTTGCTGCTTAGTTTGTCGTGACCCTTGGCGTTCTTTCTACACGTAACCCCAAAGCACCCCCCACCCCCACCAGCGGCAGCCCTTGTGCTATTGCTGCAGGCTTCTAGAAGGAGGGAGGACTCCATTTCTGAGCTCCAGGAGCTTCCTGGAACCCCAGGAGGCCAAATGACTCACTTGCCATCCCAGAAGGCGTCAGCAGTTGTGTTGGGGCTCCCGCCCGCCCGCCTGCATGTTTTTCAGCTCAAATATAGACTCAGGGCTCACTGCCTCGTGGGGGCTGCTGCCGCTCCCCTCCCCGCGGTAACGATGAACTTTATCTTCTTTGCAGAGGAGTTACCTCCATGAAACGAGGGGTGGGGGTGGGGAGGGTGGGGAAAAGCCACTTCCTCTGCCTGGCGTCTCCTTGGCACCTGCCTCCTGCAGCCTGGCTGCTCAGTGCCCCGGGGAGCTCTGAGCTAGCGGAAGGGGTGCAGACAGCAGGCGGGGGCTGATCCCTGGGCCCGAGGGCGGGTCTGCGCGGGAGAATGCAGGCTCCTGGGAAGAAATGAATGGGTGATGCTCACCTGTGTGCCAGTCTGAGCAGGTGAGGGGCTGCCTGATTCCTGGGAGAGCCCAGGAAGGGCCCGGGTGCGGTTGAACCAGCCTGTCTCTCTTTCTGTCTCGCTGCTGGCTTTGCCCTGGCTCTGTTCCCGCCATCCTTCCACCCACCATGTCGCTCTCCTCCTCCGTCGATTTCCTTCTCTTCCTTCTCTTCCACTCTTCCACGGTCTCCTTTTCCTTTCTCTTCCTCCTCTCTCTTTTCCTCCTCCTCTTCTTCCTTCTCCTTCTCTTCTTCCTTTTCTTCCTCTTTCTACTCCTCCTCCTTTGCCCTATCCTCTTCTTCCTTCCTTCCTTTATTTATTTTTTTTGCTCTTTGGGGTCCACCCGGCAATGCACAGGGGTTACTCCTGGCTTTGCACTCCGGAATTACTCCTGGCGGTGCTCAGGGGACCATATGGGATGCTGGGAATCGAACCAGGTGGGGTTTGGCCACACGCAAAGCAAATGCTCTCCCCACTGTGCTATCACTCCAGTCCTTAATCCTCCTCTTCCTTTTTCTTCCTCCTCCTCCTTCATCATTCTCCTCCCTTTCCTTTCCTCCTTTCTTCCCCTTTCTTCTCTTTCTGTCCTCCTTCTCCTCCTTTTTTCCCACCCTCCACTGTTCCTTTTCCTTTCTCCCTCTTCCTCCCCTCCCCCTACATCTTTCTCTTATTAAGCTAGCATTAATTTACAACATTTGGTGGGGTGCAGGTATATAATTTCTCCCCTCAACAACTGCATATGCCTCTCCATGCCCTCCGTTGTTAAATGTCTGGTCAGTCCCTGCCTCCTTTTCTTCTGGAACATACCACTTTGTTCTCAGAGACTACACATTTCCCCATAACCCCCCCTTTTTTTTTTGGTTGGTTAACTTGCATTGTCTCTTTATAGCTCACATATGAATGAAGTCATCTGATACTTGTCTTTTTCTTGCTGACTTATCTTACTTAGCATCATTATGAGCCATTCCCGGTGACACAAACGCGATGGTGTCATCTGTTTATGGCTCAGTTGTATTCCTGCAGCACATTCCACAAACCACATCTTCTTTATTGGCCTGGCCTTGGGCACGAGGCGGGATATGTCCTATCTTGGCTACTTTCAATAGTGCCTTAATGGCTAGAGAGGTGCATGTAACTTTTTGAATTAGTCTTTACAGGGTCATGGGTCAAAGACCCAGAAAGAAGATTATGGAAACATAGCATAGTCCCATTTCTTAGTTTTTAAAGGAATTCCCGTACTGTTTCCCAACATGGCTATGCCAAATTATATTCCCAACGACAGTCTGGCCTGCTGGCGGCTTTCCCAAAAGCACCGATGATCGTGTGCTCGTCTCTGCTTTTTTCATGAGTCTCTGAACAAGTTAACATCCCTCCAGCTCTTTCTTGCTGGCTCTGCCGCTCCACACACACAAGCCTCTGCTTCAATGTCCCGGCCACCAAACGGCCCTCACGGGCCAACCTATTTAATATCACAGCCATCCCGCCCGTCATTTTCAATTCCTTTACTTGGCTTTTGAATTTTTCATTGCTTGCTAGCCCATCACTTATTCTTCCCTGATATTAAATATGGATAGCTTCTTGGTTTATTGTCTGCCTTCAAGCCACCTGAAGGAAGAGGATCTAGCAACAGCCTGGCTCTCTGCCTACCTTGCTCTAAGAGTACTAGGTCGCACTGTCGTCCCCACTGTTCATCATTGGTTTGCTTGAGCAGGCACCAGTAACATCTCCACTGTGAGACTTGTTGTTACTGTTTTGGGCATATCGAATACGCCACAGGGAGCTTGCCAGGCTCTGCTGTGCAGGTGGGATACTCTTGGTAGCTTGCTGGGCTCTTCGAGAAGGGACAGAGGAATTGAACCCGGCCACGTGCAAGGCAAATGACCTACCTGCTGTACTATCGCTCCAGTCCAAGAGTACTAGGTATAGAAGGAAATGAATATGCTTGGGATGAATGCATGAAAGAACTTTGATCTGGGCAGGATTGGTGTCTCTTAGGAGTTGACTCTATGGTAGATGACAAGAAGTCAGCCGTATAGGAACAGCGCATGGATACTCTTCAGGCTGTATTAGAGTAACGTAGATGCTAAAACAAATAACCACACATATTCCAGTGATTTAAAGTAATCGCTATTTCTTGTTCATAGTGGATTGTCCACAGTGGATTTTCTTTCTAATGGGAGTCTTTTCTCAGGGCCAGTGGTTCAGGAATCCAGTCTCCTTCTGTTTTGTTTTGCTTTGAGCTCTCTGTTCTATTGGTCCTAAACCTTTTTGTTTTCCTTTGTCTCTCTACATTGACAGCCTTGCCCACCCCCAGTTTCCACAGTTGATTTGTAGACATGTTGACACTTTCCTCCTATAAAACCTTCCACTTGACTTTAAGCCATTTCAAACTACCATCAGGGCTGCTTTCTTCTTTCTGCTTACTTGACTGCGTGAAAGAATTCCCTCCCGACTTTCCTTTTCACAGATCTGACTGAATGGACTGAAATGACTGAGTTGGATGAGCACGGGATCTTGTTGTTGGTATTCTCCTCACAGCTAAGTCCTGTCTTCTCAGAAACCTCTGATACGGTAGCCCAAATCTTTCTGTCTTGGGCGTGTGACTCTTAGAGCTACTACGCATATCTCCTCTCACCTCCCTGCCTGCCGATCTCCAGTCACTGCTCTGGTACCTGCCCGTGCTGGAGTCAGGGCTCACCTCTCTCGTGAGACTTAGACCAGGCCATAGTGCAGCCGTGGCAGGCAGCAGAGAAATCAGCCAAGTCAGCCGGGCCTCAGGTTCAGTTACAGGAACGACAACGGTTGGTTTCCCAGCAGTGAAACAATGTGCAAGTGGCCAACCTGAACCCACCTGGGAAAGTTCCTGGGCTCAGCAAGTGGGCTCCATCAATCCATTCCCACAATGCCCCAGAAATTGCCTTTTGTTAACCCTAAAAGAATGAGTAGCAGGCTGGAGCGATAGCACAGCTGGGAGGGCATTTGCCTTGCACATGGCTGACCCAAGTTCAATCCCCGGCATCCCATAGGGTCCCCCAAGCACTGCCAGGAGTAACTCCTGAGTGCAGAGCCAGGAGTAAGCCCTGAGTATTGCAGGGTGTGACCCAAAATGAAAAAAACAAACAAACAAACCCAATGAGTAGCATATGTGACCATGAACTGCTAGTGGAAACTATTGTTTAACTATTGCCTAACCACTGCTATGCTAGACTCTTGCCAACACATCTTTGTTTGGTAACTAAGTAAGATTCTTTCTGAAGCAATAAGTCGTGTACTGCTTATGTCGTCAAACCCTATGTAAACTGCGTGCTGCCTGAAGTCAGGGTCGCTATCAAGAGACCACTCTGTGGGTGAGATAGTTGATCCCAGTCTACGGGAATAAAACTCCTACCACTTTTGCATTATTGAGTAAGTGTCTCTGTCTGTTTCGCTGCATGGGAACCCAGAGTCCTGGGCTTAACACTCTCTTCCCCACCTCATTCTGAGACTGACAAAATTTTACATCCCGGAAGCCTCCTAGATTTATTTCATAGGACTGTGGTCACAAATTATCATGCCCCGGGTGATTTAGAACAACAGACGTATAGTTGCCCACAGTTCTGAGGAATATCTCCAAAATTAAGGTGTCAGTAGGGTTGGTTCCTTCTGGGGAATGTGATAGAGGTGAGTTTCATATCTGTCACCTAGTTTCTGGTGAACCAGGAAAACCTTGTCAATCCTTGTGGGGTTTTTTGGGTTGCTGTTTTGCTTTTTTTTTTTTTCTCCTTTTTGGGTCACACCTGGCAATGCACATAGGTTACTCCTGGCTCTGCACTCAGGAATCACCCTTGGCAGTGCTCAGAGGACCATATGGGATGCTGGGAATCGAACCCGGGTCGGCCGCATGCAAGGCAAACGCCCTCCCCACTGTACTATTGCTCCAGCCCCTTGTTTTGTTTTTGACTCGTAAACAAGTCACTCTATTCTCTACCTCCGTGTGCACAAATCTTTCTCTCTCGGCCTCAACTAACCTTCCCCTTTCTCTTACAAAGTAAACTTAGGACTCACTCTAAAACCAAGACAGTCTCATTTTGTCATCATTAAATCATTTTTTATCCTGAAGAGTCCTCTGGAAAATAAGTTCAGTCTTATACTTCCAAAACCCTATGGAAAATAAGATTTTTATGGAAAATCACATTTATACTTATTAGGGCTTGCACATCCGTTGGGCAGAGACCTTCAAAATGTGTGCCCTTACTTTGATCCTGTACCTCAGACCCCCCCTTTCAGTATCTGACTATTTATCTCCAATCCTAAGGACCAGAAGGATTTCACACACGAGTCCAAATTGGCATGTCTAACTGTCCCCGTTAATTCTAATCACCCTCCAATCTTCTGGTGGTGCCTGGCTCACCATCCGCCCACTCTTACCAGCTAGAAGCCAGAGACATCCTGGACCCCTTTTTTCTCCTAATTCCCACCGCCAATCAGGCATCGAGTTGTACTGATCTGCCAGGAAACATCAGGCCCCGTCCCTAGCCCCATTTCTATCTTGGATGCAGTGGTCCTGCTTATTCCACCCCCGAGATCACCCATTGCTTCTTATCTAGCTATCTTCTCTCTTTCGGGAGTTTATCTTTACCCGCCTACTGGGTTCTTTTGCCTGAAGATTAGGAAGCAGATTGTCTTAGAGAGCCGTAATCCTCTACACAGCACTTTGAGTGTTTCGGCCCCCCCCCCCGCCCCCCACTCCCACCCAATCCCAACCTTTGGGAATGACGAACAAGAGGCAGCATGTGGGTTGGGTTTATCTGCATGCTCTGGGACAGCACCCCTAATCCGACACACACGAGTGAGCTGTATGAATATTCACATGAAAAGGGACAGATAAGGACTATAAATAGCCCCAATGAAGCTCTGTCCCTGCCGGCTGCCAAATGAGCTGGTGCCAAACTCATGAGAAAGCCTTCGGCTGTCAGTTTGCAAAATTTCTAGATGATGAATAATGGACGATGGTGGACTTGTACTTCTCTTCCTGGAACTTCTGTTGCCTTCCGATTGCTTCCTTTAGCAGGATTTGAAAAGTGGGGCTTGCCCACTAGCCTAGGACCGAAAACAGGGTGTGTTTGGTCATGACTGCTCCGTTGCTTTCTTTTTTTTTTTTAATTATCCCACATTTTATGTGCTGTTATTTTTATTCAATTATAATAGTAGATGTGGTTTAACAGATATTTGTTCAAAGAATATTCATATAATTTTTGGCCCATACTTTCCATTTAACTACATATACTGCAAATAAAAAATCCAAATTATCATTTTTCTTTGTGTATGATTCAATATTCTATTAAAACATTTAATGTGTATTATTAAACACTGCATCTGCTACCAAAATTGTATGATTTTTCTAGGATAACATTTAGGTTAAACTTTTAGAAATTGCTAGTATTCAATATTTGGTGTACATTAGAGCTATCCTGGCCAAAATACACATAGACCTCACCATATGGGAACTTAAAAATTTATTTACTCATTTTGATATTTTGTTCTTGGGTTTCTTTTTGTTTTGTTTTTGAGCCATACCAGGTGAGACTTACGAATTACTCCTGGCTCTGTGCTCAGGGGTCTTATGAGTCTTGGGACCATATGGGGTGTAGGAATCAAACTATGGTTGGCCAATGACAGGCAGGTACCCCACTTACTGTACTATTTCTCTAGGCCTATTTTTTTTAATTTTATTTTATTGAATCACCATATGGAAAATTACAATGCTTTCAGGCTTAAGTCTTAGTCATACAATGCTGAAACAACCATCCCTTCACCAGTGCCCATATCCTACCACCGAAAAAAAACCCACAGTACGCCTCCCAGCCCGCCCACCCCCGCATCCCCCCACTTGTAACTGATAAATTTCACTTAACTTTCTATTTACTTTGGTTACATTCAATATTTCAACACAATCCTCACCATTTTTGTTAGGAGCACCCCACTAGAGTCAGACCTGTTGTTAAAGGAAATGAGGTTTTGGATTTCTGTACTTTAACAACTAAGTCCAGGGAGATTTCTTCCGGATATTGGATCACCATCTGTGGTCGTCATAATATGGCGGTCCCCACGCCCTTCATCCCTGGGAAGGGACAGGCGAGAGAGAGAAATACCTTTCCCCTCCTGGGCGGGCATGGGGTCTCGGCTTGGTTCTCAGGCTGGAGACATTCTGCAAGTAGCTGCCCATGTTGAGTTTGGTTCAGCTGGGTCTGGATTCACGCTCGTGCAGCTGCGGAGGGGACGACTGTTGCTTTCTTTAATTGACATTTTTTATTGCCTGACACCACCAGTAGCCCCTGAGAACTGCCAGGTATGATCCCAAAACCCACTATTCTTTTTTTTTTCTTTTTTGGGTCACACCCAGGAGTGCACAGGGGTTACTCCTGGTTCATGCACTCAGGAATTACTCATGGTGGTGCTCGGGGGACCCTATGGAATGCTGGGAATTGAACCCTGGTCAGCCACATGCAAGGCAAATGCCTTACCCATTGTGTTATTGCTCCAGCTTCAAACTCACTATTTTTTTTTAATTTTCTTTTTTGGGTCACACCTAGCGATGCACAGGGGCTACTCCTGGCTCTGCACTCAGGAATTACTCCTGGCGGTGCTCAGGGGACCATATGAATGAGATGCTGGGATTTGAACCCAGGTTGGCCCCATGCAAGGCAAATGCCCTACCCGCTGTGCTATTGCTCCAGCCCGTCAAACTCACTGTTCTTAAGCAACATAAAAAAAAACCCATAAAAATAAAAACCAGATATGGGACTAAGACCAAATCTATGTTATTAAAATTTTATCTTAATTTTTTTTAATTCAAATTGAGTTTATGTTGGTTCACAAGGCTGCATTCATTGTCTTTTTAGACTGTATGAATTTTGCAGATGCCATTTCACACCGATAGCACAGCGGTTGGGCATTCGCCTTTCACGCGGCCAACCCAAGTTCGATTCCTCCGCTCCTCTCGGAGAGCCAGGCAAGCTACCGAGAGTATCGAGCCTGAGTGGCAGAGCCTGGCAAGCTCCCCGTGCGTATTGGATATGCCAAAAACAGTAACAATAAGTCTCTCAATGAGAGATGTTACTGGTACCAGCTCGAACAAATCGATGAGCAATGGGATGACAGTGATTTCACACCTCTTCAATGTATGTTACCACCAGCAACCCTCCCCCAAATATCAAGGTTCCTCCACTAAGTCCATGGCTCTCTGCTCAAAGTCCCGGGTGGGACTGGAGGGATGTAATAGAGAACCAAGCAAACAAATGGTTACATGGAGTCTCCTTCATGGAGTCTCCATAATCTACCAAACTTATCTTTGCCAATTCATCTGTTACTGCACATTTTAATAAACTATGAAGTCTTTGTCTTTTCCTCTGACTCCTTTGGTGTTTTCACAGTCCTGCCATGCTATCTTTTATATAGCATAATGCATTTACTTATTTACTTGACTGTTGAGCTGGAGCCATAGCACAGCAGGTAGGGCATTTGCCTTGCATGCGGCAGACCCAGGTTCAATTCCTCTGTCCCTCTCAGAGATCCTGGCAAGCTACCGAGAGTATCCAACCTGCACAGCAGAGCCTTGCAAGCTCCCCATGGCGTATTCGATTTGACTGTTACATCTACAGTGTGAATTTTCAGAGGGCAGAGCTAACTTTCAGTAGTCCCCATGGGTCAACCGGCCAGGACATAACTCTTTAGGGCTTTTCTTACCCAGATTCGCTATGTTTTCAGGCTCACAATATTTGAATCACCTTGTATTCAAGTGCTGGGTTGATATGATCTATTTGAGATTTTTGTTATAGCAAATTCTTACCTTTAAATATTCATTTCTGTGTAAGTGGAAATAGAGTAGGCTGTGTGGCAATCACAGAGTATTAGTGTCAAGACAACCCAAGTTAATTTCAACTAATACTGACCTAACCAACATGAATTAGACAGAGGATATTTTTTTGGCTCTTACAGCTTCTGTCTGGAAGAGACACATAACACATTTGTTCAGTGTTCTTAGGAACATCATAGGAATAGTTCTGTGAATGAGGGAGTACCTGGAAGGAAGAGAGTTTAAATATTTGGGAATATAACTTGTGACTATATGTTTCCACTTGTCAGCAGCGGACAGAGTCATGCTCCCCCTTGTAAGGCATCAGAGGCAAGAAGCTCTTAGGTCTAAGCTAATGAGGCTCATTTTTGAAAGATCTCGGGTCTCAAGGTAGGTTATATAGAAGTAGTTTAGGCACAGGCAAACCCTTCGAGGAGACAGGGTTGAACAGGTTTAATTCATGGAATTAAAATGGGCCAAGGTCTGTCTGGCTAGAACTGATGTACACAGGGTCGACAAAGATCATGGTGCATTATCTAGCTTCTTTAGATGATAATCTAGAACTAAAATTCCTTTTGATAGAATAATTCCCTTTTGGAAGGAGTGCCTCCCGAATCGTGTTCAAGGGGTCTGGAACTTCTCCTGGAGGTTTTTGGCTAACTAGGCCAGATGGTTCAGTGCGAGATGCAGGAACCCCTGGAACATTCCCTGCGGTGATCAGGAGTCTCCAGGTCTGCGCTTCATGGAGACCAGACGGTACAAGGGACCAACCATACACAAAGCACCCACCTAAGCCTCTGCACTATCTCCCTTGCAGGGTCCTTCTTTTTGTTATGTGTGGGGCCATAGCCAGCCATGCCTAAAGCTTACTCCTGGCTCAGTGCTTAGGAAGAGTGCACTCTTGGCAGTATCTGGGGGTCCACAGGAAGTTCTGGGGGATCAAACTGAGATAAGTGCTTAATCCATGGATTATCTCTCTGATCCCAAGAATAATTTTGAGTTGAGCACCTACTGTCCAAGTCTCTCCATAGACACACGGGGCCCATCACACCCTATTGCCAATCTGTTTCTTGGCTTGAATTGACCTCAGTCATCCTCTTTCCATTCTTTTAATTTGCTCACCACCTGCTTGGGCATTTTTTTAATCTTAAAAAAATTTATTGATTCACCGTGAGATATAGTTATAAGCTTTCATGTCCGAGTTACAGTCACAAAATGATCAAACACCCATCCTTCCACCAGGGCACATTGCCCACCACCAATATCCCAGGTATACCCCCCTTTCCCACCTTCCCCCTGCCTCCATGGCAGACAATATTCCCCATACTCTCTCTCTACCTTTGGGCATTATGGTTTGCAACACAGACACTGAGAGGTCATCATGTTTGGTCCTTTATCTACTTTCGGCACACCTCTCCCATCCATGGGCATTTCTTTTCCTTACTCAAGACCCTGGTCCTTTGCCCCTGGAGGCTCCTTTTTCTGTATTGGTTTTCTCTCATCTTTAGGCAGCTTGCTCCTTCTTCTCTTCCATCTCTCAATTCTTCAGTGCACTTGATTAAAATTTTCTGCCCTGCTCCCTTTGAGGTCACAAAACTGCCTTCTACGAGTTTGCCACCTGTTTCTGGAATAAAAATTTCCTTCCTAGCTTCTTTGCATATTGTCTAGAACTGCTTGCATCCCACAGCAGGTGAGTTGAGTAGTTGTGACAGAAACCATATGGCTCCCAAAGCCAAAAGCACTTACTCCCTTCCTCTTTAGAGAAAATATTTGCTAGACCTTGTCCTAGAGTCATTCCACAGCAATCAGTTATGTTTTCCTTATTACACGATGCTATGCAATCATCTTATTTGTTATTTCTGTCTTGCCTTCCCCGCTGGAATGAGAATTGTAGGCATTTTGCCTCTGTCTCATGGCTGGAACCCCAGGGAATTTGAAGACATTCAGTGCATACGTTTTGTTTGGATGAATAAATACCTTCTGGCTCTCCCTCTGCCAAATGGACACCAAGGTGGTGGGAAAAGAGAAGAAGGAAGTGGTGAGGAGAAAAGGGGTGCCTTTCACGATTTAAGATCCTGGTAAACCAGCTCTCATCACCCTCACCTGCCATTTAAATTATGAAAACAAAGTGCACGAAGTCAATTTCATAGCGCAGCATAGGATGTAATGGTGAATGATCTACAGTAGGCGCGCTCTGTAACGAGGCTCTCAACCCACTTCCAGCTCAACCAGCGGCAACCACAGGCCCAGGAGCCAGGAAACTGGATTTAGGTCACTTCCCCCCAAGGTCCAGAATCCCGTCCCAATCATGGCAGTGTCCTCAGCACAGCCCAGTACTGTTGATTCACAGAGTGGTACCAAACGCAAGAGGCCACTGTGTTCCATGGAAGTCATCATTGAGCCCCGTATCATGCTTGCCTAGGAACAAAGAATTCTTTTAAAACAATTAATAAATAGGGGCCAGAGCGATAGTACAGTGGGTTGGGCGTTTGCCTTGCATCTGGGTTCAATCCCCGGCATCCCATTGGGGGGCCTGGAGCGATAGCCCAGCAGGGAGGGCATTTGCCTTGCACGCAGCCTACCCGGGTTCGATCCCCGGCATCCCATAGGCTCCCCCGAGCACCGCCAGGAGTAATTCCTGAGTGCAGAGCCAGGAATAACCCCTGAGCATCACTGGGTGTGACCCCAAAAGCTAAATAAATGAATACATGTTGACTAGCAGGTATCTGTAGAAAAAATAATAAATAAAGTAGCTTTTCTCAAATTATATTCTGCTGAAGAAAAATCAATAGCCATGGCTTGTGGGTTCAGCTTGCGAAGAGGTCAGGACATGGGAGGCAAGCAAAGGCAGGCTGGGAAATAGAAAGAAGGCTGCGGGGGTTGGGGAGACTGCATACTGGGGTGCCTGGGCTGGGTGTGGAGGAAGAACTGCAGCCCTGCAGGGCTCTCTGTGAGCTGTGAAGTAAGGGAGATGCATTAGTCACAGCCAACACCCCTCCCCCTCCTCCCGGTATCCCTGCACCCACCCCTTCCTCATTCCCACTGGTGAGCACTGGAAAGGCAGCTGTTCCCTTCCCCCGAGTCTCAGCAAAGGCTACCTAATAGATTTTTCCTGTGACCGTTTCCTCCAGGGTGTCAAAATTGCTTTTTTTTTTGCTTTTTGGGTCACACCTGGCGATGTGACCCAAAAGAATCACTCCTGTTGGTGCTCAGGGGACCATGTGGGATGCTGGGAATTGAACCCGGGTCGACTGCGTGCAAGGCAAACACCCTACCCGCTGTGCTATTGCTCCAGCCCCTGATTTTTTTTTTTTCTGACCCCAGCCAGAGTGATTATTGCACAATGAAAGGCAGATGAAGTTACTGTTCTGGCGAAAGCCCTTGAGAGCCAGGGAGGGGGCTCCATGGTAAGGGTCAAGCCCTGGAGGCTGGAAGCCCTGGGTTTGATGCCAGCACTGAAAAAAATATGTTTTAATTAAAGCTCTGACTCTAGCTCAGAGGCCTCAGCCCATCTCCTCCACTCTCTCTTTACTCCTGTCTAGTTAGGTGTACAGGTCCAATATGACAGACCTCTTCTTTTTGTTTTGCTTTTTGGGTTATACCTGGTGATACTCATGGGTTATTCCTGGCTCTGTACTTAGGAATTACTCCTGGCGCTGCTTGGGGGACCATATGGGATGCTGGGAATCAAACCCAGGTCGGCCACATGCAAGGCAAATGCCCTACCCACTGTGCTATTGCTCCAGCCCCAACAGACCTGTTCTAAAAGTACTCTTGATCCATGGCACTGGCTCTCTCCCTCTCTCCCTCCATCCCTCCATCCCCCTCTCCCTCTCCCTCTCTCTCCCCCCCCCCTCTCTCTCTCTCTCTCTCACACACACACACACACACACACACACACACACACACACACACACACCGGTCATGCAGATCTCAGCTCAGATGTCACCTTTTCTCTGAGGCCACTCTGATCCCTTGTCTATAAAAGTCTTCAGTGGTTCTCACATCCTTCCCTCCACCCCGAGCGATTTCCTTTGTGAGACTCATCACGGTTTAAAATAGCCCGTTTCTTTATTTTTGTTCTTACAGCTCCCCTTTTGTCTTTCTCCAATGCTTTAGCGCTGGGTCTCTGAGCAACACCCAGCATCAGTTATGAAATAGCTTGTGGCAGTCTAACCCTATTTGCTTTAGGTGGGTAAAGCTTGGGTTCGAGGATTGGGCACAATATAGCCATTCATTCATTCATTCATTCATTCACCGGTCTCTTAAGCAGCTACTTGCTGCAGTATCTCCTGTAGGAAGTGAGGGGAAGGGAAATCCTTAGCTAATAACCAGTGCCAGGCAGGGTTTTCAGGCTGGTAAGTGCAGAAAGAAGGTGAGAACAGCAGTGAGAATCCCGCAGAAGCCTCAGGACCCGGCTGTCCGTTCCCAGGTACAGTGGGTGCCTGCAGAGAAGGTTTCAGCGGGAGCGGGTTACGAGTTGTACAAGAATCAGGGAAGTGATGTCCCACCTACTCAAAGATCCAGTTCGCAGAGTTAGAAGGTTGCTTGGAAGACTAAAGAGGAAAGACAGGCCGCACCAGGACTTGATTCCATGTTGTTTACTGTAATAGAAATGAGGAATGAGAGAGAGAAAGAGAAAGAGAGAGAGAGAAGAGTGAAAGAAAAAGATAAAGAAGGGGACAGAGAGAGGAAAAGAGAGAGGAGATGAGAGAAGAGGAGAGAGGAGAGGAGAAAAGAGGAGAAGAGAGGAGAGGAGAGGAGAGGAGAGGAGAGGAGAGGAGAGGAGAGGAGAGGAGAGGAGAGGAGAGGAGAGGAGGGGAGGGGAGGGAGGAGGGGAGGAGAGAGGAGGGGAGGAGAGGGGAGGGGAGGGGAGGGAAGAGGGGAGGAAAGGGGAGGGGAGGGGAGGGAAGAGGGGAGGAGAGGGGAGGGAGGGAGAGGAGAGGAGAGGAGGGGAGAGGAGGGGAGGGGAGGGGAGGGAAGAGGGGAGGAAAGGGGAGGGAGGGAGAGGAGAGGAGAGGAGGGGAGAGGAGGGGAGGGGAGAGGAGGGGAGGGGAGGGGAGGGGAGGGAAGGGGAGGGGAGGAGAGGAGAGAGAGGAAGGGAGGGGAGGGGAGGGGAGAGAGGAGGGGAGAGAGAGGAGAGGAGGGAAGAGGAGGGGAGGGGAGGGGAGGGGGGAGGGGAGAGGAGGGGAGAGAGAGGAGAGGAGAGGAGAGGAGAGCTTTTTTCTCACAAAGTTGGCCCCCAGGTGTCAGAGGCCCTGGAGGAGAACTTTTGGGTCTAGGAAAGTGTAGATTCTTAATTCCAGTGACGAGCTGAGACCCCGTCCCAGCAGTGAGAGAGCGAGGGTCTTTCCTTTCTGTAGACTCACGTATGCGTAGTGCTGTGGAAGAGGGAGAGAGTATTGAAGCACTTCAAAAAGGAATTATTTTTCTTTAAATTTATTTTTAAATGAATCGCCATGTATGGAACGCAGGTGCCGTAGCCCTTTGAACCACCTTATCAGTCCCTGTATTGGTAGGTTAATGGGTGAGAAGGGAATGCAGGAAAGACTGAAATGGATATTTTGGTTCAGTGGAAGAAAGACTTTTCCCAAGAGATCTGGCTCTGATGGTGACCGGAAGTCATCCATTACAGGTAGGATATCACCTTGGCCTCCGTATGAGAGTTCTGTACAGACCCTGGGCTCTGCTCTGAAAGACACATGTGTGTTTCATGCTTTAGGCACACAGGAAGTGTTTAAGAAATGTTTGCTGAATGAAGGAATGAGTTAGCAACCCATTTGCTAAATCCAACCCAGGACTGGATCATGGGATAAAGGCGGGCAGGTGAACCGAAGGGTGTTTCAATTCACTTCCAGCTCTGGAATACGGTGAGTCTTTGAACTTTCCATGGGCACTGAGCGAGGGCTGTTCTGAGCTTTCATGAATTAACTGCGGTCCAGCCTCCACCCTGTCAGGTAAGTCTGGGTGTGAGGAAGAAAGTCTAAGCCTATCTTTGTTTCTAGTTGTGTTGGAAAATGGCCTTTGGAGAGGGCGATGGGAAGAAATTCTCTCTTCTGCCCTTGTGCCACGGATCCACCTCCGACTTCTGAGCACAAAGGCTTTGGGAACAGGGGGGGAAGGAAGTTCTTTTTGTTCAGGCACAAGGACCCTTGTCTTTTCATCAACTTGACTTCCTGAGACTCTTGAATCAGCTTCCACGTTTCCACACAACTGGAATGAACGTCTACAGGGAAAGGGCGTGTTGAGAGAGAGAGAGAGAAAGACAGAGAGAGAGAGACAGAGAAAGAGAGACAGAGAGACAGAGACAGAGATACAGAGACACAGAGAGAGACATCAGGAGAAAGAGAAGGTCAACGTCCTTCTCATCTTTGTAAGGTACCTGTGACATCCACCCAACAACTTTCTCTCCTGAAGTCTCGGTCCCCCATAGCTTGTCCTGAGCCCGCTGCTCTGCTTTACCTGCTTAGTCCCCGCCCTCGGGAGCAGCTGAGAGAGGAGAACTGCAAATCAAACTGTCAGCTTGGGTCATCCAAGAAAAGTGGCAGGGGGGTGGAAGCCAGAGCAGGCCCACATCACTGCCAGCTGAAAATGGGTTATAAATAAGGCCTGGGGCCACTGTCTGACTGTTCTGCCCTTGACATTGCTTCTCGGGCTCCATAGGAGTGGCGGCCAGCCAAAGAAAGGTGTACAGATTTATTTCTTCATTCTTCCTGGCATCAAATCATTCTCCCACGGCCTCCCAGATAGCCTATGCCCATTGTCTCGTCTGCCAGTTGTCATTCCCCTGGGTCCTTAAAGTTGAGCTTCTCATGCCAACTGGATTCTAAGCTCTTCAAGTTGACTCCAACTTAGTAGTGAAACTCTGAGCGTCTCAGCCAGTGCCTGGCACCGTGTAATCACATCGTGTATGTATTATACAATAATTAAGGGAGCAAATGGATGTTTTGGAGGTATTTTCCTGGCCCTGCATTGACTTCCTTCTCCATATTGGTCCTGATTTCTTGCTTCTTAGGTGTGAATATATAAGAATCCATTTGCAAGTAAAAGAAAATTTGACAGTAGAGAAAAACCATTGAACATGTAGGCATGTGTTATTATTTTTTATTGAAGTATCACTTGTATCACTTGTCGATCCTGTTGATCCTTGATTTGCTCTAGTGGGCACCAGTAACGTCTCCATTTGTCCCTGTTGTGTGCTAGTGTAGCCCAATGATATCTGCTCGCTTCAGGAACAGGAAAAGCCTCAAATCATTCATTCAGGGTTTTGACGAAGAATCCTGACCATCTCATTGGTGGGCAGCCATGTGGTTTTTTGACGTCTTGTGGAATCCAGTCCATAACAGCTCTAGTCCAGAGGTCGTCTCTGAATCACATTACATGTCCGGCCCATCTCATTTTCAACACCTTGGCAAACCAGACAGCATCCCTGATTCTTGACCATCAACAAAGGTCAGAACTCTGGATTCCTTCTCTCATTTGAGTGAAATGTAATACTCCTAGCAGTGTTATTGAAGTAACACTGCTTAATATTATATTCAGATGTATACAATCTTACAAACTGACAGGCACGTAGAGTATATGATGGTCATGGCCAAACTTCTAGTCCCATTCTTGTAAAATTAAACTTTCCCTTCCTTCTGGAAATCACTATTTTGATTCTTCTAGTCTGACTTTGCTTTTGTTCATCTGTTGTGTTTCTTTATCTTCCACGTATGAATTTATCTCCCATGTATGAATATCATTATACCCTGTTTGTCTTCCTCCATCTGATTTTTTTTTACTTAGTATAATATCCTGTAAGTTTACGGATGTGGCTGCCAATGGCAGAATTTCATCTTTATGGCTACGTGTATGTGTGTCTATATAAATATATATGAGTTGTGTTCCATCAAACACACACATCCTATCTTCCTTACCCACTCAAACGTCCGTGAGCACTTAGGTTGTTTCCAACTCTTGGTTACTGTGAATAATGCAGTGAGAAACACAGGCATGCATACATCTCTTCAAATTTTATTTCTTTTTAGCAAGACAAGAGAGAGAGTGTGTGTGTTAGGATTGGTTTATTGTCCAGACGGATATCATTGAGAATACAAGTTCTGGAGTTGGGTAGACAGCGCACAGGGTTGGAATGTATGCCTGGCTGTACTTGACCCCCAAGTTCCATTTTGGCACCCCATCCTGGTCAGCCAGCTCTGCTTAGCATAATTCTGGGAACCGGGAGCATTATTGGATCTCAGAAGCAGCACTCATCTAGTCAACCTATTGCCAACAGTGACTTCCAGGACCCTCGAGCACTGCTTGGGGAGCTCCCCCCAAAAAGGTCCAGGTCCTTCTGTTCCTACTGTTTTGCTACAAACTTGTCATGTCCTAAGAGTTTTGATATGAACTTCTTTGTTTCTGCTACAGATCTTTAGGAAGGAGATGAATTTCATCGATGGTACACAGTATCTTCATGAACGATATGTTTGCTTAAGTTTTTTTTGTTTGTTTGTTTGTTCGTTTGTTTGTACACTGTTGAGCCACTCCTGGCTGTATCAGGGCTCGCTCCTGGCTCTGCACTCCGAGATCACTGCTGTCAGAGCTGAGGGACCCGGTGGGGTACAGCGGGTCAGATGCAGATTGGTTGGATGCAAGACAGGTGCTCTGGATTAGTTTTCTTGGCTCCTGGTTGCTTAGGTTTAGTTTCCAACATTTGTTCACTTACTCTATTGAATCACCGTGAGATACAGTTACCAAAGTTGGTCATGATTGGGTTTTAGTCATACAGTGTTCCACCCCTGCACCAGTGAACATTTCCCACCACCAATTATCTCAGTTTCCCTTCCACCACCCGGCCACCCCCAATAGCCTACCTCTCTATGGCAGACACTTCTCTCTCTCTCTCTCTCTCTCTCTCTCTCTCTCTCTCTCTCTCTCTCTCTCTCTCTCTCTCTCTCTCTCTCTCTCTCTCTCTCTCCCCTTTTGGGCATTATGGTTTGCAATACAGGTACTGAAAGTTTATCATTTTTGTCCCTTTACCTCCTTCCCACGCTCAATTCTTGTCCAGAGCTGTCATTCCCAATTATCATTGTCATAGTGGTCTCTTCTCTGTCATAATTACTCTAGTTTTCAGCATTTCACGAATCACGAAATCCCGTTAATCACCAATTTCTCGGACAGGCTCAGTAACATCTCATTTCGTCTTTTCCCTGAGATCTTAGAAGTCTATCTCGACTCGGCCCTCCTAACGCTAACGATGTAGCACTGGGGGCTCTTCAGGGTCAGGGGAATGAAATCCAGCTTGTTACTGGATTTAGCATATGAATACACCATGGGAAGCTTGCAAGGCTGTCCCATGGGGGCAGGAAACTCTCAGAAGCTTGCCAGTTTCTCCCAGAAGGAGAAGTAGGCCAAAGATATCGCTTCTGGGAGCTTGCTTTTAAGTCTCTCTCTGGATGTTGGCTGTTGATGGGATTACACACACCTGGGTTCCTCTGCTGGTATGAGGCCTGTCTGAATGTGTAGAGAGGGGCCTCCAGCATGGCTGTAGCTAGGTTCCGGTGGTCTTCCAGCATTTAAGCTTTGGAATGTTTTAACCTTCTCTAGATTTGGGAGATTCCTTCAAAAATCCCCTCAAGCAGAGGTGGTGATGGCTGCCTCTCATGCATGGACTCCTAGCTGTCCAAATCTCCAACTGCCCACACCTGCTCTGCCCACAAGACCCTTTTGCTTCTCTTACTCACTCAGCCTGTCTCAAGCAACCCTTGCAAATATCTGAGTTTGGATCCTACACTCAAGATTATTTTCACTCCTTTTTTTTTTTTCTTTTTGGGTCACACCTGGCGATGCTCAGGGGTTACTCCTGGCTCTGCACTCAGGAATTACTCTGGCAGTGCTCGGGGCACCATATGGGGATGCTGGGAATCGAACCCGGGTCGGCTGCGTGCAAGGCAAACACCCTACCCTCTGTTCTATCACTCCAGCCCCTATTTTCACTCTTGAAGCCTATGGTTTCAGGCCATTTAATAATATAACTAGTTTGTTTTGTTTTGTTTTGTTTTTTGATCAGCCACTGTTCCCATAGGCATGACCTTTGACTCTCAATTAGCAACCCTTGTTTCTTCCTGGAGTCTCTCTCTCTCTCTCTCTCTCTCTCTCTCTCTCTCTCTCTCTCTCTCTCTCTCTCTCTCTCTCTTTTGCTTTTATTTGGGGGGGGTTTCACACCCGGCAATGCACAGGGGTCACTCCTGGCTCTGCACTCAGGAATTACCCGTCCTATGTGCTCAGGGGACCTTATGGGATGCTGGGAATCGAACCTGGGTTGGCCACGTGCAAGGCAAACACCCTACCCACTGTGCTATCACTCCAGCCCCTCTCTCTCTCTTTCTTAAAATTAATTAATCAATTAATTTTTATTTTATTTTATTTTTTTTATTTTATAAGGTGGTTCACAATATTTGATTACAGTTAATATTCAAACACCCATCCCGCCACCATGACACCTTCCCACCACCAAATTTGAGATGTTTCCATCCCAAGCCCCAAGCCCTGTCCCAAAGCACAACCGAAATAATATATTTTGTATTGTCTGTTATGGAAAACTGCTTAAAATGCTTCAAAAAAGTATCCGTAGAAGAAACAGTGTGAAGATTGTTCTATTTTGGCAATAAGGGGGTCATTAAGACATTCTTTAGAATATCACTAACATGTTGTTAAAGCTTGAGTGATGTGAGCTTTTCATATATATATATATATATATATATATATATATATAAAACTATGTATTTTATATATATCACAAATCACGAAATCCCCTTAATGACCGATTTCTCGGGCAGGCTCAGTAACATCTCATTTCGTCCTTTCCCTGAGATCTTAGAAGGCTATCTCGATTTGGCCCTCCCAATGATGTTGCATTGGGGGCTCTTCAGGGTCAGGGGAATGAGATCCAGCTTGTTACTGGATTTTGCATATGAATACACCATGGGAAGCTTGCAAGGCTGTCCCATATGAGCAGGAAACTCTCAGAAGCTTGCCAGTTTCTCCCAGAGGGAGAAGTAGGCTAAAGATACCGCTTCTGGGAGCTTGCTTTCAAGTCTCTCTCTGGATGTTGGCTGTTGATGGGATTACACACACCTGGGTTCCTCTGCTGGTACCTTCATGCGTGAATCCTGTCCAAACGTGTGGAGAGGGGCCTCGAGCATGGCTGTAACTAGGTTCCGGTGGTCTTCGGCCGCCGGGAGCTCTGCTCGGAGTGGGGAGGGAAGCTGGAGCCCATCCCCTCTGAGGGGCCCCGGGGTTTATATATATATTTCTTTATATTTATATATATATATATATATATATTTCCCTGTATAATTTGTTGCCTACTATTTGAACCCCATCAAATGTGGTGTGGCACTTATGGAGGACAGGGGTAGGGAGTGTCTTATAATGTGCCCACACAGTGCCGGAGTATGTAGGGAGTGACCTGGAGTATGGCAGTGGTTGGGTTTTGGAGGTTTTCGGCTGCCAGGGCTGGGTTCCTTGGGGCAGGGAAGTCTCTCACCTGCCCCCCTCTGAGGCTCCCCAAGTGAAACAGCCTGGTGCAGAGTCCAGTGGCATGGCTATGGGGAGTGTTATGTTGCTCCCTTCTGGGAGAAAAAGCTGTGTGATCTCGATGGTGAGCTGTAGGGCATTTGCCTTGCATGTGGCTGACCCAGGTTCAATTCCTCCACCTCTCTCGGAGAGCCCGGCAAGCTACCAAGAGTATCTCACCCCCATTGCAGAGCCTTTCATGCTTCTTGTGGCATATTCAATATGCCAAAAAGAGTAACAACAAGTTTCACCATGGAGACGTTACTGGTGCCCCCTCGAGCAAATCGATGAACAATGGGATGACAGTGATAGTGACAGTGATCTGGATGGTAGCCGATGAGGAGATTATCTGGTGCCGGCAGGAGGTGGCTTATGGGCATGACCCCTGGATCACCGGAGACTGGAGGGAAGGAAATGGGCAGAGAATCTCCTCTTCTGGTCCCATTGAGCCCAGAGTCCAGGGTCACAAGGTTCCACATTACCTGGGTTTTGTTGGACTTCACTCATGCATGATGTTTGGCCTGAGTGCTCTTTGGAGTCATTGAAATCTGCAACTCCGAACTGAAGGAAGCTCATTTTTAAAACTCAACTCCAGAAAGCACTCCAGATTTTCATAGTGTGAAAGAGCAGAAAAGAAGAACAACTTTGTTCAAGACTTCCTCCTCTTCATCATCATCCCGTTGATCGTTGAATTTCTCGAGCAGTCTCAGTAACGTCTCCATTCGTCCTAGCCCTGAGATTTTAGAAGCCTCTCCTTACTCGTCCTTCCAATGGTGCCGTACTGGAGGCTCTTTCAGGGTCAGAGGAATGAGACCCAGCTTGTTACTGGTTTTGGCATATGAATACACCATGGGGACCTTGCCAGGCTCTCCCATGTGGGCAGGAAACTCCCAGTAGTTTTCCAGGTTCTCCCAGAGGGAGAAGTAGGCTATAAGATATCACGCGGCCACTTTGCTTCTGGGAGCTGGCTTTTAAGTCTCTGGATGCTGACCGTTGGCAGGATTAAACGGCGCTGGGGGCAGTCCCTGGGTGTGACCGCCTAGCTACTGGGAAATGGAAATCTGGGCGGAGGAGGCCTGGTCCCAATCCGAGCAGCCTTGGAGGTCTCAGCCCCGGGTCCCACACACCTGGGTTCCTCTGCCGGTTCCTTCATGCGTGAGGCTCATCTGAATGTGTGGAGAGGGGCCTTGGGCATGGCTGTGGCTAAGATTCCAGAGGTCTTCAGCTGCCGGGAGCTCTGCTTGGTGTGGGGAGGAAAGGTGGAGCCTCTCTGTTCCGAGGGGCCCCCGGGGAAGACAGCCAGGCTCGAGGGCAAGAGACTCTCTGTCCAAGACTTAGCTTTATTTATTTATTTTGTTTGTTTTCTTTATCTATTTTTTGGCCACCTTCCCCAGTGCCTGGGAGAGCACACAATGACAGCAATAAAACACCCAACACCAGGCTCCTACATGCAAAGCACGAGCTCTGGCACTGGATATGCTGTATTTCTTCTCTCCTCATTGGTATCATAGATAATGTCACAATTATAACTGAAAGGATAACTGTTGCATGATTCTTTCTGAAGAATTGTGAATGATCTGATGAGAGTTCTCTGCGCCTTTTCTCCCGGGTCTCTCTGGGAGATGGATGTGAATAACAAAAGCGGACTGATTTATGGGTGTACGCACTTGATATCACGGAGCTGTCTTTGAAAAATGAATGTTGGTTAAGGTTTGAAAATAGGGTAGCTTTGAAATAGATCGTAGCAGGGTGAGTGCAAAGAGGGAATCCTATTAGATCACTTTATAACCAAATAAATAGACTGCTTTACCAATTTCTTCTTAGCGAATATGGGCTTTGTACAAAGGGTAACCCTGTTGTAACAAAGGCCACACATAAGTAGATATATTTCTGATCTACTTTGATGTTTATATGTTTCTGATCTACTTTGACCTAAAAATTTCACCCCCAGTCTTTATAACCCGTTAAGAACATTAGCTATGAATCTTTGGGTATGGGTCACTTATTGTTGAAACACTAAGATGTCTTTTGAGTGAATTAATTCACACGAAAATTATTAAGAATATTAGCTATGAATCTTTGGGTATGGGTCACTTATTGTTGAAACACTAAGATGTCTTTTGAGTGAATTAATTCACAAGAAAATTATTAAGAATATTTGCTATGAATCTTTGGGTATGGGTCACTTATTGTTGAAACACTAAGATGTCCTTTGAGTGAATTAATTCACAAGAAAATTACGTGTCAGGGTGCTGGATATCAGAGGGTTTAAGAGGGTTAAGATATAGTTCTTGGGGATGTGGTGCCTCCAGCAGGTTAACCTGTACCTGCGGGGCGAGTGCATCAGCAGCCTGATGGTGCCCTCAGACTTCCGGATACCTCCAAATTGTTGCTGTGTCTCTGGCCAGACTCCAACAACTTGGGACCACGTCTCCCGAGAAATTAAACAGCCAACAGTTAGGTATGTGGGAGCCATGCCCACAAACCCCCTCTGGCTCAGCTAGACAAACTCATTTTTGGCCTTGCTTCAGAGATCCCTACATAAATCTCACTGTCGCTGTATCACTGTCATCCCATTGCTCATCGATTTGCTCAAGGGGGCATCAGTAACGTCTCCATTATGAGACTTGTTACTGTTTTTGGCATATTGAATATGCCACAGGGAGCTTGCCAGGCTCTGCCGTGCGGGCAGGATACTCTTGGTAGCTTGACAGGCTCTCTGAGAGGGACGGAGGAATCAGGGGTGGAGGAATTGAACCCGGCTGCGTGTAAGGCAAAAGCTGCAGTTAATCTCAGACTCATGCAAGGCTGAACAGACCAGGATAAATCAGAGGGGGGTGGGGGGTCCAAGAAGAGCCTCTTGCAGCTGCTTGCTCTCCTAATCCAAAATCGCCTCTATGCCCCTGACCAAACTTCACCATCTCAGAATGGACCTCACTGAGCTATAATTTACAGAAAATTTGGGCATGTGGGTTTTGTGACTGAAATCTCCAGGCTTTCTTGGGGTCAGGATGGGCTACCTCCCCTCACCTCCTTGTACTTCTGGAAGCTTCAGCAGTTACATCCACACCCCAAAGCTGCCACCCCATTAAAAAAGCTACTCCTGTCTTACCTTCCCAATGAAAATGCTGAATATCCTGAACAAACACGATGACCTCTGGATCCATGTATTGCAAACCATAACACGCAAGAGGAAAGAGAGAAAGAAGAAAAGTTCCTGCCACAGAGGCAGGCAGGCAGGGATGGGGGTGTGTCTGCTGGGGGATGCTAGGAGGGAAAAGCAGGACATTGTGGTAAGAAATGTATACTGGTGGAAAGATGGGTGTTGGATCATTGTATGACTGAAACCCAATAATGAACAGATTTGTAATGGTCTATCTCATGGACATTCAACTTAAAAATTTAAAAAATACATATAGGGTTCTTTTTTTTGGGCATATTAAATATGCCACGGGTAGCTTGCCAGGCTCTGCCGTATGGGTAGGATACACTTGGTAGCTTGTCGGGCTCTCCGAGAGGGATGGAGGAATTGAACCTGGGTCAGCTGCGTGCAAGGCAAATGTCCTACCCGCTGTGCTATCTCTCCAGCCCCAAACAGTAACAAGTCTCACAATGGAGACGTTACTGGTGCCTGCTCGAGCAAATTGGTGAGCAACGGATGACAGTGATATAGCGATATGGTTCTTAGTCTGAAGAATCTTGAGGTCTATGGGAAAGAGAGATGTTTAAACATGTATTTATAGTAGTGTGATTGGTTAATGCCTCCAAGGAAATGATCATTTTCTGTTTCGATCATTTACTTCTCAGAAGTATCCAATGTTTAACACTTGTTATGTGCTAAATGAGTTTAAGCTAAGGATCATGTGTCCAGTGGAGAAATAGAAAATTGATGAGAGGGACCAGAATGATAGTAGGATGGTGAGGAAGGCATTAGCCTTGCACACTGCGGACCTGAGTTTGTTTCTCAGCCCCCTTTATGGTCCTCCAAGACTCCCGGAAGTGATCTCTGATTGCAGAGCCAGAAGTGAACCGTGAGTGCTGTCGGCTATGCTCCCTTCTCATATCTATCTATCTATCTATCTATCTATCTATCTATCTATCTATCTATCATCTATCTATCTGTCTGTCTGTCTATCTATCTATCTATCTGTCTGTCTGTCTATCTATCTATCTATCTATCTATCATCTATCTATCTATCTATCATCTATCTGTCTGTCTGTCTTTCTATCTATCTATCTGTCTGTCTATCTATCTATCTATCTATCCATCTACCTATCTACCTATCTATCTATCTGTCTATCTCTCTATCTATATCTCCATTTCCTGGAGCAGATAATCTTTCCACCCTCATCTGCTTAGGAGGTGCACATGAACTGAAAAGCCTCCTAGGATGTTGTGGGTGATTCTGGGACACTGTGAGTTTAAGCAATGTCACATTAATGAAAGTAATCGGATCACAGGATAATTGGTGTAAATAATTGTGTGGTTCCTACAGCATATTTCTGGCACAAAAAACATGACCAAACTTCCAAAGAAGGGCCTCAAACGTTTATGCAATTAGATAATAACTTGTATTTATTGATGCATTCATTTCCCAGCCTATTTATTCCAGCTCAGGAGTGAGATGGGCTGGAGTCCACTGCAGTAGTTGGGGCAGAAGGGAGAAGTAGACTCAGGACTGGACGGCACTTCCACCACATCATCCATTCACCCACTGACCACATGTCCTCTGGCTGTGAAACAGTGAACCTAACTTCACATCTTTGTGAAGTGGAAGAGAACCAGAGAACACAGACAAAAATCCATGTAGATTCGGGAGGACAAGGAAATTCATGCTGAGGGCTCCCAGGGGGAACTGATTTCCCTTCTCATCAACACATAGGGACATCATTTTGAACAAAATGACACAATTGGGCTTGCTATTGCCAAAGACATAGGTTCTAATGAAAACAACACAAATAGCCAACAAGAGATGAGTGAATAAAGAAATTGTGCTGTACGTGCATGATGGCAAGTAGTTAAGAGGACGAAGAACCTCCGACTCTGGCACATCTTTTCGACTCCATCGTTCTTCCAGCACTAACATATGCCTCAGAGACCCGGACCCTACGCAAACAGGATGAGAACGCTATTAGGGCATCCCAAAGAGGAATCGAAAGAGCCATGCTAGGAGTATCACATCTCACTCAAGTGAGAGAAAGAATCCGGAGTTCTGACCTCCGTTGACAGTCAAGAATCAGGGACAGTGTCTTGTTTGCCAAGGCGTCAAAAATCAGATGGGCCAGACACGTAATCCGATTCAGAGACGACCTCTGGACTAGAACTGTTACCAACTGGATTCCACAGGACGTCAAAAGACCTCGTGGCCGCCCACCAATGAGATGGTCAGACTTCTTCGTCAAAACCCTGAATGAACGATTTGAGGCTCTTCCTGTTCCTGAAGCGAGCAGATATCATTGGGCTACACTAGCACGCGACAGGGACAAATGGAGACGTTACTGGCACCTGCTCAAGCAAATCGAAGATCAACGGGACAACATTGCCGTATATTTGTGTTCATGTGTCTCCCTCAGGGGAGCAGGCCAGATGGACACTTGCCAGTTTATGGACATGCCCACTAGAGCAAGGGAGTTGGGGGATCAGCCTGGGGGAGGTCCGGGGGGAGGGGTAAGGCTGAAGTGGGTGAGGTAGAGAGTGTTGCGCTTTGCAGCTGTTTCTGCTTCTCTTTTCACTGGGGTGAGGGTGGGCAGAGAGGCTGGAACTTTTCCCTACCAAGTGCACTCGGGGGCCCTGCTGCAGAAGACAGGAGATGTGTGGCCTTTCCCCTGAGGGATCCTGAAGGATGTTCCTTTCACTATTTCAAAGAATGTAGGAAGTTCTTCTTCATCAGGCAGAACAGAGGGAAAAAAATTCCTTCTAGTCTGTGGGAATGGTATGGAAACAAAGGTAGTCGATGAAATGTGTGGTCCATCATGGCATTCTGATGGATTATGACTATAATAGGTCTGCAAAGTTTCAAGAGAGCCGATGAAGGGGTCAGTAGGTATTGATCATCAAGTCCTGGAGGCTTCTAAGGCACACCCAGATGTCTTTCAGAGGTCGAAAGAGAAGGAAAATCTCTCCATACCAATCTACACTGTGGAGTGCATTCTGGAACAAATTTCTTCCACCCGAATTTTTTTTTCAACTTCTGCAATAATCAGTCTGAGGAATCTGGCATTTGAAAGCACAAATGTTTCTGAAATACCCCAATACAGTAAAGAATCTGGAAATGTTTCTTAATTGTTGAGGGGGAAAATCCCTATTTTTGTATGTGCTTGGAACGAGTTTTTTTTTAAACACCACCCTTCAAATATACCATTTCTCTTGGCCCCAAGTGGCTGAAGATAGTGGCTCTAAGTGGACTAATAGACTCAATATATCTCTCTTCCTGCACATCATGCCTCCACTTCAATGCCTAATTTTAGCTACTTCTTTCTTCTTTCTTCTTCTCCTCCTCCTCCTCCTCCATCTTCTTCTTCTTCTTCTTCTTCTTCTTCTTCTTCTTCTTCTTCTTCTTCTTCTTCTTCTTCTTCTTCTTCTTCTTCTTCTTCTTCTTCTTCTTCTTCTTCTTCTTCTTCTTCTTCTTCTTCTTCTTCTTCTTCTTCTTCTTCTTCTTCTTCTTCTTCTTCTTCTTCTTCTTCTTCTTCTTCTTCTTCTTCTTCTTCTTCTCCTTCTTCTTCTCCTTCTCCTTCTTCTTCTCCTTCTCCTTCTTCTCATACTCCTCCCTCTCCCTCTCCCTCTTCCTCTCCCTCTCCTTCTCCTCCTCCTCCTCTCCCCCTCCTCTGCCTCTCCCTCTTCCCCCCTCCCCATCCCCTTCCTCCTCCTCCTCCTCCTCTTCTTCTTCTTCTTCTTCTTCTTCTTCTTCTTCTTATTATTATTATTATTATTATTATTATTATTTTTCTGGGTAAATACCCTAAAAGGTTGCTGCCAATGTGCAACCCAGCAAGTGGTAGGGCGTCAGATGCTGCGCAGAACTACTTCCTGGAAATTAGCCTGGAAAGGGCTTTTAAGTCTACATTGGCCGAAACAGACATAAATCTGTCCAATTTGAATGAGTTCCACGCGCATTTACTAAAACCAGGGTCTCAGCAATCTGCCTCCAGCAAGTTCATGTCTCTAAACAGCTTCCTGTGGAAAGCAAACTTCTATAAAGGGGATCAGAACAGAGAGGCGGGCTGTGCTTGTCTGACAATTAAAGCAAAATGAAAATGTAATTTGCTCTGGACCTCGGGGCAGTGCCTATCTCTGTTGCCAACCCCTTGCAGGAAATCCCCCCCATCCTCCGTATTCAATGAACGTGTCTGTCTGGAGTGTACATACTCGTTAGTGCTGGCATTGGCAATTTGGCTCTTGGGAACTGCTGCCTTAAGCTTCTCCTGGTCACTGTTTCACCCACATGGTACCAAGTCACACCAGAAGTGCTTCTAGAACACAACACGGCAATTTCTTTCATCCCTCTGGGATCTGCATAGCCTTCTCTCTTTTTTTTTAAATTTATTCTTTTACTGAATCACCATGTGGAAAGTTACAAAGCTTTCAGGTTTAAGTCTCAGTTATACAATGCTCGAACACCCATCCCTTCACCAGTGCACATATTCCACCACCAAGAATCACAGTATTCCTCCCCCTCTCCCCCCCCACCTCCCCATCCCCCCATCCCACATGTGTAACTGGTAAATTTCACTTTACTTTCACTTTACTTTGATTACATTCAATATTTCAACAAAAAACTCACTATAATTGATTTGGAATTTCTCCCCCCTAAAGTCAACCTGCTGAAAAGAAAGCATTTGATGTATAGCCTTCTCTTCACCTTGGAGTGCTCATCTCCCCTTCACCGAGCCCTCATCTACCTGGGTTGTCGTAAGAACCACCACAGATGTGTGACTCAACCAACAGATGTTTATTTCTCCCAGTTCTGGAGGCTGAGAAGTTCAAGACCAAGATGCCAGTCAGGTAAGCCCCTCGTAAGAGTCCTTTGTGTTTTACAAATAATCACCTTATTTCTATGTCCTCACCTGGTTGAGAAAAAAAATCATCTCTCTCCTCTTTTTATACGATCACTAATCCTATCATCAGGGCCCTGCCTTCATTACCTCATTCAATCTAAACCCCCTCACCTGGGATTACCTCCAAATCACATCTCGTTAGAGCTATTTTTTTTTTTCTTTTTGGGTCACACCCAGTGATGCACAAGGGCTACTCCTGGCTCATGCACTCAGGAATTACTCCTGGCAGTGCTCGGGGGACCATATGGGATGCTGGGAATCAAACCTGGGTCGGCCACATGCAAGGCAAATGCCCTCTCCACTGTGCTATTGCTCCAGCCCCTCATTAGAACTTTCAGTGTATGAACCTAAGTATTCGATAGTATAGATCAACTCTTCCTTCTCCTTCAAAGCTTGGTTTTAATATCTCGAGCGGGCTCAGTAACTTCTCCATTCATCCTATCCCTGAGATTTTAGAAGCCTCTCTCCATTCTACCTTCTTAATGATGCTGCATTGGAGGCTCTTTCAGGGTCAGGAGAATGAGATCTGGCTTTAGCATATGAATACACCATGGGAAGCTTGCAAGGCTGTCCCATGTGGGCAGGAAACTCTCAGTAGCTTGCTACTTTCTCCCAGAGGGATAAGTAGGTTCTAAGATATCTTCAGGGAGCTCGATTTTAAGTCTCTGGATGTTGGCCATTGATGGGATTACACACACCTGGGTTCCTCTGCCAGTACCTTCATTCGTGAGGCCCATTCCTCAAGAATTCTTTGGATATGGGTTGAATTATTTTCTCCCTACGGATGCCTCGGATCACAGTACATGGGGTGAGGAGTGATGACAGGGACCGGAGAAATAGCACAGTGGTAGGATTCATTCTTTGCACACAGTAGACCCAGGTTCAATTTCCAGTCTCCTCTGTGATCCCCTGAGACTGCCAGAAGTGATCTCTGAGTGCAGAACCAGGATTACTGACTCCTGAACATTGCTGGACATGGCCCCCAAACCAAAAATAAATAAATGAAATTTTTTAAAAAAGAAGTGAGGATAGTCCACACTTAGGTAGGGTCCTGACAACCATTATTTCTTTCTCATTTTTCCTCAATAAGCTGGTGGAAATCCTTGGATGTGAAGACTCACTCTGTCTCTGTTACATGGAATATAATACAAGTACATGAAATTATTTCATGAGAGTGGCTGCAAGCAGCAACTTTGGAGAGAAATGCGTAAGAGATGAGATGATGGTCTACTCCTTAAATGGGTCTGATGAACGTCACTTGAAATCAGCATTTGTGGGATTCGACTTGCTAACCGACCTCTCAAGTAGGGCAGAAGTAGGGAATGGAGATGGAGCTGGGGAATCCAGCCTTTTCAGCCACTGTGCTCACTTTAACCCTTGTTCAAAACAAATTCACTCGTTCGAGTCACAGCTCAAAAAGACCGATCCCTGGGGGCAGATTTTCAAAGAGGGAGACTGGGCAGAACCCTTTGCTCACAATCTACTACAGATCTCTCACCTTGGGCTCTTTACATTCCTTCTCAAGGTATCTCACCTCTTCAGGGAACATGGCTGCTTCTGACAGATTTGGAAGAAGCTTTCACAGTGAATTGCAAAGAGAACCTTTGTTCCATCCACACTTTATGCTGGTATGTAGAAGCTGCTCAATAAACACGAACTGACAGGCATCTAACTGAGCATTGTCTCCCTGCATCTCTTTCTCTGGCAGAACTTCAAATTCTCCTTCTCACAGGTATTTTTTTTTTAAGATGGGGCTTAGAACTTTGAATGATTGTACAGTAGCTAGGGTCTTGCCTTTCATGTGGGTTCTAATCCCCAGAGCCACATATGGTCTCCCCAACCAGCCATGAGGGATACCTGAGCGCACAGCCAGGAGGATGCCTCGAGCACACTGCTGGGTGTGGCCCCTCAAAAGAAGCAAAACAAAATGTCAGATAACATATTAAGAATCACTGTATCTGTATCACTGTCATCCTGTTGTTCATCAATTTGCTCTAGCGGGCACCAGTAACGTCTCCATTGTGAGACTTGTTGTTACTGTTTTTGGCATATCGAATACGCCACGGGGAGCTTGCCAGGCTCTGCCGTGCAGGTGAGATACTCTCGGTAGCTTGCCGGGCTCTCCGAGAGCGGCGGAGGAATCGAACCTGGTCAGCCACATGCAAGGCAAATGCCTGACCCACTGTGCTATGGCTCCAGCCCATACAGAGGAGATTAGCATGACCCCTACGCAAGGATGACATGCAAATTCGTGAAGCGTTCCATATTTTTTGAGATATAAAGCAACAGAATGGGAGACTAACACCCTAGGATAGTAGAGAGAAGGACCAGGAAGGAGAATTGCTCCAAGACTTGGAAGCCGGCCTCACATGCTGGGGGGGAAGGCAGCTCAGATAGAGAAGTGACCACCAAGTAAAGAAAGCTTGGAGGGACGTTATGGAGGGGAAATATGTGCTGAAAGTAAACTATGGACCGAGCACAATGGCCACTTAATACCTGTATTGCAAACCACAACACCCGAAAGGAGAGAGAAGAGAGCAAAAGGGAATATGCCTGCCACAGAGGCAGGGGGAGGAGGGAATGGGGTGGTGGTGAGAGGGATACTGGGAACGTTGGTGGTGGAAAATAGGCACTGGTGCAGGGATGGGTACTCGATTATTTTATGACTGAAATGAAAGCATGAAAGTTTGTAAGTCTGTAACTGTACCTCATGGTGATACACCAAAAAAATAAAAAAGTTATCACTGTCACTGTCATCCTGTTGCTCATTGATTTGCTCGAGTGGGCACCGGTAACATCTCCATTGTGAGACTTGTTACTGTTTTTGGCATATCGAATACGACACGGGTAGCTTGCCAGGCTCTGCTGTGAGGGCGAGATACTCTTGGTAGCTTGCCAGGCTCTCTGAGAGGGACAGAGGAATCGAACCTGGGTCGATTACCCCCTTACCTGCTGTGCTATCGCTCCAAAAAACAATAAATAAAATAAGCTTCCAACACTAAGTTCAGGCTGAAGAGATAATACAGTGGGTGAGGCTGATACAGGGCCCACCTGAGTTCAGTTCCTAGCACCCCCTGGGTCTTCAGTGCTCTCAGGAGTGACCCTGAGTACTAGAGTTAGTTGTAAGCCCTGAGCACAGCTGGGTGTGGCCCAATCTCTGGCCACACTGAAAACAAAGCAAAAAAAAAATAAAACCACTGAACTTTGATCATGCGATGAAAACCATAGAGTCAGGTAGGAACGAACCCCCCTACATCTGGGAGAGAGATTTCAGTGATTCTGGGTTTGAATCTTATCTTTTAGAGCTGGAAGAATCTCGCTTTACAGTTTGATCATTCACAAAACACCTGGAATATGCTCACTTCCTTCATTTGAGACAAAATCATAGTCCCCCTTGGTCCCCAGTTCTATACTGGATATAATGCCCTCATTCTTTGGGGACTGGGACCCAGGGTTACTGAATTATTGTCTCGCCTCGAAGAAAGGAATTTTAGGAGTAGACTTGCAGTGAGGTAAATAGATTTTATTTGGAGGGTTCTTTAAGGTGTGGAGGGAGAAAGTGAGTCAGTGAGAGAGAGAGAGAGAGAGAGAGAGAGAGAGAGAGAGAGAGAGTAACGCACTCAAGAGAGAACCCGGGCTTCTCCAAGGGCAGAGAGACAGCCCCTATACACATCCCAGCATTAGGCATGGAAGCATGAAAGTCCACATCTCAAGAGGGGAGATGCGGGTGACACATGGGCTCAGGCCCCACATGTGCTTAGCCATGTGGGCACAAGCAGCACATGGGCTCGGGCAGCATATGTGCGCCCTTCCTTTGTTCAAGGTGGCTTTTATAGGCTCTTCTCGGGTTGTATTGACCTGGAAATTCTGGAGTTTTCTCAGGGCTGGATGACATTTTAATCAGATTAAGGGAGAGATCCAAGTGTTTGAGGAACTTCATGGGGAGGGGTCCAGCCTCCTCAGGGTCTGCTGACGGTCTTATCAGGTCTAGTTTTCTGTATCCACAGGGCAGATCAGTTTTAGGATTTTCCTCCCAGAAGTTCTGTTGACCTAAGTTTCGTTGCCGAGGGCCTTTCCCTGCCTACCTGCCTACATCAAAAGTCTTCACTCTCTAAGTTCCTAAGGGTGCACTCAAGAGTTGAGCTCATATTTCCGGTCACCTTATACTCCCAAGCTGCACTTTGATACAGGATGCCCTCTGAGTGCCTAGGGGGCTAGAGGGAGCAAGTCCACTTTCTGCCTCTTTACCTCTTGCCTCTATACCTGTGACTCCAACAGAATAAAATGCGTGTGTGTTTGGGTAAATTGCCTATGGGCTACCCCCGTGGTTCTGAACCACAGAGATGCGTTAGAATTATTTGGAAACTCTTTGGTGATGGGCCCTAACCCAGACCCATTGAATCAGAATCCCCAAAGAAGGAGAATAGGAATTGGTCCATCATCATCATCATCATCATCATCATCATCATCATCATCATCATCATCATCATCATCATCATCAACATCATCCCATTGAATGTTGAATTTCTCGAGTGGTCTCAATAACGTCTCCATTCGTCCTAGCCCTGAGATTTGAGAAGCCTCTCCTTACTTGTCCTTCCCAACGATGCCACATTGGAGGCTCTTTCAGGGTCAAGGGCATGAGACCCAGCATTGTTACTGGTTTTGGCACATGAACACACAATGGGGAGTTTGCAAGCTCTCCCATGTGGGCAGGAAACTCTCAGTAGCCTGCCGGTTCTCCCAGAGGGAGAAGTAGGCTATAAAATGTTGTGCGACCATGAAGCGGCCTTGTGGTTCCAGGAGCTTGCTTTTAAGTCATTTGGTGTTGGCCGTTGGTGGAATTACACGGTGCCAAGGGCAGTCCCTGGGTGTGACCACCTAGCTACTGGAAAATGGGAAATCTGGGCAGAAGAGGCCCAGTCCCCATCCGAGTAGCCTTGGAGGTCTCAGCCCCGGGTCCCATACCTGGGTTCCTCTGCCAGTACCTTCATGCGTGAGGCTTTCCCGAACGTGTGGAGAGGGGCCTTGAGCATGACTGTGGCTAAGGCTCCGGAGGTCTTTGGCTGCGGGAGCTCTGCTTGGGACTGGGAGCGAAGCTGGAGCCCACCCCCTCTGAGGGGCCCTGGGGAAGACAGCCAGGCATGCGGGCCAGAGACTCTCTGGAATTGAAATTGGAATCTAGGAATTGGTCCATACAGGAAAAACTCGCCATAGTCATGAGGCACAGAATATACTCCCGAAGCTGTAGCTGGTATCGCCTATAGCTGCTTAGAGTTGCAAAGGCACAAACTTTATCCCAGATTGGCTCGTTCTGAGTCAGGGGTTGAGGGAGAAGGATAAGAACTTTTCAGTTCTAGATTGAGTTTGCCTGTGGGGTGAGATATTCACTTTTTCTCCACACTTGCAAGGCCAGGCAGAAAATCAAGCTTCCTGTTCAGAAGCAAAGGAGGGACCTTTCAGGCTCTGATTGAGTCCATTCCCATCACAAACGAATGAGGCTTCCTTCCCCCACCCCCACCCCAAAGTCTATTGTTTTGAACTCATTCCTTAGCTTTGACAATACATTTATTTTCAGATGTTCTTCATCTGTTCTTTGTAAACTGAAATCTTTGACAAAGGGAGAAGGTGTCCTAGGTGATCTAGGTGAAAAGGAGAGAAAGTTTTTTAAACCTTGGAGATCCTTACTGGAAGTGGTCGCAGGGTACTGGTTAGAGTATATTTATGGACCCATACAGTCACAGAGTCTCTTGACCCCATGCCTGGCTGTCTTCCCCGGGGCCCCTCAGAGGGGGTGGGCTCCAGTTTCCCCTCCCTGGCCCGAGCAGAGCTCCCGTGGCCCAAAACCTCTGGAGCCTAGCCACAGCCATGCTCAAGTCCTCTCTCCACACGTTCGGACCAGCCTCACACATGAAGGAACTGGCAGAGGAACCCAGGTGTGTGGGACCTGGGGTTGAGACCTCCAAGCCTGCTTGGATGGGGACTGGGCCTATTCTGCCCAGATTCCCCATTTTCCAGTAGCTAGACAGTCACACCCAGGGACTGCCCCCGGCACCGTGTAATCCCACCAACAGCCAACATCCAGAGACTATAAAACCAAGCTTCTGGAAGCGACATCTTATAGCTTAGTTCTCCCTCTGGAAGAACTTGGCAAGCTACCGAGAGTTTCCTGCCCACATGGGAGAGCCTCGCAAACTACCCATGGCATATTCATATGCCAAAAACCAGTAACAATGCTGGGTCTTATTCCCCTGACCCTGAAAGAGCCTCCAATGTGGCGCCATTGGGAAGGATGAGTAAGGAGAGGCTTCTGAAATCTCAGGGCTAGGACAAATGGAGATGTTACTGAGACCACTTGAGAAATTCGATGACCAACGGGGTGATGATAATGATGATACAGTCACAAAGCACACTTTCACAGATGTCATCTGTTGTGTGTTTTGAATAAACTTTTTATTTTAGCACAGTTTTCAATTGACAGGATTATAATATATCTTATATTATATTATAATATATTATAATATATATCTTCAGGACAGAGAGTTTCCATCTACTACACACTCAGTTTCCTCTGATATTAACATCTCACATTAGTACGGTACATTTGTCACAATTTAGTGAACCAATATTGGTGTGCAAGTATAGTTAACTAAAATCTGATTCTAGTGTCGTTTCCTATTGCTCTCTCTGATTCTGTTTCTGTTACAGGATCCTGTTGAGGAAATCACATATCCAGTTTCCCGAGACCCTTCTTGGTAGTGACATTTTCTTAGACTTCCCTCATTTTTGTACAAGGACAGTTTGGAAGAGTATTGGTGAATGATTTTTATAGATTGTTCCTCATAATTAGATTGGGATTGCATATGGGAGAGGAAGAACATGGTATATAATTCTACATACATTTTTATCTTTCCACATCAAGTGTATACACTATCAATAGGACTACTCAGTGCTGACATTGACCTTGTTCATTTGGGGAAGGTGAGCATCCCTTTGCTCCACTGTACTTACTCCTGACATCTCTTTGGAATGCAGTTACTCAGCATATCTCGTGTTTAAAGAGAGGGGATTGCTTCCCATTTTCTTTGGTGTGGAGTTTCTACAGATGGTATTGGAAATTCTTCTTCAAGGAGATTGGTCTTCTTTCCTGTGAATTCTATTCATCCAGTCATTTATTTAGATCAGTTCTGACTCTTGAATATTTATTTTCAGCTTTGGATTACAATTTAATATCACTTTATTTATTTGGGGCTCAAGTGTTTATTCTGGTTTTGTGAGTTACTTTAGTTAGCTGCTCTTCTTTCCCCTTGACAAACGTGTGTGTGCGCGCACGTGCGCGCGAGAGCACGCACACGCATTTGGGTGCCATCTGTTTTCATGGCTTGATATGTGAATGGTGTGGATGTAGTCTCTGCTTAGTACCTGCTTATCCGGAGAACTGCCCTGACAGGCTCTGAGTGACTTGGGTCTCTTTTAGGAACAAGAAATTAGCTCATTTCTGATAAACAAGGGTGGAGGGTCACAAAGTGTTAAAGCAGAAAAACCAGATGCTTTTGTCAAAGATTAGGTCCCGGGAATGAGATGAGGTCTCTGGAATGTAACTGTCAGGAAGTGGGCTGGATGTTGCGGGCCAAAACAACAACACCACCAACAACACCAAAAATATATATATATGTACTCTATAGATAGCACAGCAGGTAGGGCATTTGCCTTGTATGCGGCTGACTGGGGTTCGATTCCTCCGTCCCTCTTGGAGAGGCTGGCGAGCTACCGAGAGTATCCCGCCCGCACGGTAGAGCCTGGCAAGCTACCCGTGGCGTATTTGATATGCCAAAAACAGTAACAACAAGTCTCACCATGGAGACGTGACTGATGCCTGCTCAAGCAAATTGATGAACAACGGGATGATAGCGCTACTCTATAGATTGTAGAAAATTACTGAGTAATGCCCACTTGCTAAAATGAAAGTATAAGAACTTGCCAAACCTAGTGTTCTCTAGGTCCTTGTTGAAACCTGCTGCACCAGGCGGATACTTGGACCCCAGCTAGATGCAACAATACACCTCGCTACGTGATTTGCGTTATTGGCTCTGTTCTCTGTCCTTGAGGGGTGGTTGACTCTGAACCCTAACAGTTAAACTTATTTGTTTCCTTGGTCTCTTTGTCCGGTGGCAAGGCTGCTCCTCTGACGTCTCCCTTAGTAACTGTGTGACCTCTCATTGGAACCTTGAGATGCTCCTGGTCCTCTGCCTGGGGGACAGGGCATGAGGCTCAATATGACTTCCTCCAGCTCACCCGCCTATCCGCTCCCAGGGCCCTGTCACTTTAGAAGAGCACTGAGCATTTGCCTGGAATCTGGAGACGCCATAACAGATTCCATCACATTCATCGTTGTGCTCAGGTACAGGGCACCTGCCCTTGGTCTACGATAATGAATATTCCAGAAGAGCTCCGCCATATTGGAGATTCCCAAGGGACCCTCTGGTCTCTTTCGCTCAGTGATTCTTTGACCAATTCGCACAGTAGGGAGCTCAAGAAGATGGATTCAACGTGTTCACTTGCTGACCTGCCACTACGTGGTAGGCCCCGAATACACAGTCCAGTTTCAGAAGTGAACAAGCTGGCTCGGCCTAATGGAAAGGCATGGAGGGCGCTCAGTTGACTTTCTATTGTGAAATCTTAGCGTCTTTTAATTTTTTAAAATTGAATCACCATACATACAGGGGTACAAAATTGTTTATGATTTAGTTTCAGTCATACTATGTTCTAACACCCATCCCTTTACGACTGTACATTTCCCACCAACAATGACCCAAATTTCTTTCTTGCCACCCTCCCTCCCTGACCCCTCCTTCTCCCTCCCTCCCTCCCTCCCTCCCTCCCTCCCTCCCTCCCTCTCTCTCTCTCTCTCTCTCTTCCTTCCTTCCTTCCTTCCTTCCTTCCTTCCTTCCTTCCTTCCTTCCTTCCTTCCTTCCTTCCTTCTTTCTTTCTTTCTCTTCTTTCTTTCTTTCTTTCTCTCTCTCTCTCTCTCTCTCCCTCCCTCCCTCCCTCCCTCCCTCTCTCCCTCTCTCTCTTTCTCTCTTTCTCTCTCTCTTCCTTCCTTCCTTTCTTTCTTTCTTTCTTTCTTTCTTTCTTTCTTTCTTTCTTTCTTTCTTTCTTTCTTTCTTTCTTTCTTTCTTTCTTTCTTTCTTTCTTTCTTTCTCTCTCTCCCTCTCTCCCTCTCTCTCTTTCTCTCTTTCTCTCTCCCTTCCTTCCTTCCTTCCTTCTTTCTTTCTTTCTTTCTTTCTTTCTTTCTTTCTTTCTTTCTTTCTTTCTTTCTTTCTTTCTTTCTTTCTTTCTTTCTTCTTTCTTTCTTTCTTTCTTCCTCCTCCTTCCCTCCCTTCCCTCCCTCCCTCCCTCCTCCTCCTCCTCCTTCCCTCCCTCTCCTTCCTTCCTTCCTTCCTTCCTTCCTTCCTTCCTTCCTTCCTTCCTTCCTTCCTTTCCTTCCTTCCTTCCTTCTTCCTTCCTTCTTCTTTCTTTCTTTCTTTCTTTCTTTCTTTCTTTCTTCTTTCTTTCTTTCTTTCTTTCTCTCTCTCTTCTCTCTCTGTCTCTGTCTCTGTCTCTCTCTCTTCTCTCAGACAGAGGTCTCTTTTTACTATGGTAATCATCCAGAGTAGAGCCTTCCTGATTTGTTTAATTATCTTTAGACAAGGCATATAATAAAGGGCCAGTAAGTATCATACATTAAGAATATGTATCCTGTTATAATCGTGTCATTTGTTTGCAATGTCTGACCACAAGAACCTCTCCTGGGAACAAGGTAAACAGAGGTGAAGTGAGGAGGGTGACACCTAACCTGTTGGATGGACTCATTCAGGCTAATCCCTGCCTGAATTCTCTGCTCAGAAGCATCGTCTAGGATCATCATTTCAGAAGAAATCGGCAAAGTTTAATACACCCAGAGTGGGCCACATCCTGGCAGAAAGCTGCGTAGCATATAGAAACCTCTCTTACATCGTGACGACTGTGTGGAAGTTCATTGCTGTTGGACAATCAGAATCCCAGGAGGCACTGGCTATTTGTCCTCAAGGTGTGCAGGCCTGACTGAACCAGCAAGAGGCTTACTGATGTAAAGCTTAAAATCAAGGTGTGGATGTTACAAATAAGTACCACTCAGGTATCACATCAGAGAAGAGACATTATCTTAAAAAATTTTTTTTTAAATTATTGAATCACATGAGATAGTTACAAGCCTTCATGTTCGAGTTTCAATCCTACAATGATCAAACACCCATCCCTCCACCAGTGCACATTCCCACCCCCAATGTCCCCAGTATATACCTCCCCTGCCTCCATGGCAGACAATTTCCCCCATACTCTCTCTCTACTTTGGGGCATTATGGTCTGCAATACAGATAATGAGAGGGCATCATGTTTGGTCCTTTATCTACTTTCAGCACACACCTCCCATCCCAAATGATTCCTCCGACCATCATTGACTTAGTGATTCCTTATTTTTTAATTTTTATTTATTAATTTCTAAAATTTTAAACAAATTACTGTGAAGTACAGTTACAGACTTACAAACCTCCGTGCTTACGTTTCAGTCATACAGTGATCGAGTACCCATCCCTCCACCAGTGCCCACTCTCCACACCAATGATCCCAGTATCCCTCCCCCACCCCTACCCCGTTGTCCCCCCCAACCCACCCTGCCTCTGTGGCAGGGCATTCCCTTTGCTCTCTCTTTACTTTTGGGTGTTGTGGTTTGCAATATAGCTATTGAATGGCCATCATGTTCCATATTATAGTCTGCTTTCAACTCGCATCTTCCATTCTTTATTCTAGCAGCCTCCCCGCCCCCCCCCCCCCTCAGCTCAGGGGACAGGCTTCCAACTATGGAGCAATATTCCTGGCCCTTGTGTCTACTGTCCTTGGGTGAATAGTGAACAGATATCTCAGTATAAGATAAAACTTGTTTTTAATAGCTGGATGACCAGGAGGTGGTTGAAGTGGAGGCTGAATGAACATCCTTGAGGTAAGGAGGTAAGCCCCCAGCAGAGACCCCTTCTGCTCTGAACAAAGAACAGCTTGGAGGTGAATGGAAAAGACTTGCATATAGGATTGAAGTTCATCTGCATTCAAACACCCCTTTGTGTGGGTGGCTTTTGAGCTGTGTGACCTTGGGCAATTTTTCAAACCTCATTTTCCCCTTGCAGTTTAGATTCTTCATCAGTATTCCCTTGGGGCTCAGGATGGCTGTAGTAAATTCTAGGTTTGTGTTTTGCTGCCTCCTTCATTTAAAAAAAATTTTTTTTAAACAACACTGACTTAAATAAAGTACCAGGAAGTAAGGGGGGAATGTTCCATTTGGTTGGTCCACCCCAAATTATCAGTTTTGCCATTAAAGAATGTGTAGAATTTTTTAAGAATTATTGAGGACATAGAAACTATTACTATCAGAAAAGATTGCATTGGTCCAGGAACTTTCCAAGAAAATTTTCTATTGGTACAATAAAATAGGAGTGATAGCACAGCGGGTAGGGCCTTTGCCTTGCACGCGGCTGACCGGGTTTGATTCCTCCATCCCTCTCGGAGAGCCGGGCAAGCTACCAAGAGTATCCCTCCCGCATGGCAGAGCCAGGCAAGCTCCCAATGATGTATTGAATATGCCAAAAACAGTAAAACCAAGTCTTACAATGGAGACGTTACTGGTGCCCACTCGAACAAATCGATGAGCAACGGGATGACTGTGATACAGTGACAGTGATACAGTGATAAGATAAAATAAGACTTATAATTTTCACTCATTTTGTCATTTACAAAAAACATAAAATAGTGTATCCAAACAGAATAAAAACTTTGTCTAGGTAGGGAACATCGCCTGCCTTTTATGCAAAATCTACAGATCAGTTTGATTCAAATCAACTTTTCCTTCTTATTTTACCCCTTAACTTTCCTAAAGACGCTAAAAAAAACTTCACAGTCCCAAGATTAGAAAGATAGATTTGACCTCAAAATAGAAATGATCAGGTGTGATTTAGGGTGGGATGACTGTAGACAGTCTTGTAGACTTGTAGACAAGACTCTCCTCTCTGTCTTTGTTTAGACTCTCCTCTCTGTCTTTGTTTCTGCGCATGTGCGCGCGCGCGCGCGTGTGTGCGTGTGTGCGTGCGTGCGTGTGTGTGCGTGTGTGCGTGCGTGCGTGTGTGTGCGTGTGTGCGTGCGTGCGTGTGTGTGTTTGTGCGTGCGTGTGTGTGTTTGTGCGTGCGTGTGTGTGTGCGTGCGTATGTGTGTGTGTGCGTGCGTATGTGTGTGCGTGCGTGTGTGTGTGCGTGCGTATGTGTGTGCGTGTGTGCGTGTGTGTGTGTGCGTGCGTGCGTGCGTGCGTATGTGTGTGCGTGCGTGCGTGTGTGCGTGTGTGTGTGCGTGCGTGCGTATGTGTGTATGTGTGTGTGCGCGTGTGTGTGCGTGCGTGTGTGTGTGTGTGTGTGTGTGTGTGTGCGCGAATGTGTGTGTGTGTGTTTGGGTCACAGCCAGTGTTTCTCACGGCCATGGTGAACAAGACAGACAGGCTGCCAGCTTCAATTAGCATATCCAGGTTGGCGGGGGAAGAGTAGAAATTAAGTAAGTGGAGTCAGGTGTGAACACAATCATTGCAAATAGTGATCAAAGCTGGGAAAGAAAGGAGAGTTACTGGAGGAAGGAATTCCCCAGAGGTGCCTGGTGTACAGAACTGCAGTCTTTGCATTAAAAGCAACGGAAAATTTCCTCTTTGGTGGAAAAGAGAAAGGGGGCAAACGGAAAAGGACCTGGAGACTTCATCAAAGAGGCAAGACGCTGTTTGTCCTCAGATACTTATTTACGGATTTCTCTTTATTTCAAAGCGTTGAGTTCTTGCTCCTATTTTGGAGCATTGGGTCATTGCTAAGTACGGGGTAAGAAGAGGTATGTTGGTATCTTGGTTTTATTGGCGTTTGGGGTCACATCCCCATGACGCTCAGGGATTACTCTTGGCTCTGCACTCAGGAATTACTTCTGGCAGTGCTCAGGAGGGCCAGACGGGATGCCAGGGATCAAATCTGTGTTGGCCACGTGCAACGCAAACGCCCTCCCAATTGTACTATCGCTCTGTCCCTTCTTGGTAACTTTTATCCGGATGAAGAGTTGGGACATGTGATAGGGGCTCTGTTGGCGTTTCCTCACCGAGAGGGAAACGTGCGTGTGGGCAACGGGGGGGGGGGGGGGTCTTTTCTTTTTTTCCTGGTTGAACAAAAATCTCTGTGATTCCTGTGGAGCTTGAGAGGATGGAGGGGCGTTCAGCATCAGAGCTGCCCGTGTTCACGGCAATGCAGGATGCAAGCCTGTGTCGTGAAGGAGGGTATAGACGGAACTGAGCGTGCAGCCGCAGGCATAGCTGGCACCCATTTGGCACTGTCACACAGGCACGGCATCAGCGTGATGTCGGCGGACCCCACGGGTACCTCACCTGAGTCGGGAGGAGAGAGAGACGGTCACCTTCTCCCGCTCCACCTCTGCCACCCAGGATCCAGGCTTACTGGGGTCTTGCCTCACCTCGCAGGAAAGAATTTCAGGAAGAGATGAGCAGTGAAGTAAAACGATTTTATTTGGAGGTTTTGAAGGGAAGGAGGAAGAGAAAGTGGGAGAGGGAGGGGAGAGGAACGCGCTCGAGAGAGAACCCGGGCTTCTCCAAGGGCGGAGAGAGCCCCTACACACACCCCAGCGTTAGACACGAAAGCATGAAAGTTCACATCTCAAGGGGGGTGGATTCGAGTGGCACATGTGCTCGGTCACATGGGCACAACAGCACATGGGCTCAAGGCAGCATATGAGTGCTTCCTTTATAGGGTTTCTCCAACCTGCCCCCATGTGGGTGGGACTCCATCCTAGGTCAAAGGACAGTGCTTAAGGAGGTTACCAGGGGGCTTGGTGATGGTCTTCTTTGAAATTCCTTTCCTGGCCTTTTGTTTCTGCAGGAGCTTCTCTGGGTCTGTCGCTGGTGCCAGGTGAGGGTCTTATCAGGCCTTAGTTCCTGTTTTCTGCAAGGTTGGCTTTTGCAACTTCAGAGCTGTTCCTTCCCAAGAAATGTTCTGTCATCAGCTGGGGAGGGGGCCTTCCCTATCGGCCTGTCTGCCTGCATCAAGTGTATGTCCATTCTAGCATCTCCCTGACCTGGAGCAGCTCAGGACCGAGCCTGGCTCCCAGGGGACTTTCTCTGCCATGTTGGATCACCTGATAGAAAGTTCACTGTCACTGTCATCCCGTTGTTCATTGATTTGCTCGAGCAGGCACCAGTCATGTTTCCATGGTGAGACTTGTTACTGTTTTTGGCATATCCAATACGCCATGGGGAGCTTGCCAGGCTCTGCCATGCGGGCTAGATACTCTCGGTAGCTTGCCGGGCTCTCCGAGAGGGACGGAAGAATCGAACCCAGTTTGGCCGTGTGCAAGGCAAATGCCCTACCCACTGTGCTATGGCTCCAGCGATAGAAAGTTAAGTGATAGAAAGTTAAGACCTGGCTGAGAAGAAAATGTGGGCAAGATTTGAGAGATGTGGGAGGTGTCAATCTTGGGTATTAGAAAAAGGAAAGAGAGAGCAAGAGAGCAAGTGTGTGTGTGTGTGTGTGTGTGTGTGTGTGTGTGTGTGTGTGTGTGTGTGACAGAGACAGAGACAGAGAGTCAGACAGGCAGGTTGGGGGTGGTGATAGAAGGAAACTGGGGACATTGGTGGTGGGAAACGTACACTGGTGACGGGATGGGTGTTGGAACATTGTATAACTGAAACCTAATCATGAACAACTTTTAACTGCGTATTTCACGGTGATTCAATTAAAACTTGTTATTTACTTACCAGATATGACTCAAATAAAGCTCAGGGAAAAATCTATCATGTGTGAAACCCTGGGTTTGAGTCCCTGTACTGCAGCAAAATAAAACTCTCCATTTGTATAGCACTGTAGCACTGTCGTCCTGTTGCTCATCGATTTGCTCGAGCGGGCACCAGTCACGTTTCCATTGTGAGACTTGTTGTTGCTGTTTTTGGCATATAGAATATGCCATGGTAGCTTGCCAGGCTCTGCCTTTCGGGCAGGATACTCTTGGTAGCTTGCCAGGCTCTCTGAGAGGGACGGAGGAATCGAACCTGGGACGGCTGCATGCAAGGCAAGCGCCCTCTCTGCTGTGCTATCACTCCAGCCCCTCCATCTGAATAGTGAAAAATAAATCCTGAGTCTCGAGCCAGGGCCGATACTGACTCACGCCCACCAAGACTCGACACGGGTGGCTACACTTTGGTGCAGCCATTTTGCTGCTGATGGAACACGATCTGGAGGCCAGCTACTTTTGGTCCCAGAAACTGCTTGCAGCCATGTCTCTAGACTGTGAATTAATCTATTGCCCCACGCCGGCCGAGGATGGGAAATTATGCAATTTCTGACATAAATCTCCCTGGACTTAATTACGAAAATACTAAAATACAGAAATCCCGAACTGCGCGACCGCTACCACGGCCACGCGTCTTCATGTCTCTTCATTCTCAGCAGTGGAAAACTGATTATCAAATGCCTCCTTCTCAGTAGGGCTGTTTCTTTTGGGGGGGAAACTCCAACAACAATAGTGAGCTTTGTGTTGAAATATGGAATGGAACCAAGGTAAAGAGAAAATGAAGTGAAATTTATCAGTTATGTAGGCAGGGGTGGGGGCGGTGGAGGGTGGGAGGTATACTGGGGTTTTTGGTGGTGGAATAGGTGCACTGGTGAAGGGATGGGTGTTTAAGCATTGTGTAACTGAGACATAAGCCTGAGAAATTTGTAACTTTCCACATGGTGATTCAATTAAAAAATAAGTTAATTAATTAATTAATTAAAAAAATCTTGGTTCCTAGGGAGGGTAAAGGGACTGGATTGAGTTTTCCAACTTTGAGGCTTCATGGAAGAACCCAGGGAGCACTTGGGGTTGGGAGAAGGAGGCAGAAATTCCCAGTACAGTTTTGGTCATCTCATGATGAGAATTTCAGGGTCTATAATACAAAGTTTTCAGTCCACTGAGCCATAGAGGACCGTTGACTGTGACTGCTAAGGTTGATACCTCTCTCACCCACATCTCAGGCTAGTCCCTGGGAACAGTCAGAACAGGGTGAGACTCAAATGGTGGGAACTTTTGGTTGGGCAGTGTGACACCAACGACTGTGCTTGGGAGTTCAGCACTCCATGGGATGCCGGACAGTCATGCACTTCCGTTGGTGTGATGACCTTGGCTGCTGGTCCCTCGACCATCTCCTCGTCCATTTTTCTTGAGTGTGAGATGATGAAGACAGACAATTAAGTCAGAGCCCAAGAGCTTCATCTGCTGTTAGTTTCCTTAATTGTATTTCCTACACATTCTTTATAAATAGATTTAAGCAAGACACTATGTTCTTTAAATTGTGCATTCTGGTTGCTATAGAAACAGTTGCTTTTATCTCCCCTTTCTCCTCCCCCCTCTCCGAAGCTTAGCCATAAGAAGTCAACACCTGTTTTTTTTTTCCTAAACAGGTGAATTATCCACTAATTCTTATTTTCTAAGAAGATTTCTATGAGTATGTCAGAAAACCTGCGGATGTCATATCTTTAGAAGCATCAGGTGAGGGTCTGTGATTTCTGGAAGGTACGATCCAGTCTTGTTAACCCTTCAAATAATCAGCAACTCTTTCCATAGATTCATGGGCTCTTGGAACTGGAGAGGAATCTCTAAAGAGATCATTATAATAATAATTAAAAATCATCTTGTGCTGCGCATTCAATGCATTAATTAGTTCGAAAGGAATGTTTTAATTAAATCACTTCTTCTGAAACATTGATTGAACACTAGTCCCGAGCTGGAGCAGACCCAGGTAATCGTCTCTCAGAGGCCCAGAAGCCTGTCACATGGGACCAGAAGCATTTTCTCTGTGAATGAACAAAGCTTCCCCTCACCATTCTGTGGGTGGGTTGGCAACAGGGACCTTTCTTGGGTGAGAATGTTTTAGGACACATCCTTGGTGATGTGCAGGTACCAAGCGATAAGGGTGCCTATAGGGTCACTCATATTTCTTCTCATTTTTGCAAGGGTGGACAAACTAAAAGCAGAGGATTAGAAGGGAAAATCCTTGGTAGCATGATGTGACTATGCAGTGGGAGAATAAAAGCCATGACCGGGCTTCCTGACTCCTAGTCCACAGCTTCCTCCCATGTCGTGTGGATGACCTTTGCCGCTCAAGCTGTGACAGGTGTCGGAAGCAGCTGGGGGATCTGTGGATGTGCAGCTTCTGATGGAATGTGTCTGGGAGTTTGCATTTCTCACAAACACCTGGGTGCTGCTGCTAGTGGCCCAGATATTTGATTAGCAAAGCTCTAATACACCATCAGCATCTTTGGAGGTACTCAACCCCTTTGAGAATCTGTGACTGCTAATAAGGACTCTGTCATGTAAAGTTATTTGGGTGTTGATAGACCAGTATTGTTTTTTATGGTCAGCTCTGTGTCTGGGTCAAAGTTATTCACCAAACAACTTTACATGATACAGAGTAGGATATGTGGAATAACAAATTATATGGAAGTAACAACTCCTCATGTTGTGTATGATGTCGTTGGAAAAGAAGCAGCCCATCAGGGTGTAGCCAGTAGAACTCACGGGCAGCCCCTTCAGGGGACCCTTGTTTGGGAAGATCGCTACAATTTCAGACCTATGTCCCTCACCCAAAAATAGTTGTTCGGGGAAGAAAGCCAAGTTATCTTGGCCGAGTTCAGGGCTGGCTGAACCCTCAGGATGAGCTGGGGAACTTTGGCAGATAAATACTTCATTTACAGTGTTGATCAAGACTGGAAGCGAATCCAAGGAGAAGTGAACTACATTTTTCCAAAGAAAAAAAGTGGATTAGATGGGCTCTCTCAGTTGGTTGGATGTAGCAGAGTCAAACAACTGTGCGACATTAACCCGAACTCAGTGGTTTAGCTAACCCACGTGTTATTATTCAATTCCAGTGGAAAATCAAGATAATGTCATTCGTATTCCTTCTGGAAGCTGTAGAGACATATCCGTTCACTCACTTTCTTGAGTTTCAGAAGCCTCCTCACTCTCTCGAGTCCTGATCCTTTCATCCTGCTTCAAAGCCAGCACTGCAATTCTGCCAGAGAAAGAATCCCCCTCTCCCGTATGAAGCCCCTCAGGACCCTGTTACGCCTAGAAAGTTCATCCCAGATAATCTCGCATCTGCTAAGTTCTTTTAGCCATGAAAGGTACGAGAGTCACAGGTTCTGAGGACAAGGTTGGAGATATTTTTTGTGGGAGGTTTAATTCTTTCCACTGCAGGTCAAGAAATCTGCTTTCCAGGGAGTTCTGGCTGACTTGGGTAGGGGACGTGCATCTTATGATGCTCCGTTTGGTAACTGCAGAATCTCAGTTGGGTGCAGTGATAATTCCCTGCAAAAGGACAGTGTCTTTCTTTTCTTTTTTTTTTGCATACAAACACCTTCCTTTATTAGAAAGTGGTCATTCTCACCTTTTACAGAGAGAGGAAAAGATATTTACATAATCAACAACTTCAGATGACAATTATTTTGTTATTATACATTAAAAGTAAAATAGGGGCCAGAGAGATAATACAAGCACACTTGCAAGGGTGCTTGCCTTGCAAGTGGCTGACCTAGGTTAAATTTCTGGTATTCCATAATTGTCCCCCCGAACACTACCAGAGGGATCCCTGAGCAGAGAGCCAGAAATAGGTCCCAAGAAGCACTAGTTGTGACCAAAATCAAAACAACCTCTCCCCAAAGAGAATATAGTACAAGCTTGACTGTCCTACAAATAGATGTTCACTGTATCACTGTGTCACTAAGGACAGTGTCTTTCTAACTTTCCCCTTGAAGCAAACATGGACGAGTGAGGTACATGGCAGATGGGTTGCTTCCTGCCGCTCCTCTCTTCTGGAAGCAAATCTGATGAGTGGCAGGGAGAAGACCTTTCTTTCTTTGAGGCTGCCGTTCTTTTAAAATAATACGTGAGCATTCAAAATGGGGAGGAGAGAAGGCGAGACATTAATTAGTTGTTACTCGTGGTTTGAACTTCAGTACAAATCAGTCTTTTAAAAATTATTTTTGTCGTTGAGAAAAAAAATGGAGAGAGGCAAGAAAGGGAGTTCAAAGGGCTTTTACTGTTTCTTTCCCACTCTGCTCTCCTCTCTAGCCTGGCTCTTTGGCTTGGCGAGTCTGTCTGGTTCAGGATATTTTCCTGTTCTCACAGAAAATTAATGTATGGTCATCCAACATTCGGCACTGCAGCGTCTAAGGTGGTGCATGACAGCTTTGTCCAGCTGGAGAGGTGGCCTCTAGCCAAGAGAGCCTATGCCATTTCCGGTACAAAGCTAAGTCTCTGAAAGAAGCTTCAGTTTGGAAAGGATGAACCCTCTCAGAGAGGACCCTCGGGTTATCCCTCCTTAACAAAATGATCATTCACGGTGTCTGTGCTCAGCAGTGTCTTTAAGTATCTGCAATACTTTGTGGTAAACCTCTGGGTGGCTTTGACAAGGAGGAGGCCCTCATCAATGCTTCAGCCACTTTCTGTGTTGAATGATGAACATCAATGTTCTTTCAGGGCGGAAGTTCCAGAGAGCTGCAAGCTGGGATCAACTGGCTGGAGAAGCCAGTATCTTCCCAGCCCACCAGGTAACCCCAGACCCCACTCAGGGGTCTGACTTCATCCGAGTCTTAGTGTTTTCAATGTGCCTGGGACAAGGAAGGTCTTTATGTGATGGTAGGAAGTGGCCGAAGGGCAGAGTGGACGTCTGGGTCTACTCAGGATGTTTGGGGCTGACTGATTTGATAGCTTAGGCAGCCGTCACAAAATATCGGGTGCTAAGAAAAAAGTAGAATTCATTGACTCACTTATTGTGCCTGGAAGTATAGGGTCCAGGTAGCCGCCGGACTAGTGTCCCCTGAGACCGCCCTGCTCTGGTGCACACACCTTCTCACACCTGCAGATGGTCCTTTCACAGCCCACAGAGCTTGATGTCTCCTTCTGAGGACGTCAAGTGTACTCAGCCCTGGTCCTCCCGTCTTGACCTTATCCAGCCTTCATTGCTTCCTTGAAGTCTCTCTCTCCAAATACAGTCACTCGGAAAGGAAGGACTTCAACTTGGGAATTTGGCTTCAACACATAAATGCTTCCTGGTGGAAATACTCAGGAAGAAACATTCAGGCTTGTCCCTCCCCCATCTCCCCCCTCCACAAGTGCCACATTTTATGCTGAGAAATATCTCGTGAACATGCTGATAAACAAAAATACCCACCAGGCTGACTGCTAAGTGAAAACACCCTCTCAGGCAGACAATAACCTGGGGTTAAAATGCTCTTGTGGCGAGTGCTCATCCTGAAAATATTCACTGGGAAAAGTGTTGGAAAAGTCATTTCCAAAGAAAGAGGTGAGGATAGCTCTGGAGAAGTCTGTCTAGAAAAAAACAAATGCCCATCACAACAATTTTCACTCGGAGAACAGACCGTGTAAAAATTATGCAGAGAGAAGAGCAACTGGGGAAAAAAATATACTTAGCCTTAAAAGTACCTACCAAGGGACTGAGATAAAATGCAGACTTAGGTACTGGGCTTACATGCGTCGAACTCCAGATGGATACTCATTACTGCATAGGCTCCCCTGAGCACTGACAGGTGTGGCCCCAAAACCGTCAAAATGAAACAAACAAACCCCAAATTAGCCTCCCTATGGAAATTATTCTCTAAACGGGACACACACTGGGAAAAGGTGCATGGGAAAATTATAATCATCCGGAAAGTGGCTTTTGGCTATATACCAATTGTGAAAAGCAGGAGTCTCATTTATTTTGCTTATTCTGCGCCATGCATTCTTCTCAAAGCTTTCTATCTGTTCATTTGTTTCTCATAAGATTTCTATGAGCTTGGCACTATTTCCTGTTCTGTTTTAGAGAGGGACAGAGCTAAGCAACTCTCCCAGTTTCGCCCCAACTCAGAAGTCAATCAATGCATCCTTGATTCCTTTACTTAGTTGTCGTTTTTTTGCCACCCATTAGCAGTAGTGAAGAGGTTGTTCTCAGCTGTGCGTGGTACCCCAGTTAGTACTGAGTTTTGAACTGGGATCAGCCCATGAGAGGAAGTGCTTTAACCTCTTCAGCCCAACCTCCAATCCTTTGCGGAGTATTTCCTATGGGCCAACTATGGACAAAGTGCATCCAACAGTGAAGGCAACATAAGCTCTGGATTTAAGCTGAGCTGACATGAAAATGATGGTTCGGTGAGTCTGCGTGCCATCATATTTGCTGTAGAATCACTGTATCACTGTCATCCCGTTGTTCATCCATTTGCTCAAGCGGGCGCCAGTAATGTCTCCATTCGTCCTAGCCCTGAGATTTTAGCAGCCTCTCTTTGCTCGTCCTTCCCAAAGGTGCCGCATTGGAGGCTCTTTGAGGGTCAGGGGATTGAGACCCATCATTGTTACTGGTTTTGGCGTATCGAATACGCCACGGGGAGCTTGCCAGGCTCTGCCGTGTGGGCAGGATACTCTGGGTAGCTTGCCGGTTTCTCCGAGAGGGAGAACTGACTCAACAATCTTCACTTTAGAAACCAAAGCAAAAATTGGTTTCCACCCGATGAAAGTTTTTGCGTGCTTAATGAAAGGAGCTACTGGTCTGGTCTGCGGCAAACAACAGAGACCTCCTGGGAATAGCAGCCACTGGGTAAACGTGAATTCCTGGGAGAATACTCACAGGTGCATGAGGAAAACACATTCCTGGGAGGAGTCTCATTACAGCAGGTACCACTGGGACTGGCATAGAGTCTCTTGCCCGCAAGCCTGGCTGTCTTCCCCAGGGCCCCTTGGAGGGGATGGGCTCCAGCTTCCCTCCCCACCCCTAGCAGAGCTCCTGGCAGCCGAAGTCCACCGGAACCTAGCTACAGCCATGCTCGAGGCCCCTCTCCACACATTTTGGACAGGCCTCATGCATGAAGGTATGGGAGAGGAACCCAGGTGTGTGTAATCCCATCAATGGCCAACATCCAGAGAGAGACTTAAAAGCAAGCTATCAGAAGCTATCTTGTAGCCTACTTCTCCTTCTGAGAGAAACTGGCAAGCTTCTGGAGTTTCCTGCCCACGTGGGACAGCCTTGCAAGCTTCCCATGGTGTATTCATATGCAAAATCCAGTAACAAGCTGGATCTCCTTCCCCTGACCCTGAAGAGCCCCCAGTGCGACATCGTTGGGAGGGCTGAGTCGAGATAGACTTCTAAGATCTCAGGGAAAGGACGAAATGAGAGGTTACTGAGCCCGCCTGAGAAATCGGTGATTAACGGGATTTCGTGATCGTGATCAGCCACTGGGACTATTTGTTTGGAGCCTGATCTAAACTCTTCGCCAGGCATCAGAGCCAGACCTCCTGCATGCAAACACGGGTCAGCCCCTTGCAATATTCTCTGGCCCCTGGATCCTTAACCTAGTGGAGGAACTTACTTAGCTGTTCAATCTGGGGCCTTCTCTAGACCATATGAGTCTAGCAGTGAGAGTCAAGCCATGCTACGGCCTGGCTAGGGAGTGAGGAAGATTGCAGAAGTCTTATACTGAGAGGGAAAGGGCTGAATTCTCCTGGGAGTTCTGAGTTCCCTTCATTTTTTTGAGTCACACTCGGCGTTGCACAGGGGTTACTCCTGGCTTATGCATTCAGGAATTACTCCTGGCGGTGCTTGGGGGACCCTATTGGATGCTGGGATTCGAACCCGGGTCGACCGCATACAAGGTGACCACATGCTACCCGCTGTGCTATTGCTCCAGTCCCTCCCTTCATTTTTAAAAAATTTGGTCTACATTTTTTAAATTCTTGCTCCTCCAAATGAAGAAAGAGCAGAAGATCAGATTGGTAATAGAGTAATGATAGGATATATTTGCCTATGTGATATATGATATGTTTGGCAAATATAAAATAAGTAAATTTTCAGATGAATATGAGACAGACTCAATGAAATGTCATAAGCATCCTTTCGGGGAAGAACATATATATATTTTTATATATAAATGTATATATTTAGTATGTATGTACACAATATTGCATGGCAGAGCCTGACTAGCTCCCTGTGGTGTATTCGATATGCCAAAAACAGTAACAATGATGGGTCTCATTCCTCTGACCCTGAAAGAGCCTCCAGTGTGGCACCATTGGAAAGGACGAGTAAAGAGAGGCTGCTAAAATGTCAGGGTTAGGACAAATGGAGACATTGCTGGTGCCCACTAGAGCAAATTGATGAACAACAGATGACAGTGATACAGTGATACAGTGATGTACACATATTATACAATATATATTTACATATACTATGTATAATAATAATAAAACCAAGCTCTTGGAAGAACTTATAGCCTAGTTTTCCCTCTGGAAGAGCCTGGCATGCTACCGAGAGTTTCCTGCCTGCATGGGAGAGCCTGGCAAGCTCCCCATGGTGTATTCATATGCCCAAACCAGTAACAATGATGGGTCTCATTCCCCTGACCCTGAAAGAGCCTCCAATTTGGCACTGTTGGGAAGGACAAGTAAAGAGAGGCTGCTAAAATCTCAGGGCTAGGACGAATGGAGACGTTACTGGGACGGCTCGAGAAATTTGACGATCAACGGGATGATGATGATGATGATGATGATGATGTATTTATAATCAGTCTTTATAATGAACAGTCCTCGTTATGCTGATGTATTTTCATTTGACTATTTCTTTATTGCTAAACAAAAGGTTTTCTTTTTTTATTGAATCACAGTGTGATACACAGTTACAAAGATTTTCATCACTGGGTTTCAGTCATAGAATGTTCCTTCACCAGCATAAGTTTCCCATTACCAATGTCCCTAGTTCCCCTCCCATTCCTCCTGCCTGCCTCAATTGCAGGCACTTTTCTTCTCTCTCTCTCTCTCTCTCTCTCTCTCTCTCTCTCTCTCTCTCTCTCTCTCTCTCTCTCCCCCTCTCTCTCTCTTTCCTTTTGGACATTATGGTTTGTAATACAGATACTGCAAGGTCATCATGTCCATCTGACTTTACCTACACGTGATCATTGCACCCCATCAATCTGTCAGCAAGGTGAGTCTCAGCCTGCCGGGTTCATCCAGGTGTCCAATTAGAAAGGGTGGTGATGCTAAAGTCTACCCAAAGATGGGGTATTAGCTGTGGGGGTCCTGGAGTTGGAGAACCTTACCTTTGTGTCTCCTCCCTCCCGGCCCCTATTTTGTTTTCTGTCTGTGCAGTTTAGCTTTGTGACATGCTGGCTCTGAGTCTCTTTCTCTGCACAGCGGGGCCAACAACACTCTTCTCCTTCAGTTCTTGGGGATGTCTGATGAGGTGATGCTTATGAAATAAAAATTCAGCAGGGTAGTTGGTCAAGAACTAGTCTGAATGGATCTCTCCCCCTCCAGGGTTTCTAGTCAGGCGGATTACCTTCCACACATCCACACATCCCTGGTCTCTACCAAACTTCAATGTTGAAGTTGTACCTTCTCTCCGCATGGTGATGAGAATCTGCAATTCTGGTTTTCTTTCTTTTTCTTTTTTTTTTTTTTTTTGCTTTTTGGGTCACACTCGGCAATGCACAGGGGTTACCTCCTGGCTCTGCACTCAGGAGTTACTCCTGGCGGTGCTCAGGGGACCCTATGGGATGCTGGGAATCGAACCCGGGTTGGCCGAGTGCAAGGCAAACGCCCTACCCGCTGTGCTATTGCTCCAGCCCAATTCTGGTTTTCTTTGACCTTTTTCGGTTTTAAGCCCCTAGCAGTGCTCAGGGCTCACTCCTGGCTCTGTGGTCAGAGATAACTCCAGGTGGGCTTGGAGGACCATATAAGATGTCGGAGGTCAAGCCCAGGTCAACCATGTGCAAGGCCAGCAACCCCGCCTGCTGTACATCACTCTGGCCCTGACTCGGGTTTTCTTTCCCTTCTGTCGCCTCTGGAGAACCTGTGTGCTGTACGGCTCCATCTGCCTCTATAATAAAACATAAATTATTAAAGTCGTAAAATATTGATAAACTGTTTTATAAAACAGAGGGACTTGAATGTATTGATCACGAATGGAGAAAGCCTTAATGAGATTCGGGAGGAGAAAACGTTGGGAAATAAATGATGGCAGGTTGATTCTCTTCTGTGTCTCCTGCAAAAGAAGCTGATAGAGGACGAGTCCTGTGTCCACAGGACTATTCTAAAACCTAAACAATCCCTTCCGGGGGCTTTCAGTGCCACCCAAAGATACACAAGGGGGGAAATGCCTTCTTGAAAAGCACCAAAGTGTTTGGGTTGGAAACTTGGGTGCTTACAAGGCAGTTCTCATAGACCCTTGTATGTTGTTGCTGATGTTGAAACTTCTCATTATTCTTAAGCAATTTCTCCAACGCTTTTCTCTCACAGAAGTTCAAGAAGCTTTCTCCGTCCCCCCACCCCAACCCCTTTTTTAGGATGAGGAATTTTATAGAGTGAACTAAATGTGAACTTGGCATAGACTGGACTTAACATTTTCATTTTAAGAAAGAAAATAGAGACTCCAGAGGAGAGGGTCGGAGCCAAGTTCTCCAGTTCATAGTGGTCAGAAATTAACCTGCTCCAGGGCTGGAGCGATAGCACAGCGGGGAGGGCATTTGCCTTGCACGTGGCTGACCTGGGTTCGATTCCCAGCATCCCATATGTTCCCCCGAGCACTGTCAGGAGTAATTCCTGACTGCAGAGTCAGGAGTAACCCCTGTGTGCCACTGGGTGTGACCCAAAAAGCAAAAAGAAAAAAAAGGAAAAGAAAAGAAATTAACCTGGTCCCTGAATGCTTTGCTCCTCTTCTATCTCCACATCCCAAGAGATATTTTGAGATGCTAAAAGCTGTTCCTACGAGAAGCAGGCTCTTCCTGGAAAAGAAATGAAAATGCTCTCCCAGTTAAGAAATGAAATACTGTCCCACTTTAGCCACAGCCACATCTTGGTGTTTCCCAGGAATGTTCAGGGAAGGCTGGAGTGATAGCACAGCGGGTAGGGTGTTTGCTTTGCACGCGGCCGACCTGGGTTTGATTCCTCCATCCCTCTCGGAGAGCCTGGGAAGATACCAAGAGTATCCTGCCCGCACAGCAGAGCCTGGCAAGCTACCCGTGGCATATTCGATATGCTAAAAACAAGTCTCCTAATGGAGATGTTACTGGTGCCCGCTCGAGCAAACCAACGAACAACAGGACGACAGTACAGTGCTACAGTTCAGGGAAGCAGGAGTCATTTTATTCTAACCAATTACTGCTTAGGTCCTCACAGTTGATGAGGAGATAGAGAGGTTCCCTGTCACTAGAATTGCCTGCACTCATCCCATCAATGACAGACCCAGGGCTAGAACCAATGTCTTTGAACAACTGTGCTCCTGTACATATAGAAATATATCATTATATTATCTTTGCAGAGAGTCTCTTGCCCGCACGCCTGGCTGTCTTCCCCGGGGGCCCTCGGAGGGGATGGGCTCCAGCTTCCCTCCCCACCCCGAGCAGAGCTCCTGGCAGCCGAAGACCACTGGAACCTAGCCACAGCCATGCTCAAGGCCCCTCTACATACATTTGGACAGGCCTCATGCATGAAGGTCCCGGCAGAGGAACCCAGGTGTGTGTAATCTCATCAACGGCCAACATCCAGAGAGACTTAAAAGCAAGCTCCCAGAAGTGATATCTTTAGCCTACTTCTCCCTCTGGGAGAAACTGGCAAGCTTCTGAGAGTGTCCTGCCCACATGGGACAGCCTTGCAAGCTTCCCATGGTGTATTCATATGCAAAATCCAGTAACAAGCTGGATCTCATTCCCCTGACCCTGAAGAGCCCCCAGTGCAACATCATTAGGAGGGCCGAGTCGAGAGAGACTTCTAAGATCTCAGGGAAAGGACGAAAGGAGAGGTTACTGAGCCCGCCAGAGAAATTGGTGATTAACGGGATATCGTGATTCGTGATTATCTTCGCATGTGGAAGATAAGGCTAGCTCACATGGAGTCATCAGGAGACAGAGTTGGGTGTGTGATGGGCTATTCATCGAACTCTTGAGCATTGATCAGAGAAGCATTTAACTGCCCCTGTAGTTCACCATGAGGGCTGGGAGACATGCTTGCAACAAGACTCACAGGGCTGGGGAGTTGGTAAACCCACGGTGTCAGATCTGATCTCTGCCAGGAAAGTTGGCAGGGAACGTACTGAACTATTAGCAGCTAAATATTAGCAGCTAATATTTATTGACACTTCCTCTGTGCCAGGCAGCTGTGCCAACCACTTCACTTCCATTAGCTCAATTTTCTTGCAAGGCAACCTTTGAAGCAACAATTATCAGCCCCTTGTACAGAGGATGGTGCCCAGACACAAGGGGGATGAGTCACCACCTGAGACAGTAATGCTAGGATTGGAGTCCGATGACATGGGCTTGTGTGTCATAACTGGCCTTGTTTTAGGGTTTTTGATTGAAAAATAGTTGACACATGACATTGCCCAGGTTTAAGGTCAACCTGACCTGGAGAATGTTTTAAGCAGAGGGTCTGATATCTGGATGTCTCTACTCCTCCCTCCCTCCCCTTTCCCTCCATCCTTCCCTTCCATCTCCCTCCATCCTTCCCTCCCATCATTCCCTCTCATCCTTCCTCTCTTCTCCCTTTTCCTCCTTTCTTCTTTCCTTCCTTCTTGACTTTATATTTTCAACGCTAATTTTTGCTTTATATTGTCTTCTTTTTGCTCCTTTTTGGTTTCTTTTGCTCTCCCCTTCCCCCCATGCACCTTCTAGCTTTTAAAGGTAAAAATGTTGTTTAAACGATTCTTCTTCCTAAATAAATACTTGCTATTACATTTCCCCATTAAGCACTGCTTTAGCTGCAATGTTACATGCTTTTGTTTAATTCTATGTATTTTCAATTTTCATGGATGGTTCTTTTTGGGTCAACATTGATTATTTGCAAGAAATATACACACACATATGTTAGGATTGTTCAAGCTTTTTGTTACTTCTGAAATCATTTATATTCAAAGATGGTATTATTATGAATTCAATTCTTTTAAAGTTATTTAGCCATGTATTTTGGTTTAAAATGTGATTTATCTTGGTAAACATTCTATTTGTACTTGAAGTTTATTCTGATGTTGTTGGAAGGAATGTTCTATACAAGTCCAGGAGATTCATGAGTTTGAGGTTATTATTGTTCATATTTTTCATATCCTTATTTATTTCCTGTGTAGTAGAGGTAGCTCTCCTTATAACTTAAAACAGACTGTTAAAAATCTCAAGCTGTACTATTTTTAATAGATTTATGTTGTTGGTATATATGTTTGTGTAATCATGTTTCCTTGTTGAATTAAAACTTTTATCATTATGTATCACCCTACTTGCTCCTAGAAAATGTTTAATTTTCTTTGCTCTGAAGCCTGCTTATAGAGTCACTCTACCCTTGCTTCATTTAGCTTCACTTAATCTGTCAATTTTTCTCCTTCTTTTTTAAACTTTTTTTATGTAATGAAAATCAAGGTGTATTCCTTCTTCCCTCTCTCCCTCCCTTCTTTCCTTCTTTCCTTCCTTCAGCTTCTTGCTAGCTCAGTACTCAGCGATCACTCCTGCCAGTGCTTGGGTGAACATTTGGGGTTTCTGAGATGAAACCCAGATTGGCAGTGTGCCAGGCAAGTGCCCTACCTCTTGGACTATCTCTTTGACTCCTTAAAGTCATTTTCTTATGAACAACTCGTAATTGGGTCATCTCTTTTTATCATTCTGAGAATCTCTTTTACTTGGTATGTTTATACCATTTACATTCAGTATAATTACTGATGTGTTTTTAATTTAGATTTGTCATTTTGTCTTTCATTTGGCTCCCTTTGTTTTGGTTTATATATTTTTCCTTTACTGCCTTCTTTTGATTTTTTTTATATTTTTAGTATATATTTATATTACCCGAGAAATCGGTGATTAACAGGATACTGTGATACTGATACTGTGTGATTTTAACTCATTTGAATTTTGACTGCATTCTTTCTGATAGTTATTTTCGTGTTCAAAAAAGGGATGGCAATATGCATATAAAACTTCTCACAATCTACCAATAATTATTGTTTCATCAGTTCAAGTGGAACAAAAAAATTTCTTCATATAGATCCCTGTAATTGTCATATTAAATTTGTTTTATATATTAGACTCAGGTTTAATATATTTCCTGCACTGTAGCACTGTCATCCCCTTGTTCATCGAGTGGGTACCAGTAACATCCCCATTGTGAGACTTATTGTTACCATTTTTTTTTTTTTTTACTATGCCGTGGGTAGCTTGCCATGTGAGCGGGATACTCTCAGCAGCTTGCCGGGCTCTTCTAGAGGATGGAGGAATCAAACCCAGGTCGGCCTCATGCAAGGCAAACGCCCTGTCCTCTGTGCTATCACTCCAACCCATATATTTCCTAGGTTTAATTAAATATATTTACTAAGCTTATTAAATATATCAGGTTTAATATATTATTAAATCTTATATGTTAACTTAAGTTTAATACATAAATTCGAGTATAAGTTTATACCCCATCAAAAATTCACACTCAAATGTAATGTAAAATTTGAAAATCAGGAGAGAGAATTGTATATTATATTGTCCTGCCATTTTGATATGTTTTATGTTTTCCCTTGAATATTTGTACATTTTTTCCTGCTTTCATGTACCTTATTCTTGAATAACTTGTATTTTGAAAACATTTCAAATAGCTGTGCTTTAGAATGAAGACACAGACACCACGTGACTTAAGAACTGTCGTAGAGGGGCTGGAGAGATAGCACAGCGGGTAGGGCATTTGCCTTGCACGGGGCCGACCCGGGTTCAAATCCCAGCATCCCATATGGTCCCCTGAGCATGCCCAGGGGTAATTCCTGAGTGCAGAGCCAGGAGTAACCCCTGTGCATTGCCGGGTGTGACCCAAAAAGCAAAAAAAACCAAAAAAACAAAACTGTCGTAGAGGGTCTTGAATATTTGGGTGGTGGTGTGGTACAGTGATTTGTATACCAAACCCATAAAGATAGATGCTGATGCAGTCAGGTACCTACACTATGATAAAATACAAATGATATTATATAAATGCTCTGAAGAAGCATCTCTCTGAAATGAAATGCCTTCTTTTCAGCTACATCCCTTACCTATGCCATCAGGTACGGAAATCCGCTTTGGTGATTCTCTTTGAGAGTTCAAACAGTTTACGAAACTGTCTTCTGATTTCCAGGATGTCTGATGATAAATTCATCATCATTTGAATAACTGTTCCCCTTTAGGTAATTTTTTTTCTAGCTGCTTTCACTATTTTTGTTGGTCATTAGTTTTGGCAGTTCAAGTAGGTGGATCTATTTGAGTTTATTCGGGGTTTCCTATGTGACCTAGTTGAGTTGACTCCGATCTCTAGATTTATGGCATTTTTTGCCAAACATGGGGCATTCTCAACCTTTATTTCTTCAAATATATATTTGGAACAGCACACTCTTTATCCTCCTTCCTTTGGACACTAATGGCATAAATCTTCTGTTATAGTGTCACAGGTTATCTATTAGTTTTGCCTATTTTATTCAATGTTATTTTTCTCTATCTTCTGATTCTAAATCCAGAGTTTCACTGACTATTTCCGTAATCACCTCTAATCTTCAATTGAGCCCATTCAGTGAAATAATTTTTCTAAGTTATCCTACTTTTCAATTTCTTTTGGATTATTTTATATATATTCCATTTCTTTAATGAGATTTTCTATTTTTTCCATTTGTTTCAAGATTTTTATGATTGCTTGTTGGAGTATTTTGTATAATGGTTGCTGTAAAGCTTTTGTCAGTAATTCTAACATCTGTTTCATCAGGACACTAGCATCTGTTGACTATTTTTTTCCCCAAGAGAATTAAGATATTTCTGTTTCCTGGCATACAGAGTAATTTTGGATTAGATTCTGAACATTTTGAATAGTATGCCAAACAACTCTAGACCTTATTTAATGGTTATAGAAAAAATTTTTGTTGTAGCAAGAAATCAACCTACTTATATTCCCAATTCCTTCCCGTAGGACTCTGATTTCAATAGGCGTTCCATTTTCCAACTCTCCGTAGGAATGTTTGAGCATTTCTCACGTGTGCCCTAAAAACATGGGCAGTCAGTCTGAAAACATGGACTATGGCATATCTGTTAGGAATAAACTGATTAGGCCCAGCCATACTGGTACAGTTTGAAAACGAGCACAAAAATTCATAAATGTATGTACGTACTTATTTTTTTTGACTTCTCTTTTCTTTATGTTTCTCGAATTTTCTTTGCCCTGAGATACGGTGTCTTCTTTTCCTGTAACTGGAAAGTTGGGACTTTAGTTGCCATGCCTTTCCCAACATGTAGCTCTGCCTGTATCCATGACCAGACAAGCTGTGGAAGGCAAGAGAAAAGAACAATGTGAGATGCTGAGACAGGATAAGCTGGGTGTGGGGTCTATGGTAACTCTGTTCTATAATCACAGAAACTTTTCCTTTCTAAGTGAAATGAGTCAGAAAGAGAGAGACAGACATAGAAAGATTGCACTCATCTGTGGAATATAGAATAATACACTAGGAGACTAACACCCAAGAATAGTAGAAATAAGTACTGGGAGGTTGACTCCATGGCTTGGAGGCTGGCCTCTCATTCTGGGCAACTCAGAGAAGGGAACACCAAGTAAAATGTGGTCAGAGGTCATGTGGGGGAAAGGTGATGCGTGCCAAATGTAGACTAGAGACTGAACACAATGGCCACGCAACACCTTTATTGCAAACCACAACACTGAATCAGAGAGAGAGAACAAAAGGGAATACCCTGCCATAGAGGCAGTGTGGGGTGGGGGGAGACGGGACTGGGGAGGGTGGGAGGGATGCTGGGTTTACTGGTGGTGGAGAATGGGCACTGTGAAGGGATGGGTTCTCGAACTTTGTATGGGGGAAACATGAGCACAAAAATGTATAAATCTGTAATTGTACCCTCATGGTGATTCACTCATTAAAAATAAATAAATTTTAAAAAATTCCTACATGAAATAGAATTTGGGAGACCAATAAATTTAGATTGGGAAAAAAAAAAACTTTTCCTTTCTAAAGGAAGCATAAAAACTTTCTAAGATAGACCAAAACTCAACCAATGTTGAGTTTTCTTGGGATCCCAGCAGCACTGGCCAGAAATCCAGGTCCCCTGACTTCGTGCCAGGGCCCCTGTGTCCTCCTGTGAGGTAGGGGCCTCTGTCCCCGATGCCACTGGCACTTGCAGACTGGGTGTAAGAGCAGAGAGAGAAGAAAATGATGGGTCGCTCAACATTCCTTCGAGTGTGGGCAATTAGCTCTCCTGCACCTAGGGACCCAGTGAGACTTTGGGAACTCTCTGTTCCCTTCTGATCTCAAACTACCTTGCATCTCAAGGTGAGTGTGACTGGAGCAGAAGCAATGGTAAACTCATGTCCCATTTAGTGGTGTCAGATTTGTTCTTCCCTAACCAATCCTTGCTCCTTAACCTTCTAAAACCTGGGACAGATGCTCCCTGCATCCTGCATTCAGCAAGAGAAAAAGGGGTGGAGTTTGATTACACACACACACACACACACACACACACACACACACACACACACATTGCTTTTTGGGTCACACTCGGCAATGCACAGGGGTTACTCCTGGCTCATGCAATCAGGAATTACTCCTGGCAGTGCTCGGGGGACCCTATGGGATGCTGGGAATCGAACCCAGGTCAGTTGCATGCAAGGCAAACATCCTACCCCCTGTGCAATCGCTCCAGCCCCTTCCTCACATAATTTTTCTTTTAATTTCATATCCCTTAAAAGCCTTCTTGGGGGGCTGGAGCATTTGTATAGAGCAATTGTATAGAGCAATTTGTATAGAGCATTTGTCTTGCATGTGGTCAACCTGGGTTCGATCCCTGGCATCCTATATGATCCCCTGAGCCCTGCCAGGATTTATCCTTGAAGTCAGAAATAAGTCCTGAGCACTGATGAATGTGACCAAACAAACAAGACTCCTTTTTAAATGGAACTGAAAAGATAGTATCATTGCCTAGCACGCAGCCAATCCCAATACAAATCCCTGGCACCAAATAAGCACTCAAGGAATCATTCCCGACCACAGAGCCAGGAAGAGGCTGGAGTGATAGCACAGCGGGTAGGGCATTTGTCTTGCAAGTGGCTGACCCAGGTTCGATTCCCAGCATCCCATAAGGTTCCCTGAACATCGCGAGGGTAATTCCTGAGTGCAGAGCCAGGAGTAACCCCTGTGCATTGCAGGGTGTGACCCAAAAAGAAAAAAAAACCCACAGAGCCAGGAAGACCCCCCAAAACAAACACCAAGTGCTCATTATTATGAAATATATTTGATAGAAGTGAGTGATTTAAACATATGTAGTATCTATGAGTGAATAGAAGATGAAACCTATGAAGCAATCACTGGTTTAAGAAATAAAATATTATGGATATTCCCATATGTGTCAGTGACTACCCCTTCCCTTCCCATAACCATGTTCTCTCAGATGAATGGCAAACTTTACTGGACTTCCCTTTTATTTAACATCTGTATTGCTGTATGATTTAGTCACACCCTTTTTGAACTTTTCATCCACTGATAAAACACTACGTATTCGTTGAGTTTTGGTTTCTTTCCTTCATCATTATGAGATTGGTCCATGTTTGGTGTCCTTGACACTAATTTTTATTTTTAATCCCTCAGTGTAGGATAACATAGCCTTAGGTAGTTTAGGTTTATTGGGTTACTCCCATCACAGTGCTCCCATTCCTCTGTGTTTATTTGTAGCTTCTTTCTTAGTGTTCTGTTGACTTGTAAATATTGTTTTTCTCTTCTCCTTGAGTCCTCTGCATAGTTTATTCAGAGCCATGTCCTTTTGTATGGACACAGGAAGACTAGCAAATGCTATGCTTTGTAATCTGGGAGTCATTTGACACTACATGATGTTTTCCTCCTGGGTATCTGTTCTCTAGACGTAAGCCTCAGCTGCCCTTACTTCCTAGCACCCCCAAAAGCAGGGTCCCCCTGAGGGATGAGACGGACCCAGGGCAAGTGGTGAGTTGTGTGCTACCCTGGCATCAAGATGGGCCTGGCCAAAGTGCCTAATGCTTAACTATAAGTTAAGAGCTTGGTCATGGACAAATGCTGTCATGATCCAAACAATGATAACTAGATTCAGACCCTGCTAGGGTTAGGAATGATTAATCTGGCCTGAGTGCTGTAGTCTGAGTCTGTGGCAAGATGTTGCCAGGAGAGCTGCCTTGCAAGCCTCAATGTACTCTTGCTATGTCCATACAAAAATAACTAGTATTCAGATGTGAATGAGTTCTTGGACTAGAGAAAGGAGAAATACTTTAAGAGGTATTTTGCCTGCTGGCAGTCAGGAAGGTCTTTGGAATGCCCGGCCCTCAGGAAGGGCTTGCTTATGTTGAATTTGCTACCTGACTGTGTGTAGCCTAGAGGGCAAGGTGGGAGAGACAAGAAAGAGGGAGAATCCGGAGTGAAGCTGAATCCAGAGAGCAGGATGGAGGAGAGAGGAGCTAGGAAGGAAGAGGCGCGTGGAGAGAATGGACTAAAGGGCAACTGATCAATCAACCGGCTTGGCCCTTGTTTCCTTCTCTGTCTGCCCCATGCCCCAGGCCCCTCCGGCTGGGCAAGCTGCCCGCGGCTGATGTTTTTTACACCTTAGTACCAACCTAGAGCATCATGCTTATCCGTTAAAATGCAGACGAGCATTTGGGTCGTTTCCAGTTTGGGGCGATGGATAAACCATGCTCGGTACTATTTTTTATTTACCTCTCTTGGAGCACAGGCATAAAGGTAAATTCAGAAGACGTGCTTCAGAGTAGAACGGGCCGGTCGTGGAGCCTGCCTTCCATTGTAATAATAATCGCAAACTGTTTTCTCAAGTGTTGTTCCAATTTGCACTCTCTCCAGCAGCTGATGAGAATCCCCACGGCCCCACGGGGTCGTTCTTAGTCCTGTTTGTTCCGATCAGGCATGACACGAATGATGTTCGGTGTACATTTGTTAAGCCATTGAACTGACAGCTGGCGATGACTGTGTTATGTGTGACTGAGATGAAATCCTTTTGTTCACATTTTGAAAAGCCTTGGGTTACGCTCCCACTTTCATTAGAAAGGAATCGGGGACATGTCGCCACAATTATCTCCAGTGGAAAATGTGCTAAAGAAAGCTAATGATGATTTGTGATGGGGAGCAGAGGGATGAAGTCCTTTGAAGAGGAAAATGGCATCTCAAAGGCCAGCACAACTTTCCTTTTGGAGTCTCAGGGCTGATGGGAAGCTGTGGGCACGGGGATGGTGGTCATATAGAACAGGATTATTTCAAGAATCACAGGACAGGGAAGAATAGAATAAGGAAGTAAATTCCATGCTTGGGGAATAGGCTGATAGCCTGAGTCATTGGTTATTATGGGTTGAGAATCACAATTCTTCCCCTCTCCCTCTCCTCTCTCTCTCTCTCTCTCTCTCTCTCTCTCTCTCTCTCTCTCTCTCTCTCTCTCGCTCTCTCTCTCTCGCTCTCTCTCTCTGTTTGCTCACTGCTGGTATTCAAGATGAGATGAGAGGGATGGTGGCCTTTGTATTATTTGTTAGAACACTTCATTTTTGAACATCAGTTTGGGGGGATGACTCATACACAATTTTAAACTGTCAGACTAGAAAAACCCTTGACATCCAAGGAAACAGACAGTTAATTATGTGAGGATGGTCGCCTGGTCTTTTCTTTCTTTCTTTCTTTCTTTCTTTCTTTCTTTCTTTCTTTCTTTCTTTCTTTCTTTCTTTCTTTCTTTCTTTCTTTCTTTCTTTCTTTCTTTCTTTCTTTCTTTCTTTCTTTCTTTCTTTCTTTCTTTTCTTTCTTTCTCTCTCTTTCTCTCTTCCTTCCTTCCTTCCTTCCTTCCTTCCTTCCTTCCTTCCTTCCTTCCTTCCTTCCTTCCTTCCTTCCTTCCTTCCTTCCTTCCTTCCTCCCTCCCTCCCTCCCTCCCTTCCTCCCTTCCTTCCTTCCTTCCTTCCTTCCTTCCTTCCTTCCTTCCTTCCTTCCTTCCTTCCTTCCTTCCTTCCTTCCTTCCTTCCTTCCTTCCTCCCTTCCTTCCTTCCTTCCTTCCTTCCTCTCTGTATCCTGGTCTTACAAAAATGAATTACGGAATTCATAAAATCCTTCTGAATCTGGTACTGATTAAATAAGGTTGCTATTGGAAAAAGAGTATTTTGAATGAAGTGAAAGTAACGTCACCCCCACCCCCTGAAGAAGTCAATATTTGAAAAACCAAAATAAAATCAATAGAACATCTGGGCTAAGCTTAACAATAAGCGTAAATACCTCTTATTATGACCATGATTTTTAACTCCCCAGTCATGAGTGGAAGCTTTGAGTACTTTTTTTCCCTTAAAATCAATTCTTAGGAAAACTCTATGAGGTATATAATAAAAATTAAAAATAAAAACAAATGAAAGTAGTAATTACAAAAATAACCTCTATTCGGTAATAAATATTTTCTCCAATTTGCAAATTGGAAAACAGAGAAAATGAGATTAAAGAATTCATAGACGTTCCCATAGCTGGCAAGAATTGCAGCTGGGAACCAAATAAAGTTATCTCAGCGGATAGACTTTATCCTGGGGGCTGTTTGTCTTGAATGTGCATGTCGTGTAGCTCATTTTATTGCTTTTGTTGTTTTAGGAGTTTTCATGCATGCATGCTTTTGTCTAATCACCTTCATAACATAGAACCACCCCGTCATTTGTCATTTTGAAAGTCTTCATGGCATTCCTTCATAGTCACACCTTCCTCCTATTCCTTTATTCCCCAAAGAGTAAAGATCTGGATTCAAAATTAAAACAATTATCCTCCAGGCATTTTTTCTATTATCTGGTCCTTCCCTCAAAGACTAATATAAAAAATACCACATGAAGGCAGGAACTTTACTTAAATATTCGTTGAATTGACCCATACCTGAGAACAGGTATTAGAAGACTATGAAATTTATTGAGCACTGTGGATGGAGCCTATGAGTATGAAACATGTCCTGCACTGTAGCACTATCGTCCTACAAATCGTTGTTCATTGATTTGCTCGAGCGGGCACCAGTGATGTCTCCATGGTGAGACTTGTTGTTACTGTTTTTGGCATATCGAATATGCCACGGGGAGTTTGCCAGGCTCTGCCGTGCGGGCGGGATACTCTCGATAGCTTGCTGAGCTCTCCAAGAGGGACAGAGGAATCGAACCCGGGTCAGCCTCATGCAAGGCAAACGCCCTACCCGCTGTGTTATCGCTTCAGTCCGAAACATGTCCTATCTAAAATAAATTCTTTTCTTTATCTACGTTATTTCTTGTGGTCATACTGGCAAGGTGCTTCTGTGGGACAGGACTCCACCGTTCTCCAACCTGAAGACTTGTTCTTACTTAATCTCTTTCTAAACATCAGCTTGTGTGGAATAATGGGTTCTGCTGAGTGGACTGGAGTGATAGCACAATGGGTAGGGTGTTTGCCTTGCACATGGTCGACCCGGGTTCGATTCCTTGGTCCCTCTCGCAGAGCCCAGCAAGCTACTGAGAGTATCCCGCCCGCATAACAGAGCCTGGCAAGCTCCCCGTGGAGTATTTGATAATGCCAAAAAACAGTAACAACAAGTCTCACAATGAAGATGTTACTGGTGCCTGCTCTTGTGGTATCAAGAATTGAAACCAGGGTCTCACATGGGTGAGGCATGCATTCTACCCCTATGATGCCTCGAAGATTAATCTAAGTTTTTGTCAAGGTCTGTAGTTGTTCTGGTTAATCATGGCAGCATTCCACTCTATATCTGTATCACAGTTTGATTTCTCACTCACCGATTGAGAGGACATTTTTTGCTAGTTCCAGCTTTTGAAGGTGATTTCGAATAGAGCTTACTCTAAGCGCTCACATTCAGATTTTTGAATAAACATATTTTTATGCCACTCGGGTGGTTTCTTGGTCATATAATCAGTGTATATTTGCAACTATATGAAATATTGTCAAATTTTGTCAAATATTGTCAGAGAAGCTGTTTCATTCTATATTCCCAATGGCAATGCGCATACCCCATACTCATAAACACTTGGTGGTGTCATATTAAAGTATTTTATTGTTGATATCCTAATAGGATGCATGTAGGGATAGTTTATGATTTTAATTCTCATCTTTTCAATGATTTATGATGTTAAACGTCTTTTTATGTTTTTACTTGATGTCCAAAAATCTACTTTGAGGAAGAATCTATTGAAATATTTGGTCCTGTTTGGAAAATTGTTGAATTTTAGGCATGATCCACACACTAAACAAGGTTTTGTTGTTGTTTTTGTTGGATATGTGAGTTGTAGTATTTTATGTGACTTACAGTATTATAAATTTATAGTATAATGTGATTTATAGTATTTTTCTGCTCATCTTCAGAAATATTCTCTCCTCTCTCCCCTCTTCCCCTCCCCTCCCCTTCCCAATCCTCCCCTCCCCTCTTCACTCTCTCCTCTCTCTTCCTCCTCCTCCTCCTATCTGTCTCTCTCTCCCCTTCTCTCTCACTTCCCCTCTCCTCTCCCCTCCCATCCCCTCTCATCCCCTCCCCTCTCCTCCAATTTCCTCCCTTCCCCTCCCCTCCTTCTCCCTCCCCTCCCCTCCTCCCCTCCCCTCTCCTCCAATCTCCTACCCTTCCCCCCCTCCTTTTCCCTCCCCTCTTCTCCCCTCCCCTCTTCCTGCCTCTCCTCCCCTCTCCTCCAATCTCCTCTCTTCCCCTCCCCTCCTTCTCCCTCCCCTCCCCTCTCCTCCAATCTCCTACCCTTCCCCTCCCCTCCTTTTCCCTCCCCTCTTCTCCCCTCCCCTCTTCCTGCCTCTCCTCCCCTCTCCTCCAATCTCCTCCCTTCCCCTCCCCTCCTTTTCCTTCCCCTCCCCTCTCCTCCAGTCTCCTCCCTTCCCCTCCCCTCCTTTTCCCTCCCCTCCCCTCTCCTCCAGTCTCCTCCCTTCCCCTCCCCTCCTTTTCCCTCCCCTTCCCTCTCCTCCAGTCTCCTCCCTTCCCCTCCCTTCCTTTTCCCTCCCCTACCCTCTTCTCCCCTCCCTTCCCCTCCCCTCTCCCTGCCTCTCCTCCCCTCTCCTCCAATCTCCTCCCTTCCTCTCCCCTCTCCTCCCCTCCTCTTCTCTCCCCCCGGATCCTTGGGGAACCAGAGGACACTCCCACTTGTTTGCAGCCTGGAGTGTAGACTGTTGGCTCAGAGGCAGTGCTATGCTGAGAGGGTCCAGCAACTTTCTGAGGATACTAGAGCCATACCCAGCAAGGCTGGGCAGGAGAGTATGTGGTGCTGGGAACCACACGGGCTCCCAGACCCTTGGTGTTCTCTCTCCATCTTCATCTCATTCTCCTAATGCTGATTTCTACAAAGAAAAATATTTAATAGAGCACAATATCAATTGATTACTTTATAGATCATGCTTTATTTTCATGTCTAAGAGCTTCCCCCCCGCAACGTGACCAAAGGTCACCGTGGCTTTTATTGAAGTTTTTAAAGAGTTTGTATGGTTCTATTACCGAATTTGAATTTATTTCTACACAAAGTGCAAACAGAGCTTCGTTTTCTTGCATTAGGGGTAACACATTGTTCCAATCTCATTGCTCAAAGGACTGTCTCATTTGAACTACCTTTGCAATTTTGTTCCAGATCAATTGACCCCCCTACTAGAGCAGTCCATTTTCTGGGTTCTATTTAAGGAATTGGAAAATAATTACTTTAATGGCTAATAGAAAACATTTCAGTGTTGAGGGTCATAGGGTCTTTTAGAAAATGTTATTGACTGAGATTCTGTGATTTACAGTACTGTTAATGATAGTTTCTCGTGCTTGTCACTCCAACGCCACATCTGTCAGCAGTGTACTCACCTCCCTTCGCCAAGGACTCCAGTGCTCGAAGCCCCAACCTCCAAACTTTCAACTCCACCCCCCACCCATTCAATTGTGTGAATCAATGCTGTTGTATTTCCTTTGGTCCTTTTTTGTTCCCTTGCTGTATATGTTTAAGTCTAATGAGGTCTCCCTAATGTGAAAAGGCCATGGGCACGGTAGGATTGTAGTGAGGGAGGCTAGTTGGACATCGCCGCTGAGAAAAGGAGAAGAGTTGATGACAGTAACCTCTAGCTTTCTACTCTAGGCTCTGAGATCACTGACACTTCCTGTTTTGCAATAAAAGGATAATTTCAGTCTTAGACATCTCTGGCATATCCCGTTCCACAACTTCTGGGTCTGGTTCTCTTGATTGAAGGTGCACCAGAAATGGCTCAATAGGGGCTGGAGCCATAGCACAGCGGGTAATGCGTTTGCCTTGCACATGGCCGATGCAGGTTGGATTCCCAGCATCCCATATGGTCCCCTGAGCACTGCCAGGAGTAATTCCTGAGTGCATGAGCCAAGAGTAACCCTTGTGCATCACCAAATGTCACACACACACACACACACACACACACACACACACACAAGAAATAGCTCAACAGATTGCTGAGCCTACTCTCAACAAATAAGATTGAGTAGTTCTGGGATGCATGCCATAAATGAGATGACCAGAATGTTCCAGAATTATGGATGAAACCTCCTCTGCCTAGGTGAGTGCACTCACCTGAGCACCTCTGAATTGTCAGTGGGGACTGCTATTGGGGACATCGGTGCTGCATCTTGTACTATCTGGAAAGGAAACGCCATGAACACCCACGGGGAACTCTGGAACATCAGTGTTTATGAGCTGCTAAATAAATGCTGGAAGACCACTCTAAGTTGCATTCTATGGGAGTCCTCCAAAGCCCTCCGAGCAATCAAGTCTCAGCTGCCCACTGTGATAACTGGCTTCATACTATCTATCATACCCGTGACCCCTCCTGGCCTTCTTCTGTTTCCAAGACCACTTTCCAAAACAAACTACCTGCCTGGTCAGAGATAGTACCCAGGGTCCACATGCTAGAGACTGGCCCCCAGTGGGTATTCAGAAAACAATGAGTAACAGAAAAAATGTTTTTTTGCACTTATTCAATGTGAGAGACTGGAGTGATAGCACAGTGGGTAGGGTGTTTGCCTTGCTCACGGCCGACCCGGGTTCAGTTCCTCCGTCCCTCTTGGAGAGCCTGGCAAGTTACTGAGAGTATCCCGCCCGCATGGCAGAGCCTGGCAAGCTACCTGTGGTGTATTCAATATGCCAAAAACAGTCACAACAAATCTCACAATGGAGACGTTACTGGTGCCCGCTCTAGCAAATCGATGAACAACAGGATGACAGTGCTACAGTGCTATTCAATGCAAGGAGGCAAAAGGGATGGAGCAGGAGGAAAGAGCAGGTGGCAGAGGTCTGGTTGGCTAGAGGCGGACTCGGTGCTTGAAACACAAAGCAGGAGTGCAGTGAACAGACTACGGCTTAAGGGTCTACGGAACCTGGGGCTCAGCTGGCTCCAAAGGTCCTAATTTCCTAGCTATGTAACTAGAGGCAGATTTCCCTTTAAACTTGATATCTCTCTCTCTGTGAAGGGAGAAATCACAAGATTTACCACACAGAATTGAAGCACAAGTGTGTTCTATGTACGAAGCTTCTGACACTTGGCAAGAACCAGGAAAGGGCTCTGAGAATGTCTTTCTGTGGTTGGTCAACCACCCATTAGAGAACGAAGCGCATCTAACGCTCTCTGTGCTTCTGAGATTTCTGGAGAGCAGAGCCAGATGCAACCATGATAAAAATAACCATGCTTTTCAACAGTAGTTAAGGTTAATGTAGGGGTTGTTCTTTGCTGGGTGCTCTTCCAAACCTTTGCTTTACGGGTTCATTGGATTCTCAAACTTCTCTCTAAGGAAGATTGCCGTGGACTCCTTCCTTGACAAAGGATGATGTAGAGAATGGGGTGACTTGATCAGTATCCCATGTAGATTGAGCTGGGATTTGAGCGGACGCAGTATGGTTTTTATTTTTTTAAGCACTTCAACCTTATTTCTGGGCTTTGAAGTAGTCTGGAGTATTTTCGAGGTGGAGCCCCTGCATCATACACCATGCCTCTCAGCACTCAGGCAGATATAGAACACACATGTTACTGCAGATAGCAACTTTACAGGTATACTTTATTATTATTATTATTATTATTATTATTATTATTTCACATGGATTCATGGAAGGGTTTTTACAGTTCCTGCCACAGTTGGTGTGTGCATTCTATTGTACCTTCCCTGAAAATGTTCATGTTTAATGAGACATTTGCAGGCTGTATATACTATCCACATTGTGCAAGGAGGAACAGCAAGAAGTGATCAATCATCCTCAGCTGATTTGGGCAGATTCCCAGAGGGTCACTCCCCTAGCCAACATATTCCTCTTTGCTTTTTTTTTTTTTTCATTAGAACAGCCTTCTAGCCTCTATACCTTCTCCCCAAAGGAGAATAGGTTTTTTTTAAAAAAAAATATTTTTTAAGCTAGGACATGTCAATATGTAAGAGGATAGAATGAGAATTATTAGTGTTTGCAGAGAGCATTTGCTTCCTGTCCATTCCTGGCTGTTTATTTGAAAAGTTGCCCTGCAGAATGTCAGGTTCTGTTAGGATCTGGACGAAGTAAGATTGAGACGCTCGGGCATTGCTTGTCTCTTCTTGTATTATTTGTGTGCAGGGGAAATGCAGAAATCCGATGAAAAGTCTTTTGTTTTAAATTGGTCTGTTTGAGGTGCCTGCAATTGATGGATTATGCTGCTGGTTTAATAGAGACCAAAATCTTTGTTTCTGCCCACCTGGTCCCTCCCATGGTTCCAGTAGCATCATTTCTTTGTCAATGGAGGGCAGGAGGAGAGACAAAGAAACGGAACTGAAATCTTGTGGGGGATAGGCCGCCAACCCCCATTTTCTTGTTAAAGGCTTCTCTGTTAAGGAAACATTTATCCTGCCTTCGGCTTCCCAGCATGGTGGACCGATACAGTGAATTGTTTGGTGGATAACTTCACCCGCATCTCTGGTTGGATGGATGTAGCACTGTAGCACTATCGTCCCGTTGTTCATCAATTTGCTCGAGCGGGCACCAGTCACGTCTTCATGGGGAGACTTGTTGTTACTATTTTTGGCATATCGAATATGCCACGAGGAGCTTGCCAGGCTCTGCTGTGCGGGTGGGATACTCTCAGTAGCTTGCCAGAGGAATCGAACCCGGGACGGCCACATGCAAGGCAAACGCCCTACCTGCTGTGCTATTGCTCCAGCTCTTGGATAAATGTATCAAGGAGAATGGATTTAATGCTTTCCTCCTCTCCCCATCCCACTTTGTGACACCCTCGCAATGGGCTGGTCTTTGCTTGAGTCTGAGAGTTTGGAAGTCAGTTGCTCCATTTAGCAGTCCTGCCCAAGTCAGACCTTCCCAACAGAACTTGGCACCAGATGACACTTCCAGAACCATTTTTCTCCCCTTCTTTGCCTCCTGCTTTCCTTTATCCAAACTGCTTCTTGGATCATCAGGGTCTGTACCTGCTTCACGAGGACTAAAGAATTCTGGAAGGAACTCAAAAGAAGGAGCAGAGTGAGATTGGGGTTGAGTTTCCTCTGCTTTCTCCTTGCTAGTACCCATTGGTCTGTGATTTTCCTTCTCTGTGACCCTGTCAACAGCCATTCCTTCTCTGATTTGCTTTGATAATATCTTCTTTATTATTTGTTTGCTTTTTGGTTTGGGGGCCACACCAATCATGCTCAAGGGTTACTTCTGGCTCTGCCCTCAGAAATTACTCCTGGCAGTGCCCAGGGCACCATATGGGATGAGGGGTAAAGAACCCTTATTGGTCCCATGCAAAGCAAGCACCCTACCTGCTATACTATTGCTCTGGCCTCTTTGTAATAACTTCGACCACAACTAAGTCTAAAACTAAATTCTTCCCATGCTCTTGCAAACAGTTACTTCAAAACCCTCTTCCATAATTTAGCTGCATGACTAACCTTTATAGGTGGGAAAGAGTGCATTTTCCAATGAAAACACATATTCCATCACATATGCATTAATCTTAAAACATGATTTTTAAAAATATTATGTAGGAGTACTGCTATTTATTCGGCCATTGATTAAGCTGATTGAATTGGGCATGAACTCCATTTACTTTTTAAAAATGATTTATTTATTATTTATTATTACTTTTTAAATTCTGAACATTAAATTTATTTTATTATTATCCCCCACCTTTTTTTTTTTGATTCACCGTGAGATACAGTTACAAAGCTTTCATGTTTGAGTTTCAGTCACACAATCATCAAACACCCATCCCTTCACCAGTGCACATTTCCCATCACCAAAATCCCCAGTAATTCCTCCCCATCCCTGTTCCAACCCTTGTCCTGCCTGTGTGGCAGACAATTTCCCTCATACTCTCTCTCTACTTTGGTTACATTCAATATTTCTATGCCAGTCTCACCACCATTCAAACCTGCCAAAAAGGCAATGCTAGATGATTTGTTTTGTATTGCTTATTATGGATAGAATATACTGTCCAGGAAAGTTTGTGTCTTTCTCTTCCGGGAGCTTTAGTTTATAGTCTCTGGGTCTTGGCCCTTAATGAGATTACATGGCATCGGAGAGGGGTGTCAGTTTGTGGATGTGACTGCCAAGCTACTGGAAAACTGGGGACCTGGTGGGGGGAGACCCAGTCCCCATCCAAGTGGACCTGGAGCTCTCAGTCACAGGTTCCCGCCTATCTCCACGCTACAGGCCCTAACTACATCTCTTGATGTCTTTCGAGATTTATGTTTCTCTGAAATAAGGACAATATAAATGAGCTCATATAGCTGAGGTATAGGAGGTGGTTTGTGGGTGTGTCTTCCACATACCTAACTCTTGGCCGTTGAACTTCTCGGTAAATTTGGCTCTGAGTTTTTGGGATCTGGCCAAAGGCACAGCAGCAATTTTGAGGTATCTGGAAGTCTGAAAGCACTGTCAGGCTGCTGATGCACTCGCCCCACAGGTACGGGTTGACCTGCTGGCGGCACCATACCCCTTAAAATGTGATCTTGACCTTCTGCAAGTTTGGGGCTGGAGCAATAGCACAGTTAGCACAGTGGGTAGGGCGTTTGCCTTGCACGAGGCCGACCTGCGTTCTATTCCCAGCATCCCATATGCTCCCCTGGGTAATTCCTGAGTGCAGAGCCAGGAGTAAATCCTGTGCATCGCCGGGTGTGACCCAAAAAGCAAAACAAAAAAGAGGTGCAAGTTTGTCTTCTGCCTCTTTGTCGGTTCCCAGGTGGTGTCCAAGATGCCAAAGTCCCCACTGGCAAGTCTCTTCCTGCTAAACCTGCTTCCATGCAGGAGCCTGATAATGCAAGACTGCTCAGCCCCTGCAATGCTAGGGATTTCCCAGGCCACCCCAGCAGTGCTGGAGAACTCCAGGGCCACTTCTGACAGTGCTCTGGGTCTCCCGGGATGCACCTGGCAATGGTAGGGGACCACGTGGTACTGGGAACAGAACCAGGGTTGGGTACATGCTAGACACATGCGCCAACCACTGTGCTTTCTCCTGTTCCTGTTGTTCATTCTATTAAATATAGACTGGGTGTTTACAGGGCAGGAATGATGCTATGTAAAATTGGGAGGCTTAGTCATAAAGGTAACAACGCTTCCATCTAGGCCTCTGGGGATGTTTGTTCAGGGAGCTTGGTGAGACCATGGAGAGAACTCAGGACCCAGGAGAACTCAGCTGCAGAAGCATCCACTAAGGCGCACCAGCATGCCTGCGTCTCAGTTGATTTTAGCCTGCCCTTTGAACTGTTCCAGCCAACACGGAGCCAAGTATCCACTAGCTTTGTCCTAATGGTATCATTGTGAGAAAAATAAATATGGTTTTAAACCACCGAAATGTAAAGTGTAGTGTTTTTGGTTTATTTATTTATTTATTTATTTATTTATTTATTTATTTATTTTTTCAATCACGGGTAGCCAGATAATCAGGGATAGAGCTGATAGGTGATTTCAAACCTTACACTTGTGTCCTCTTTCTCTTCTTCTTCAGAAGTCTCTATGGGGGTAGAGGTGTGTGGATTGCTGTGCATCAGACACTTTGGCATCCCCCTGCTGTCTTCCAGTCATTGTGTCAGGTCCTCTCCTATAATCCTCACCACAAATTTAAGGGGTTGATATGATCAGCCATGCTCTTCGGATGAAGACACTAGAAGTAGGAGAAAGATGAAGCTATCAATCAAAATCACTGAGAGAGTAAATAGAAGAGCCTAAAATAGGACCGGGGGGTTGGGGACAAAATGCAAAATCCCACATTCAGAAGGTTCTAGTTATTATAATCTTAATACAAAATCCTATTCTCCATTGCAATTTAGGGCATCAAGGTTTGCTCTGTGGAACCTACATTCTGTTGATTGTGACAGTCTTCTCTCAAAGGAAGGCAAGCTGGAAAAATGGAAGGAAGAAGGAAGGAGGTAGGAAGGAAACAATCTTCCCACATTATCCCTGAGAGCCTCCTTACTTGATTTTTTTTGCTTGCTTTGATGGTTAACTATAGCGATGTGTTCATCTTTTCTGTGCCCCCAATGTTCACGATTTAGTATGTGCTTAACATGAAGGCGTCGGTATTTGAATGCATGCTTATTTTCCCTAGGCAAAAGATTTACTCTGGCATTTCCCCTCCTACATTTCCTATTTTAATGCCTCTTTTATCACCCTGTCCTACCACAGACACAATTTCTCATCTTGAAAATGTCTTTCTTGGACCCGAGAAAGCCCCCCCGCTTCGTCTACGCTAGTCTGCTGACATGCAATTCTAATTAGTCACTCACCACTTCCTCAGCTACTTTCCAAAGACTTCTCCAGGTTTTCAGTTTGTTTTTGTTTGGGGACCACCTGAGGTTACTCCCCAGCAGTGCTCAGGATACCCAGTGGTGCCAGGGATTGACCCTAGGTCTCCTTCATGCAAAACATATGCTCTAGCCCTTTGCATGCTCTCACCTTTTCCCACTTTTTAAAGGACTGACTCCTCCATACCAGACTGGTGCTAAAAGAGATTTCCTTAAATATACAATTTGATGAGTTTATTGCCTTACTTAAACTGTCTTCCCTTTGATTTCTTCAGAATAAATCCTGTAGAATTCAACCAGTGCCTTGTATATCCTTGATATCCATCCCTTATCAGAAGGGTATTGAGTGAATATCCTTTCCCACTCCATAGACTGTCTTTGTGTCCTTGTAGCAGTATCTTTTGAGGTGTAGAAGCTTCTTGGTTTAAGATAGTCGCATTTGCTTAGCTCTGCTCTCACTCGCTTGGTCAGTAGCGTTTCATCTTTGAAGATACTTTTGGCTTCAATGTCATGGAGGGTTTTGCCGACCTTTTCCTCAATGTACCTTATGGATTCTGGTCGGATGTTGAGGTCTTTAATCCATTTTGATCTGACTTTTGTGCATGGTGTTAGGTAGAGGTCTGAGCCCATCTTCTTGCATGTGGTTGTCCAGTTATGCCAGCACCATTTGTTAAAGAGGATTTCCTTGCTCCACTTTATATTTGTGGCTCCCTTATCAAAGATTAGATGATCATATATTTGAGGGTGTGTGTAAGGATATTCAACCCTACTCTATTGGTCTGCAGGTCTGTCTTTGTTCCAATACCATGCCACTTTAATTATTACTTCTTTGTAATACAGTTTGAGGTTGGGGAGGGTGATGCCTCCCATCTTCCCCCCACCCCTCAAGAATTGCTTTAGCTATTTGTGGGGATTTTTTTTCCATATGAGAATAAATCCCTATAAATCACCATGCTATTGGCCCTTCTTCTGGTTCTACTTCGTGATTTTGTTTTTTTGGGGGGTCACAACCTGCAATGCTCAGGAATCACTCCTGGTGGGCTAGGGGGACCATATGGGAAACCAGGAGTGAGTCTGGACCAGCCTACTATACATGCCTACTGTGTTCTCTCAGGCCCCTTGTTCACATTTCTTACTGCTCTTTCTCCTCCTGTCCGTTTGCTAAAGAACCACTAGACTCCACTTGGCTTAAACAAGACACAGCCCAACTCAACATTATGGACCATAGCTTTGTTCTGTCTCACTCCTCCTGTCTTTTTTTTTTTTTTGGCTTTTTGGGTTACACCCTGCGATGCACAGGAGTTACTCCTGGCTCTGCACTCAGGAATTACTCCTGGCAGTGCTCAGGGGACCATATGGGATGCTGGGAATAGAACCAGGGTTGGCCGCATGCAAGGCAAATGCCCTCCCTGCTGTGCTATCGCTCCAGCCCCCACCTCCTGTCTTTTTTTTTGGTCTGGAAAAAACATAATCATAAACAGTACCTCTGCTGTGATCCTGTTCCAATACTACCAAGCAGACAAGTGCCTCTCTCCTTTATAGAGTCACTGTGTTTTGTTTATGACTCTATTCCAGAACTTAACACGTTGTTCAGTCACTGATGTGTTTGTGATGCCTGATTATTCTATCAGTCTGCAAAATGTTTGGGGACTAGAAATGGTGGCTTAGCTATCAATGTATCCAAATGTTCTGCTTCAGTTGCTGACCATGCTTTGGTAGCAATTAAGATGAAAGAGCTTGAAGTCAAATTGATTGAATTTATAGCCTGGTTCTAGCCTGCATTGATTAGCTCTGACATCAGAAAAAAGTGATGCCACTTCTTTAAGTCTAAATTTCCTCTTATTTTTTTCTTTTAAAGTCACACCCAGCGATGCACAGGGGTTACTCCTGGCTCTGCACTCAGGAATCACTCCTGGCAGTGCTCAGGGGACCCTATGGGATGCTGAGAATCGAACCCGGGTTGGCCGCATGCAAGGCAAATGTCCTACAAAAGGAATAGATAAAAAAAAAAAGTTGTGGGCTATAAACACAATGGAATACTAAGCAGCTCTAAAAAAGAATATAATCTATAATTTGCAGTAACATGTTTGAAAAAGGAGAATATCGTGCTGAGTGAAATCAGGAATAAGGGATGATCTTATATCCCTTTTATGATGATCATAATCAGGAATATGGAATGATCTCACTCATATGTGGAATCTAAAGATACTTAACAAGGTAGCAACAAAACACACAGGATAATTGGTCCACACAACTGAGTTGGATAAGAGGGTTTGAATGAAGGGGAGTTGGGGGTCTTTGGGGTAGGAAATATGTACACTTGTCATGGGTGTGGTGTTGGAATTATGTGCATGGGAAACCACCAATAACAATACTGTAAATCACAGACCCCGAATCAATAAAAAAAGCTCATTAAAAACAAAATCCTCTGGGTCTGGAGCGATAGCACAGTGGGTAGGGCGTTTGCCTTGCACATGGCTGGCCCGGGTTCGATTCCCAGCATACTGTGTGGTCCCCTGAGCAATGCCAGGAGTAATTCCTAAGTGAAGAGCCAGGAGTAACCCCTGTCATCACCAGGTGTGACCCAAAAAGCAAAAAAAATAAAAAAAAACCCTCAAAACCAAAAAACAAAAATCCTCTTTAAGAATATTATGTTTATTTAAAAGATTGTGTCTAGTAAATGAGATATCCCATATGAAATACTTGGCATGTTGTAAATAGCAACACTACCTACAATTGTTATCATTCATACTGAGAAGTTTCTAGGTATCAAATAATTCTAGGCATCATTGTTTCCAACCTTAAGATGGAAAAATAGTCTCAGGAAGAATATAGATTTCCAGGAGTATGTGGTTGATATATAAAGATGATTCTAGGGTAGGGTGTTGAGTCAGAGCTTAGTATAGGCTTGATAAATCTATTAAAGTAGGGTGTTTATCCCAAGAATAGTAGAGACAAATACCAGGAGGATTACTCCAAAGCTTTGAAGCCGGTCTCACATGTTGGGGGAAAAGGCAGCTCAGATAGAGAAGGGACCACCAAGTAAAGAGTGCTAGGAGGGCCCACTCAGGATGGGAGATGTGGGCTGAAAGTGGACTATAGACCGAACATGATGGCCACTTGTACCCCTATTGCAAACCACAATGCCCAAAAGGAGAGAGTGAGCAAAACGGAATGCCCTGCCACAGAGTCGGGGTAGGGTGGAGGGGACGGGGTGGTGGTGGTGGAAGGGATGCTGGGACCTTTGGTGGAAGAGGGTGGGCACTGGTGGAGAGATGAATGCTCGATCTTTGTGTGACTGAAACGCAAGCACGAAAGTTCATAAGTCTGTAACTGTACCTCACTGTGATTCACTAATAAAAAAAATAATAAAGTAGGGTGTGTAGCATGTCTCTTTGGTGGTTAGTCCACCCTTATGATGCTTTTGGCTCTGGAATGGAATTGAGACCTAGGTGGTTTTGTTTGTTCTCCTCCTCCCCTCCTGCCTCCTAGGTTGTTTACATTCTAAGTCAGGATCTATAAGGACTCATGTGTTTGTTTTTGACTCTACTGAAAGGATGTCTTCAGACCCATTGCCAGGTCAGTACACAAACTCATTCCATCTGCCTTACAATTAAGATTCAAACGCAGGCAGCAAGAAAATCCCTCCCCATGCACCGATTCCAATCAGCGATGATGCTCTTAATGACCAGCTAATAAAGAATTCACACAAGCAAACCACACTATTAAATATAGAATGGAATTGATGCCAACCTGGTGGGAGCACTTTCTGTTCCTTTTGCAGAACAATGTCTGTGCACAAGAATATGATACTCCCACCTCGGACATATTTTTTGCCCCTTTAAGTAGAGCCATCTCTAAAATAAAGACCTGGAAGGAGGTATTCAGTCCCAGACGCCAATAAGAGGCCATTTCAAAAGCTCAACTGAGGTCCACATCCTATTTCCTGTGAATCATGATAACCTAACAAGGCTCCATATCTATTCATCCATGGACCAGTCTGATGGGCGATTAAGACATGGAACTCTCAGATGAATTCCAATGAGGACATGCTCAGAAATTGCTTGGAAATGGAAGAAGAGATATTTTAAAACAAAACTAAGCAAAATCTTCTCATAATCTCATCAAGCAAAGCTGACTTAAGTAAGTTCACCCCAGCTATGCCCCATAGCTGGAAGACTGCTTCATGAGCAGAGGGGAGAAGGCAGATGGAATAGAGAAGGGATCACTAAGAAAATGATGGCTGGAGGAACCAGTTGGGATGGGAGATGCATGCTGAAAGTAGACAATGGACCAAACATGATGACCTCTCAGTGTCTGTGTTGCAAGCCATAATGCCCAAAAGTAGAGACAGAGAGAGTATGGGGAATATTGTCTGCCATAGAGGCAGGGGGAGGGGGAGGGGGCGTATACCGGGGATATTGGTGGTGGGGAATATGCACTGGTGGAGGGATGGGTGTTTGATCATTGTGAGATTGTACCCAAACATGAAAGCTTGTAACTATCTCAAAGTGATTCAATAAAATTTTAAAAATTAAAAAAAAAGTAAGTTCACCCCATGAGGATGCAGAGATGTAAGACAAAGTATGTTGATAGCTGATTTCCAACCTGCGATGCTTAGCCTGGCTTCTGTGACCAAAGTACTAAGAACTTCTTAAGTGTATTGTTGAGGTGTGTGTGTGTGTGTGTGTGTGTGTGTGTGTGTGGAGGGGGGATTTTTCTACGTTTTGACCCAATTTTTACCAGGTGTGGTGTTTACTGTTTCCATAAACATCAGACTGACTTTCCCTGATGAGCACCGGATTAGCAGACAGTGTCTCCATTTATCGGCAGAGAGAATTGAGGAGTGGAGGGATTAAGTTTTAAGTTCCTCTCTCAGGGAGCCCCAGCTGGTAAATGGAACAAGCCTCAGCTTTCACATTTAGAAGCCCCAGCCTCTTTGGTCCAGTGATTGTGGTCAGTAGTGGGGACGGGGACAGAAAGGAACTATGTGAATGGGGAGCATTTGCTGTGACTGTGGTCCAATTCTCTGGACGGGAAAGGTCGGCTGAGAATAGAAATTCTCCTCTGCTGCTTCCCACTGGGCCAGTGGCCTGGGGAGTAGCTACTGTGAGACCGTTGGTCTGCTGGGGGCTCCCAGAGCAGGGCACCACAGTCCAGCTGACATTGCTCCATGCACAAGTCAAAGTACCCAGAAGTTGGCTTCTTCCGAGGCTGTCATTCTCATAGGGCCTTTCCTCTGTGTGCTCAGATGTCTGTGCCCAACGGACCTCTTCTGTGTGCAGAAGGAAATGGGTGGGTTCCAAGTAGTGTTGGGGATGACCCTGCCCATTCCTAGCCATGCAAGGGGAGCATCCAGGATGAGAGCTGGTGTTGCTTGGGGGTTCAGGCAATGCCAAGAATTGAACTTGAGACCTTTGTGCATGCAAAGCACCTTTGTTCCCCCAGTTCCCCCAATTTTCTCTTTTTATAAGGACACTACTTGTACTGGATTAAGAAACACTATCAAGACATGGAGAGTATCATGCTAAGTGAAATGAGTCAGAAAGAGAGGGACAGACATAGAGGGACTGCACCCATTTGTGGAGTATAGAATAACATCACATGAGGACTGACACCCAAGGACAGTAGATACAAGGGCCAGGAGAATTGCCCCATAGCTGGAAGCCTGCTTCATGAACAGAGGGGAGAAGGCAGATAGAATAGAGAAGGGATCACTAAGAAAATGATGACTGGAGGAACCAGTTGGGATGGGAGATGCATGCTGAAAGCAGATAATGGACCAAACATGATGACCTCTCAGTGTCTGTGTTGCAAGCCATAATGCCCAAAAGTAGAGAGAAGTATGGGGAATATTGTCTGTCATAGAGGCAGGGGGAGGGTGGGTAAGGGGGGGTATACCGGGGATATTGGTGGTGGGGAATGTGCACTGGTGGAGGCATGGGTGTTTGATCACTGTGAGATTGTAAATCAAACATGAAAGCTTGTAACTATCTCATGGTGATTCAATAAAATTAAAACAAAAACAAAAACAAAACAAAACAAAACAAAACACTGTCAAGATCACAATTGAACTCAGTGAATTAACTATTGGAAGATCCTGTCTCCTAATAGGGTCCTATTCAAAGGGGCTTGGGGGGAGGGGAGTTTAGGGCCTCATACTGTGGATTTGGGGATAGGACATAATTCAGATCATATCAGGGACCCCGTAGGGCAGTTGATGTGTTTCTCTTGTTTTTATACAGAAAAACAGCATCCCAGGGATGCTGTGTCTCGTGGAGGGAACAGGATTGCTGGTTGGGCAATTGGAGGTGATGTTACTTAGAGACCACAGGGACCACACCTGGCGGTGGTGAGTGGACAGTGTTATGTCAGGCATAGAACAGGCAAGGCACTTGTGTTACCCTTGGGGCAATTTCCCTAGTTCTCAGTTTTGTTGTTTTACCCCATGGTCTTGGGGGTCGCGTAACTAGTCAGCATGCCAGAGTCTCGTTCGTTATCAGAATTAACCAGACAAATCGCTCCACTAACTAAGAACGGCCATGCACCACCACCCACACAGGCTGGAGCGATAGCACAGCGGTTGGGCGTTCGCCTTTCATGCAGCAGAACTGAGTTCGATTTTTCCGCCCCTCTCGGAGAGCCCGCCAAGCTACCGAGAGTATCTCGCCCGCGCGGTAGAGCCTGGCAAGCTCCCCGTGCGTATTGGATATGCCAAAAACAGTAACAATAAGTCCCTCAATGAGAGACGTTACTGGTGCCCGCTCGAACAAATCGATGAGCAACGGGATGACAGTGACCCTATGGTCTCATCCCACGTCCAGTTGGACCTTGACTAACTAGACATGTTTGTACCGCTTGGCCTTTTCCAAACCATGGGTCCCACATCTCTTAAAAACCGAGAGGAGCATGTAAAGAGAAAGTAGGCAGTCAGGGGAACACATCAGAGCTGGCCAGGAGCCCCGCACATTCCCAGCACTTGCCCTTCTTCGTCTCTATTCTCAGCCACATTATCCTTCATTGGAAATTCATGCAGCAGGGGCACAGGTGACTTGTGCCCAAGTGTTACGTGATTATTGTCATCACGACCAGGAAGAACTTACCATCCTTCAAAGCAACCACGCAAAGGTGCCTTCTGACGGGGTGCTCTCTCAGCTTGCTTTGCTTTGGTCTAAGGGGGAAAGGGCTTCAGGCCAGAGACCCTTCAAAGTGGAAGCTTGGAAAGGCCTGGCAGCCTCCTTGCAAAGTTGAATCCAGAGAATGCTGAGATTGTTGATGAGGACTGTGTGGAACTGCTACCCCAGGGGCGAACTCTGTTTGCTGATGCAGTGGGTCACCTGCTGACCCCTGGCCTGGTCAGATCCTGCTGGGTGCCTGGAGGAACCAGAGACATTGTCTTTCTTGGCAAGGGTGGAGAGGCAGAAATGCAGGCTTACCTGTCAGGGTCAGATGTGTGGGCTCGGCCCAGCATGGAGACTGGGGCCCCGTCCATGAACTTGGAAATGGGCTTCGCTCCCAGCCACGGCCCCTCCAGCCCTCACATTCTGTTTGGAGACTTCGTGTTGCTTCCTGAGCAGCGGGACCCTATGAACGGAATGTATTTTGGGTCTTCCTTGGTCCCTTTCCAGTTCAAATGGCAGTCCTTCCTTTCTTTCTTCCATGGCATCCTCTTCCTCCCACTCCAGTGCTCTGTTTCCCAGAGCATTTCCCAGGCCATTCCCGGGGGCAGGCATTCCTGAATGATCTTTCTTTCTGGAACGGTCTCTATTTTCCTTAGTCCCCTGTCTTTTGCCTAAATCATATCCACAAGGCCGCATTCTGATGCATACGTTCCTCTACTCTCATCTGCCCTCCTGCAGGATCAGCTCGTAATGGTTTTTTTTTTTCTTTCTAAGCCCCTGCTTAGATAAAACAAAGAAAGTCCTGGATCATGCTAGGTACCATTATGCTGGCATAACTCCCAATCTCAGTGTATGCCACAGTCCAAAAGGTTTCTTTCTTGCCCTCTTCCAATGTATTCCTGGTCAATAGTATTTTCATGTCACTGAGTTTGGGACCCAAGCTCTGCAAAGGGGAAGCTACTATCTGGAATAGTGCTAGAGCTTTTGTCTGAGACCAAGAGAATAGACATGGTGCATGGTCTTGAAGATTTTCTTAGAAGTAACACACCTGTTATTCATCTTTCGTATGTCAAAGAAAGTTATATGATAAGTCTGGTTTAAGTGGACTTCTATGCCACCACCCAATAAGTGATGTTGGTAAATAGTCTACCATAGCCTTCATACAACGTCCTTAACCTGACAATAACTGATAATAATTGGGTTTTGGCATAAGACTTTGAGACGTAAGCCTTCACCAGTTGGATGGCTCTTCCCATTTATGGTTGCATTCATTCCTAACTCCCTTTTTTTTTATCCAACCAACACATATTCAACCAAATCCTGTGCAAGGACTGGGGATCCAGAGATATAGAAAACACAAATTATAGTTCACAGATGGACAGGTATGAGAAATTAGTGCTTAAAACATATTATTAAAAATGACAAATATGTGCAAATATGAAAGAGTTTAATGAACTCTCTTGGAACCCCCTGTTTAGCTTCAACAGTTATCACTTCATTGCCAGTAATTTACTTTAATCTCTACCTTCATCCATCTCCCCATAGTTTCTTTAATTGGAATTTTTATTGAAATCATTGTCGCATCATATGAAGTTGTAAGATAGAAGAGCCTGCACTTAAGTGGTAAGATATAAACACCTGCACTCAATTTCCCTGTTTTCATGGCTTGCAAAATCAGAGGGCACATATTATATAATTTGCTGAGTTTACTGGGATTTCTCCAATCCCCCATGTATTCTTGTATCTGTGTGTGTACACTATGTCCATATTACTTTGACACAGACATTAAGTGCACCATAACTTTAGTTTATTCAATGTCTTACATTGCAACCAGAGCCATAGTAGTTATGCATGTTATCGTTATTATAAAAGACTTTAGAAAACAGCACATTAAAATTTCTTTAAAAATTCATAATAATTCTTCAGTACCATCAAACACCTTTCAAATTTCTCCATTTATTTGCTTATATTTGGGCCATGGACTAAAGCGATAGCACAGCGGGTAGGCTGACCCAGGTTCAATTCCTCCGTCCCTCTCAGAGAGCCCGGCAAGCTACCGAGAGTATCCTGCCCGCATGGCAGAGCCTGGCAAACTACCCATTGGCGTATTCAATATGCCAAAAACAATAACAACAAGTCTCACAATGGAGACGTGACTGGTGCCCGCTCGAGCAAATCAACGAACAATGGGACGACAGTGCTACAGTGCTACATATTTGGGCCATACAAGGCAGTGTTTAGGGCTTGCTCCTGGCTTTGTACTCAGAGATCACTCCTGGTGGTGTGCAAGGGACACCGTACAGTGCAAATCTGGGTCAGCCATGTGTAAGGCAAGAACTCTACCCATTTTTCTGATCCATTAAATTCTCTCATTTTTTAAATAACTAATCACTGTATCACTGTCATCCCATTGCTCATCGATTTGCTCAAGCAGGCACCAGTAACGTCTCCATTGTGAGACTCGTTGTTACTGTTTTTGGCATGTCGAATACGCCACGGGGAGCTTGCCAGGCTCTGCCATGGGGTCGATACTCTTGTTAGTTTGCTGGGCTCTCTGAGAGGGATGGAGGAATTGAACCCAGGTTGGCCATGTGCAAGGTCAACGCCCTACCCTCTGTACTAATATAATTGATTATATTTCAAATAGATGTATTTTAGTGACAGTATTATAAAATAATTACCCAAAAGAAGGTTGGCTAACACATCCATTACCTCACAGTGGCATGTGTGGTGAGAACTTTTAAAATCTACTCGTGGCAACTTTCGAATATAGAAAACATATTTGGTAACAATATTCATTCTACATTGTACCTATCATTTAATGCTCACACAGTCACAGGCTTTTTTAAAAAACTAATACTTACAATAATCTGTTTGAATAAAAGTGAACAAAGATCACACTTTAGATCTGATATTACAAAACATTTCTCTGCCCTCTCTATTTCCAAATTGCAGTTGGATCTCAAGATATGATAAGATTCAGGTTCAATTCTACTCTTTCTCCTCTTCATACTTTAATTTTTTACAAGTCTCTTCTATCAGGAGGCATATAAAGTTTCTCTTTGTGATGTTACTGATAATTGTCAAATGGCAACATTCTAATTATATTGTTCCTTTTGTTTTATGAGCTAATTGGTTGAATACAGAATTATAGATTCTAGAAAAATCTATTTCTTTCTTCTGTTACTTGGTTACCTAGCAGTAAGGGAAGACAGGTATTTAAAATAATATGCTGAATTCTCTAATCCTCTTCAATAGTGACCAATTACTTATAATTTTAGTATCATAACTGTGTTGATGGGTATAAAGAGATGAATTTTTAACTTACTGAAGTTAATTTCCAGTGATATTCAAGATGATCTACTTTTGTTGTTGTTTTTCTTTGTTTTGGAGCCACATCCAGGGATATGCAGGGTCTTATCCCTGGCTCAGTGCTCAGGAATCACTCCTGGCAGGGTTCAGGAGATCATATAGGGTGCCAGGGATTGAACCAGGGTTGACTGCATGCATGGCAAGTCCCCTGCCCACTGTATTATCTCTTTGGTCCAAGATGATCAAATTTTGGTCAATGGAAGTTTCTGTAATTTGATTCTTGATTTTTTTTTCACATCATGCTACTTGTATTTAATATTTTCCTAGGAATCTGTATATAGCAATTTGTTTTAGATTCGCCTTTTCTGCTCAAATATAGAATCAGTCATTTCTCAGTGAAGTCCTGACTTCTACTGGGAAATAAAAGTTCCAAACTACGATCGGTGCTTTAGGGAGGCACATGCATATTGCGGTTTTCCTTGTTTTAAGTCTATTCAACGGACAACGCTAGGAAACACTTTTCAGGCATAAAATATGCCATAAGTTTAGCATTTGCAATTGAATGTTGGGATTCTATTTTACAGCTTATTTCTCTGATATTCTGCTCATATATTCTGAGATCCTGATCTCTTGAAAATTGGGGATACTTCTATTAAATTTTCACAGAAGTTTATTTCATCATTATACATACTTCTTGTTCCAACAGTTTATTTGCTCAAGAGAAACTTTTACCTCTCCTCGAACTACTTTATTAAAAATTATGAGTATTATCCAGAATTCATATTTTTATCAGAAATAAATTTCCTATCAGAGAAACAGATCTATTTGACCATGCAAGTATCTGCCACAGATCACCTGGACTTCGTCATATGAATTACCTTCTACTTGTTATGTGATTCTCCTCTCTACTTGAACCTGAGCCTCTAAGCCATTCTTTAAGTTATATATGCATTCCTCGACTAGCCCCATTGGTTTTACAATCCATATACGTGTGAATTCTCTAATACTTATGTACTTAATATAATGAATGCTTTCCTCCTACTAATTTATCTGAAGTTAATGTGATTGTCCAACTAGCTTGAGAAGAATTCAGAAGGTGGGGATACAGCCTAGCTATACCTACCCTATCCTAATGGATTTGCTTGCTATCATGGGAAGGGTTTTAAAATAACATCTCTTTTTTTTTATTTCATGGATCTGAAGTGTGGTTGTACAAGTATTAAAGTGACCGGAGGCAAGGATAACTTGGAAGTACAAAGCAAAGTGAAATGGGGTTCACTTAGAGGTATTAAATAAAGAAGAGTTCTATAACAGAACCACTCATGTTGGGCTCCACCTAGATTTAATACTTAAACTAATTATAGTTCCAGACGCTCCCCAAAGTGTCAATTTTAAGTAGCCATGCAGGAACTTCTTCGTAAACATGGGGAAGTAAGTGGCAAGATAAAACTCCCTGCTTGTGGGTATCTTAGCCTAAGTCATTCTCCTTTTCCCTTTATTTCTGCTCCTCTACCTTCGAGCCTGACAAGCTACGGAGAGTATCCCTCCTGCACTGCACGGCAGAGCCTGGCAAGCTCCCCGTGGCGTATTGGATATGCCAAAAACAGTAACAACAAGTCTCTCAATGGAGACGTTATTGGTGCCTGCTTGAGCAAATTCATGAACAACGGGATGACAGTGACAGTAACAGTGACCTTGGTCTTTGCAAATAAACTTAGCTCACTCTTTCTGATGATGAAAACCTTCCATTGGGTCTGCCTTTTACAATATCATTTTCCTTGCTAAATGGAAAGACACCCAACTTGTAAATTATCCAAATACTCCTAGTTAGATCTTTAAAATTGATTCAAGGGCCAGAGAGATAGTTCAGGGGTTAAGCTGCCTGACATTTAGGCACAGCATAAAGTGTCTTACATTTAGGCACAGGATACAGTGCTCCCCTTGATTTCCTTAGCATCTGTCATATCAGTGATCCATGAGCACAGAGCCAGGAGTAAGTCCTGAGCACTGCCTAATTCAGCCCCCGCCCCCATAATAAAAAAAAAAAAACTAAAATCAACTCAGTTTGATGTTGGTGGGTTCCACGGGTGGCTCATGTGAAATGGGGAGGAGAAAGACACCCACTTTCTCCCCATCCATCTCTGCCACATGGGACCCAGGGTTACTGGGTTCTTGTCTCACCTCACAGAAGGGAATTTTAGGAGTAGACAAGCAATAAAGCAAAACAGATTTTATTTAGAGGTTTTGAAGGGAAGGAGGAAGAGAAAGTGGGAGAGAGGGGAGAGTAACACTCTCAAGAGAGAACCCGGGCTTCTCCAAGGGCGGAGAGAGCCCTACACACACCCCAGCATTAGGCATGAAAGCATGAAAGTCCACATCTCAAGAGGGGAGATGTGGGCGATGTTAGGGCATGGATCGAGATCTCCCTTACCGACAAAGAGTCCAGAGACTGCAAACAGCAAGCAGGGTTTATTGTAAGACTGGCTAGCCAGGGTCCAGCTGCCTACACGGACACGCAGGTCCAGCAGGTTGGGCAAATGACCCCAAGCTACTCCAAAGGAGATCTTAGATAGGCCTTCCCCGCCGTTACAGCAGAGCCCGAGCATTCCCTAGCCAAAAGATTTGTAATATTACAAACTTTCTTAACCAATCCATTTAAAAGGACATCACTCTTTAGCCTGTGGTTTTAGAGATCAGTATTCGCGCCAATATTCAGGAATGTCCCGGTTCTGGGGGCAGTCCTGGGTATTGTGATATGGGTCGTGTGATATGGGTCTGGTTATCTGGTCTGACCACCACCCTTCTTGCGACCCGGGGTGCCTGTATCCGAATTCCTTGCTCGGGGACAGATAGACAAGTTATTCTAGAATGCGGGCTCCTGTAAAGAGAGTCTTAAGAAAGCTAAATAGATTCCTGTGGTCTGTCCTGGGCCAGTTCCTCACAGGCGACACATGTGCTCAGTTACCACATGCGCTCATCCACATGGGCACAAGCAGCACGCGTGCTCAACAGCACATGCACGCCCTTCCTTTGTTCAAGGTGGCCATAGGGTTTCTCCAACCTGCCCCCATGTGAGGCTTCTACCTAGGTCAAAGTCTGTTGCTCAGGAAGTTGCCTAGGGGAGTTGGGAGTGGTGATGGTCTTCTTTGAAGTTCCCTTCCTGGCCTTTTTAATTCTGCCAGAGCTTTTCTGGGTCTGTTGCTGGTGCCACTTGAGGGTCTTAGCAGGCCTTCGTTCCTGTTTTCTGCAACTTTGCAGCTTCAGAGCTGTACCTTTAGGGAAAGGAAACAGCATGTGAGTGGTCAGGGTAGCACTGCAGCACTGCCAGCCCGCTGTTCATCGATTTGCTCGAGCGGGCACCAGTAATGTCTCTTGTTACTAGTTTTGGCATATCGAATACACCATGGGGAACTTGCCAGGCTTTGCTGTGCGGGCATGATACTCTCGGTAGCTTGTCGGCTCTCCGAGAGGGGTGAAGGAATCAAACCCGGGTCGGCCGCGTGCAAGGCAAACGCCCTACCTGCTGTGCTATCGCTCCAGCCCTGGACTGGAGTGGTCAGGGTGAGAGAACAAGTTGCAGATGGGGACAAGAGTGACTCTGGTACTTTTCCTGTTACCAATGGGGGTTTGTGGTGGGGTGTGCTGGGGTGTTGTGGGGAGTGCTGTGTATGGACGTGCCACACCTCCTTAATTTTGCATTGGGTGTTAGCTCCGATTTCTTGTTCTAATAACATTGTTTTTTTTTTCCAGGATGGATTGTCTTTGATATATTGCCAGTTCTCACCTTTATGGTCTCTGTGTAATTCCTCATTATTCATTGCTATTTACAATCCCCTCAATTTAGAGCCATCTGTGAAGTTAATTTCGGCGCTGTTTACTCTTTTCTCCCAAATCATTAATGAAGATAAAACATTCAATGGAATTGAGTTTTGCAGTCATTTCTGGAAAATTCCACTGAGGCTCGCTCTTATTCTAGGCAATCATCCTTAATTCAAACCTGTTATCACCCCTTCGGTCAGTTCTTCATGAGGATAGTGGGTTAATGTTTGTGTTCATTTAAATGCAATTTTTCACAAAGACTCCTTGAGGTAACTCAGCTCTAGTCTTTAACAAAACAATAAAGAAGGTTTAATCTCCCTGGTAATCAAAGATATGCAAATAGAGGCATCATTGAGGAGTTCGTGTTTTTCACTGATAAAATTTGTACACATTTCAAGTTGGAACCCATTGCAGGTGAATAGTGCTGAAATGACTATTTATAAATGCTTTAAAAAAATCAATATGGCAATTAAACATCAAGCAAACCAGAGGGTTTATCTTTTTTACCTAGAAACATGCTCCTAAAAGAAAGATTTGTTGTTATTTGTTGTGGTAACTAACCTTCAAATTATAAAATAGAAACACCCCCAGGCCGATGAGGATAGAATTGCTTAGTAAATTGGGGGTGAAAGCTTACAATATAATTGAGAGCCACCTTTACTTTTGTTATTAATATCTTTGTTGCTTTTTTTGTTTTGTTTTTGATATTTTTGCTTTTTTGGGTCACACCCAGCAATGCACAGGGGATACTCCTGGCTCTGCACTCAGGAATTACTCCTGACAGTGCTCAGAGGACCATATGGGATGTTGGGAATTAAACTCAGGTCGGCTACGTGCAAGGCAGCCTTGTAAACATGTAAGGCATTTGCCCTACCCGCTGTGCTATCACTCCAGCCCCTCTATGTTGCTTCTGTTAGCTCAACTCCTGTAACATATTGGTTTTTGGCACTTACTAATAGAGGGTAAACACGTTGGTTCAACCAATCATGAAATAATGATCATGAAAAAAAATTCGGATCAAAAATTAGAATGTGGTTGACTCTCAACCAAAAGCTTATATTAGTTTGAATGAACCAAATGATTGTTAAAATTATCATGAAAAGGGAATAAAATAATAAGAGAATATTCATAACAACATTGTTCATTGTAGTTCCAAATTTTACTCCATATGGGAAGAGACCTGAATATCCTTTAGCTATTGATTAGCTAAACAAAATGTGATGGATCCATACACCCAGTGGAATATTGTTTGTCACTGTCACTGTCATCCCATTGCTCATTGACTTGTTCAAGCAGGCACCAGTAACGTCTCTCATTCTGAGACTTATTGTTACCATTTTTGGCATATCCAATACACCACGGGGAGCTTGCCAGGCTCTGCCGTGCGGGCGGGATACTCTTGGTGGCTTGCCAGGCTCTCCGAGAGTATTGTTTTATAATAAAAAAATATATTGAGACATACACATGGCTGAACTTGAAAAAACAGACATAAGTTTACCTTACGTGATTTCATTTGTATAAAAATCCAGAACAGGCAACTCTAAAGAGTTAGATAGCAACCCGTGATTATTTCAGACTGAGATGGCATGATGAATACCAAAAACCATGTTCCTCTCCCACCTCTTCGGTTGACAGAGCTGTACTATAATTGACTGTAGCAATAGAATATCAAAAACAAACCTCCGTGAATTTGAAAAAAAAATTGAATTTTGCACTTTAAATGTGTGAATCGAATGGCATGTGAATTATATCATCACGAAGCCGCTACTGAGAAAGCTTGAAATAAGCTGAGTCTACAAAATCTAGTCAATTAACTAATTTCTTTTTTCTTTTTTTTTTCTTTTTGGATCACACCTGGCGATGCACAGGGGTTCCTCCTGGCTCTGCACTCAGGAATTATCCCTGGCGGTGCTCAGGGGACCATATGGGATGCTGGGAATTGAACCTGGGTCGGCCGTGTGCAAGGCAAACACCCTACCCACTGTGCTATCGCTACAGCCCCATTTAACCAATTTCTATAACAGGCAGTAATTTAATCTCTAGCAGGAGTGCAAAGAAACCAAGTGTTTTGGTGTGGTTGTCCAAAACTCACAGGCAACAACGGGATAGAAAAGAGGGGTTTTGTGGCTGGTGGTAGACCAACCCCCACCAGGTGGCTTTTGAGGAAAAATACCGTTTTCTCTTTACAGGTCTCTTTCCCTTGGAGAACCGCCTGGGGAAGTTAGGACTGATGGGAGTCTGCACTGAGTGCCTGCGTGGCGTGGACCCTCACGTCTTGCCATCCCGTGAGGCAGTCATCCAGCTGTGTCTGAAGTTTGCTTATTTTGCACAACTTCGGAGACCATCCCTGCCAGCTGATTTCTTAGCCATGAACTCAAGCTGGACGGAGGAATTGCTCCTTCCAGGAAAACCGGTGAGTCCTCAATCTGATGTCGGGGGCCCCCACGGGTGGCTTACATGAAGCGGGGAGGAGAAAGATGGTCATTTTCTCCCCAGCCGCCTCTATCACCCGGGACCCAGGGTTACTGGGTTCTTGTCTTGCTCGTGGAAAAGAATTTCAGGAGTAGACAAGCAGTGAAGTAAATAGATTTTATTCAGAGGTTTCTGAGGGAGGGAGGAAGGGATAAGTGGGAAAGAGAATAGTAAGAATAACGCGCTCAAGAGAGAACGTGGGCTTCTCCAAGGGTGGGGGAAGCTCTACACACATCCTAGCACTGGACAAGAAAGCATGAAAGTACACATCTCAAGGGGGGAGATGCGGGCGACACATGTGCTCGGGCACCACATGTGCTCGGCCATGTGGGCACAAGCAGCACATGGGCTCAGGCAGCATATGCGCGCCCTTCCTTTGTTCAAGGTGTCTTTTATAGGGTTTCTTCAACCTGCCCCCACCCACATGGGGTTTCTTTCCAGGTAAAAGTTCGTTGCTAAGGTTACCAGGGAGGTTGGGAGAGGTGCTGGCTTTCTTTGGGGAACCTCCTGGGGAGGGGTCCATTATCCTCAGGGTCTGCTGATGGTTTCCTCTGGGTCTTTTGTTTTCTTGAATCTGCAAGTCTTAAGAGTCCCCTTCCCAGAGACTCTGTTAAATCTCAATTTTCATTGCCAAGGACCTTTCCCTATCTACCTGCCTACATCAAATCTTACCCAAGCTTTTCAGGACAGTCGCCTTTCTCTAGCCAAAATAAGGATTTCTGGAGGAGATGAATAAATAAAGAAAAATAAGCTGACTGGGGTTCAATAAACAGAGGGAAGGAATAAGATCGACTTAGGTACATGGTCCAGAAAGAACACGGGCTTCTGCAGAATGGAGAAAAAACCCAAAGAAGCTTTGGGGGGAAGGTTAAGTATGTTTATTTTCACACCTGCCTTTGTCCCAAATTCTTTACACAAGTAAGAGTGAATGAGGTTTTTTTTTTTTTTTAATTTTCTTTTTGGGTCACACCCAATGATGCACAGGGGTCACTCCTGTCTCATGCACTCAGGAATTACCCCTGGCGGTGCTCAGGGGACCATATGGGATGCTGGGAGTCGAACCCGGGTTGGCCGAGTGCAAGGCAAATGCTCTACCCACTGTATTATTGCTCTAGCCCCCCCCCCCACTTAATGAGGTTTTTGTTGGGGAAAAGCATGAATTTCCAGTGGCCCATTTTTTTTTATATAAAGTAGTTCACAATACTTGATTACATTTAATATTTGAACACCAATCCCACCATTATGACACCTTCCCACCACCATATTTTGGATGTTTCCATCCCGAATCCTAACCCCTGCCCCCAAGCAGAACTGAAATAATTTATTTTATTTTATTTTTTTTAGAAATAAACCGCTGAAAAAGCTCCAAAAAACTTTCCCTAGAGGAGAGTGTGTTGAAGGCTGTTGTGTTTCACCCAGGGACCATTAAGCCCTTTAGGTACTAATATTACTAGTATGTTGTTAAGGGTGGAATGGTGGCCCATTCTTAAGTTCCTATCACAGACTCTGTCACTGCATTCCTGGATCCGTGTTTGGTCCTGGGATTCTGCATCCCAGTAGTTTTCCATGTTATTGAGATGGGTCATTTGTGCCAGAGGGGGCTGCTTTTATTCTGAGCCTTTTCAGGTGTCAGATATTAAAACCTGTATCATGACCAGGGACCCTCCCTCTTCTTGCTTAGATCACTTTACCCCCCTATCCGAGCTAGTTGTGGAATTGTACTAATTTTTTTTTTTTTTGCTTTTTGGGTCACACCCGGCGATGCACAGGGGTTACTCCTGGCTCTGCACTCAGGAATTACACACCAGGCGATGCACAGGGGTTACTCCTGGCAGTGCTCAGGGGACCCTAGGGGATGCTGGGATTCAAACCCAGGTTGGCCGCGTGCAAGGCAAACGCCCTACCCACTGTGCTATCACTCCAGCCCCAGAATTGTACTAATTTTGAACTTAAAATGAGTTCTTTCATTTCCAAGGCTCTGACCCTTTGAAACGAAGAGACGTCAAACCATTTGACATACTTGTAAATTTAGAAACGATGTCAGTTCAAACTGGGGTTGCCTGGAAATAACAAACCTCAGCCCCAAACTTCTCGAACCCTAGAGGGCAAGGGTGGCACCCAGATCCGTCTCAGGGAAACCAGCGCCCTCCACAACACAGAAAATCCCCTCCTCTCTTCTGCCTTCGAGATTTCACTGCTCCTTGTTCTTTGCCTGCTTGCCTCTGAGATCTCTGTTAGACGGTTTATATGGTTTGCTAGTACACAGGTTGTCTAGGTTGGAAAACAAAGCGTGGAATAAATAATTGATGAGTGTGTGAGTGTTGAGACTTAAGCTTTCTTCTCACAGCGTGTCCAGGCAGAAGAACAAGGATTTGGGTAGAAGGAATTAGATTTCCCCGGAAGCTCCGCACTGGTTGCACTCCCGTACGATTTTAGCCCGTCTCTCTTGGGCTTCAGCCGCTCTGGTATCAAGGAGGATCTCTTGTAGCTGGGCGATGCTTTATTTATTTAATTGATTATCATTTATTATCATTAGTTTAAAAGTGAGCCGACGTTGGTTTTGATGACTGCGCACATCTCTTAGGAGGACCGTTTCGCACCTCTTCAAAATAAACAGATGCTACCACATCGCGCCCATCTCTCAAGTACCAATATCCCTTTAACCCCCATAGCTCTTTATCCCTTCCCAACTCACCGCCCTGCCCCCTCCCCCGTCTGTCACCTCAGCTCTGTGATGAGAGCCTGAGAGTTTATATTCCTTCCTGTTGTCTGTTTCCAAGCTCTAGTTTTATGAATCTTAGATGAGTCTGATCATCCTCTCCGCACTGATTCCACCGAGCATGACCCCCTCCCCCCCCCACCAGCTCCCATTGGCTCATTTCCAAACACAGGATCTCATGTTTGGAGCCTTGTTTAATATTTCAGTTCACTTTTTAATGAAGTCACCATCTCTGAACCTTTTTTGTAGAAAGGAAAAATAGGAAAAGTTGAGGAGTCAATGGGGAAAAGCACCAAACAGACTCAAGGCTTCGAGATATATTGTACACTGGGTAGGGGAAGTGTCCTACCTGCTGTTCTATCACTCCAGCTCTAAACTTTAGTGTTTTTTGTTTTTGTTTTTTGCTTTTTGGATCACAGCGATGCACAGGGGTTACTTCTGGCTCTGCACTCAGGAATTAACTCCTGGCAGGGCTCGGGGGGACTATATGGGATGCTGGGAATCAAACTCAGGTCGGCTACATGCAAGGCAGCCTTATAAACGTGTAAGGCATTTGCCCTACCCGCTGTGCTATCGCTCCAGCCCCTTTATTTTAAATTGTGTGTTTTAAAGACTCTTTTTTTTTTTTTTTTTGCTTTTTGGGTCACGCCTGGCGATGCTCAGGGGTTACTTCTGGCTCTGCACTCAGGAATCACCCATATGGAAATTTGAACAATTCACTTATGCATCCTCCAAATTAGTTATTGATTGCCTTTTGTCTGTCAAGCTTTTGGCTAAGTCCTAGCGAAGACACAGGGTGGCTAATACACAGTATCTACCTTCAAGAGGCTTACAATAAATAGGGGAAGGGATTTTAGAGATATTAAAATAATGATTGCCCATGGTAGAAAGTTAAATAAGGAGAGATTGGACTTCAAACACGTATGTGATGAGAAGAACTTGTAAACACTGGAAATAAAGACTCCCTAAGCTTAGACTTTCTTAAACATACATGTCGTTTTAAAACATTCATTGAGGTGGAATGCTGTTCAGAGACAATTGAGAGAGGGTTCATTCTTGAGAGTGAAGTTTTTCAGAGTGTTCTGAGGAGGATTGGATGCTTTTAAAGAGGAAGCTGAAGTTGAAATGTATTTGGAGACTAAGGGCTGGGGAGGATAAGCAGAGATATCAATTGTATTAATAAAATTGACCCAAGCAAGGCCAGTGGAAAGATAAAAAGGAGTTCTATCAATAAGACAAACAGTAACTCCTGTAACTTTAAACTCAGTATTGACGGGAGGGTGGAGGAGGAGATTTTGAGGATCAATGAGACTATCTCTAAAATCTCCAGCAATTGATGGAAAGAGAATAGAGAGACCAGGTAAAAACAATTTCAACCTTTCATCATTGCGAATGAGGCCACATTGCTGACCACCTGTTCTTCAAATCAGACTCAAGACGAAATTCAGGAGGGAAAAAGTGTCACATAATCTGAAAATAGGTTAGGTTTCTCGGTTGTATTTATAGGGAGAGGATGTTCTAGTTCATGCATTCTAAGTAGTTCAGCTTGTATGTATGAAATCAAGTCAACCCCATTTGAGATGAGAGAAATCTTTATTTTTACCTTTTTAAATACCCAACTTCCTCGTTCTCCATCTAGAAAGATAGAAAATAAAATTTTTCAATGAACATGTTCTCAGGGACATGTCTCATAAAATGCATCATGAAACTGAAAGAAATGGGGTACAACTTCTTGCAGCGTCTCCTGGTTCCCTTCCACAAACTACCTCTAAATCTAGAGACTAGATATCCCTGAGACCTAGCTTCATGTTTTCCCCAAAATCTGTCTTAAACATGAAATACTGAATAAATCTTGTATTTTAGATGAGTGGGCAAAAGATGCATTGGATTTTTAGATGTGGTACCACCTAGTTACATGAACTCTCAGAAAATGCATTTTTCTGATTATTATATATTTTTATAAATGGGTATATTATAGTCAGTACCTATCTAATATTGCTTTCTCTTTATTCCAAATAAAATCACCCAATATTTTTTTTGGATAGCGGCCCATCCTCCTCTGTAAATTCACTTCAATAAAAAACATCTGAGCTCTGACATATGCTTGAAACTATAATAGGTACGAGGGATGTAGCAGTGAACCAGATGGGTGATATTCCTACTAAAACAGCTTCTTGTTCATAAAGAAAACACGACACAAATACATATATATTATTTGTGGAAGAGATAAAGGTTAACAAGAAAAATTAAGTAGATTGAGCATCGAATTTTACTAGGACATATTTAAAAAGGAGAAAATACAGCAGGGATAATTTATTGGAGAAAGTTCACTGAAGCAGAACACGGAATCCAGTGAGGAAGCAAGTCCTCTGATAGATTTGAAGGCAGTCGTTGCGGGCAGAGGAAAAACAGAAGCTAAGAACGGGTGGACAACAAGCATATCATTTCCAGGAAGAAGCAAGAGCTGGGTGGCTGAAGAGACTGAGCAAGAATGAGAAGGTTTGGGGCTGGAGTGATAGCACAGCAGGTAAGGCATTTGCCTTGCATGTGACCGCCCAGGGTTCGATTCCCAGCATCCCATATGGTACCCCAAGCACTGTTAGGAGGAATTCCTGAGTGCAGAGCCAGGAGTAATCCCTGTGCATGGCTGGGTGTGACCAAAAAGCAAAAAAAAAAATGAATGAGAAGGATGGTTATTTCACTGTCACTATCATCCCGTTGCTCATCAATTTGTTCGAGCGGGCACCAGTAACGTCTCTCATTGAGAGACCTATTGTTACTATTTTTGGCACATCGAATATGCCACGGGGAGCTTGCCAGGCTCTGCTGTGTGGGCTCGCTACTCTCGGTAGCTTGCTGGGCTCTCCAAGAGGGGTGGAGGAATCGAACACGGGTTGGCTGCGTGAAAGGCGAATGCCCAACAGCTATGCTATCGCTCCAGCCGGGATGGTTATTTAAGCACATCAGTGGTCAAGATCCAGAGACCCATGACAAATGAATCTCAGAAGATAGTCCAGAGATGCCCCTGGGCCCTGTGCTGAGCTGGTTTCACCGTGACGCCTCATATGGAGCAGGTGTTCTCTCTCTCTGCCTACTCCAGATGAACCCCAGTGGCCACAAACCTCCGAAGAAAAACCCAGGTACGTGGGACCAGTGACTGAAAACTTCACACCACACGGAGGCAAGTATGAGCCATTCCTCCCCATCACCCCGCCCATCCAGTGTCCTGGCAGTCACGCCCATGATCTGCCCCCGGGCGTCATTTAAGCGCATCAGCGGCCAAGATCCAGAGACTCAGGAATGAATCTCGCGGAAGATGGCAGCTTGCCACGGAGATGTCTCCGGACCCCAATTATTTAAAGTTTTAGATATCCTATACTATTCATAACAGGCAATATGAAATAAATTACTTAGCATTGGTCTGTGGGACAGGCTTCAGTGGTGCTGAGAAAATCTAAAATAATGGTGGAGGGAAGGGGTAATGGTGGTGGGACAGGTGTTGAAATATTGAATAGAATCAACTACTGTGAGCAATTTTATTAAAATAAAATTTAAAAAAAGCATGAGTAGGATGAGTTGAAAGCAGAGAAGTGACAGTGTGGACGACACTATGTAGAATTATTCTGAATGGGTGTAAACCCAAGGGAGGGGTTTAAATTGAGGAAGGATTTATATCTGGAGCTTCTCTGTGAAGAACAGACCCAAGAAAGCCAAACAAGAAGCTGAGGATTTAGCTAGGAAGATGTTCTTTTATAATAATTTCTATTTATTTTTTTAATTGAATTGCTGTAGCACTGTCCTCCCATTGTTCATCGATTTGCTCGAGCAGGCACCAGTAACATCTCCATTGTGAGACTTATTGTTACTGTTTTTGGCATATCGAATACGCCACGGGGAACTTGCCAGGCTCTGCCGTGCGGGCAGGATCCTCTCGGTAGCTTGCCAGGCTCTCGGAGGGGCGGAGGAATCAAACCTGGGTCGGCCACGTCTAGGATACAAAATTAAAAGTTGTCCATGATTGATTTTCTGTCATGCAATATTCCAACACTTGTCTCTGTCCTTTCACTAGAGTGCATATCCCACTGGTTGTGTACACATCCCACTGGTTATGCCCGAGTTTCAGATCCCCAATTGCAGAGAGACCCAGTCCACACACAGTAATACAAAAACAAAGGAACTTTATTACTAGCCTGAGCCATTGCTAGCTCAAGATAGGGCCCAAGTCTCATCCAACGCAGTGGAGTCTTGACAAGGACCCCGATTCCAAATCACAAGCGGTTTATACAGGGTTCAGTGTTAAGAGCAGTTTATATACTGGTTTATTTTTAGCATCGGCCCTGTGACAACAGTGGTCAGCAATTAGACAATGGTTAGTAACAGTTTCTAAGGAGGGTGCAGTGACCCCTCATGACTTGCCAGACCCAACTGCCCAATTGCTTATCTCGGCAAATGACTCAACTGGGAGTTTACCAGGAACTGTTAGTCCTGCTCCGGGGAAACAGAAACTGAGGCCTGGTTGAGACTTAATGTTGGCTGCAGCTTCCATGGCATCAGTTTCGCCCTCACACCACCACCGCTGCCCCCCCCCGCCCCCGCTTGTTTCCCTCCTTACCTCCCTCCCCCGTCCGCCTCTATGGCAGGAACTTTTTTTTTTTTTTGCTTTTTGGGTCACACCCAGTGATGCACAGGGGTTACTCCTGGATCATGCACTCAAGAATTACTCCCGGTGGTGCTTGGGGGACCATATGGGATGCTGGGAATTGAATCCCAGTAAGTCACGTGCAAGACAAACACCCTACCTGCTCCAGCCCCCAGGAACTTTTCTTCTCTCTGTCTCTCTCTGTCTCTCTCTCTCTCTCCCCCTCCCTCCCTCCTCTTTCCCTCCCTTGAAAAGTGATCTAACGTGGGATGGATATAGTTTGAAGAAGGAGCAAGGAGCTAAATGCTGAATGGACTTGCTGATGGATGGCACAGGGAGGGTAGAGGTAGGGAGACAATCACTGAATTTTTGTCTTGTGCAACCATGTATTTGCTTGGGTTTCTTCATAGTGCTATGACCCTTCCCATTTCTTCAGAACTCTGATGCAAGTTGTAGCTTTACTCTTGCTAAATAAGCCGTGACCTCCTTTTTCAAAGCGTCTCCTTTGAATTCTGCATCTGGCTGAAGTCATTGTTTAATTTTCCTAATTGCAAAGTAATCATGAATGTGAGCTTAGCATCAAAGATGGGAGTTGCATCCTGACACATCACTTGCTTGCTGAGTTACTCTGGGGGAAAAAGCCTAATGTAAATATTGAATCTCTCAGGAACCTTGGTGATTTTTCTATGGAACGGGTATACTTAACTATCCTTCACTTGATCTCTATAAAGCTCTCAACCCACCCCAGGCACCAAGACCCATTGCTCTAGGGAAATTAACGAAATACCATCTGCATCTTCACTCAAGAGTTTGTACCATAGGGGCTGGAGTGATAGCACAGCGGGTAGGGCATTTGCCTTGCACCTGGTCGACCCAGGTTCAATTCCCAGCATCCCATATGGTCCCCTAAGCACCTCCAGGAGTAATTCCTGAGTGCAGAACCAGGAGTAATTCCTGTGCATTGTCAGGTGTGACCCAAAAAGCAAAAAAAAAAAAAAGAGTTTGTACCATAGCTGGGGCTGGAGTGATAGCACAGTGGGTAGGGCGTTTGCCTTGCACACAGTCAACCCACGTTCGATTCCCAGCATCCCATATGGTCCCCTGAGCACCACCTGGGGTAATTCCCGAGTGCAGAGCCAGGAGTGACCCCTGTGCATCACCGGGTGTGGCCCGAAAAGCAAAAAGAGTTTGTGACATAGAAGGCTAAACCTATAACAACATCTTAGTAATCTCTTACACAAGGACTTCACGGCTTTAAGGTGAGATACAATAATCTTCACTAACTTTCTCTAGGGAAAGAATTTTTGATCATCCTGATGGCAAATTATTGATGACAAGCAATATTAAATATATCACTGAGGGCCTGCTGTGGCACGGGCAGACTTAAGGAGCAGTTGGGAAAATTGGGAAAGACAATGGTGGAGGAAAGGTGCAATGGGGGTGGGATCGGTGTTGGAATATTGAATGCCCGTTCTCAATCATCAAGAACAACTTTGTAAAACTGCTGTGTTTATATGAAGTGTAAGGGGGAAAGTGAAAATTAAAAAATGAAAAAATAAGTGCCAAGGTCCTAAGTGTCTCTATTACGGGGTCTCCAATTCTACCCACTGTTCTGGATTTCCCCAACGCTCTGCTGATTCCACAGTCTCTGTGCGCTCACCATCCTGGCCTCCTTCCCAGGTTTGGGGTCTTTCCTCCCCGTTTCCCTCCTCTGGGTCCTTTTCTCCCTGCTTCGCTTTCACTGGTCTGGGTGCTGACATGAGGGCAACAGATAGTAAATAAAACCTGTCCTCAGAAACAACTCCATGTGTGTCCTATTCTTTGGAGAGTTTTAGAGCATACGATCAGACATGGGAATTCAACTTTTCCCTCTGCCGTTCCTCTTTGTGATTGGGCGGGACTTCCAAGTGATACTCAGGGAGGTCTAGGGCCCCTCTTGGCCATTCACATGGAACCAGGGTCTGGCACATGCAAAGCATGCACCTTAATCCCTATAATATGCATCCTTTTGGTATCCCGCTGTTCCTCTTGGTCTTGCATAGAGTGCTCTCTGGTTTTCATTGACAAACACTGCTCCTTATCCGTCACAAGCCACCCCGGGGTGCCATGTTTCTGCAGGGATTGGTGAAGTTCTCAGGTCGCTCAACCTGCTGCCTTCTCTTTTACAGCACTCCCCCCATGGTGTCCCATAATTACCTGCAAGTGCATGGTGCCTCCCATCTGGTTGCTTAATTAAAGTTTAGGTCTGTTCAACAGAGCACCAAAGAAAGAGTATTTGTCTCCTGCCTATCATTTTAGAAGTTCTTTTTTATTTTTAAATTTTATTGAATCACTGTGAGATATAGTTACAAGCTTTCATGTTTGAGTCACACAATGATCAAACACCCATCACTCCACCAGTGCACATTCCCCACCACCAATATCCCAAGTATACCCCCACTTTTCCCACCCTCCCCCTGCCTCCATGGCAGACAATATTCCCCATACTCTCTCTCTACTTTTGAGCATTGTGGTTTGCAATGCAGATACTGAGAGGTTATCATGTTTGGTCCTTTATCTACTTTCGGCACACATCTCCCATCCCAACCGATTCCTCCAACTATCATTTTATTAGTGATCCCTTCTCTATTCCAGCTGTCCTCTCCCTGCCCACTCATGAGGCAGGCTTCCAACTATGGAGCAATCTTTCTGATTCTTATATCTACTCTCCTTGTATGTTGGTCTTGTGTGATGTTATTTTATACTCCACAAATGAGTGCAGTCCTTCTATATCTGTCCCTCTCTTTCTGACTCATTTCACATAGCATGATACTCTCCATGTCTATCCACTTACAAGCAAATTTCATGATTTTATCTCTCATGGAATACAGCTGCATAGTATTCCATTGTGTAGATGTATCAAAGTTTCTTTAACCAGTCATGTGTTCTTGGGCACTTGGGTTGTTTCCAGATTTTGGCCATTGTGAACAGTGCTGCAATGAACACATTTTAGAAGTTCTAAGGGTGATAGCTCCTGGTTTCACTTGAATATTGTCTGAAATATTTCCATGGGCCATGTGTCATGACTGGGACTTTTAGAAAGGGAAGTCATCATGTTTTATTGAGGGCTATGAAGTGGTGCTTTCTGTTAGTAATTTTGTTTTATAGACAACAAAAAGCATCAAGCAGATATTCCTTTCATCCTAAGAAGGAAAGGAGGCTCAGAGAGACAGGGTGGCTTGACTGAGACTGCACAGCTTGACAGGGCAGGAATAAGAATGGAAAGAACACCCTATCAGCTGTCTTCATCATGTCATGAAAGAAACTAAAGGAACATGGGCTAGGTTGAAGAAATGACCTTAATAAAATATGAATTCTCAAATACCAGAAGGCTTTCCATGAGCAAATATGGTATAATGACTTAATGAAAGAAGTCAAGTCTACAAACTCAACTTTGAAGGTGCTTGAGAATTGGAGTCAAGTCTACTGCATGCCCTCTTGTTGCAATTATTTTTTTCAATTAAAGAACAATGCAGGGACAACTGAACTAGAGGTGCTGTTGAATTACAAGTAATCATACTATTGAGAAATCCTACTCTTTTTCTGTTCTGCACCCACAACCCTTCCTCTGTCAGGCCAGTTGATCTCAACATTGCTGTGTATTATCAGACATATTACACCTTTGGGCTGGAGCAATAGCACAGTGGGTAGGGCGTTTGCCTTGCACACGACCGACTCAGGTTTGAATCCTCTGTCCCTCACAGAGAGTCCGGCAAGCTACCGAGATTATCCCACCGACACGGCAGAGCCTGGCAAGCTCCCCGTGGAGTATTCGATATGCCAAAAACAGTAACAACAACTCTCACAATGGAGACGTTACTGGTGCCCGCTCGAGCAAATCGTTGAACAAAGGCGGGACTGTGCTACTGTGCTACTGTTATACCTTCACTGAAGTAAATTCGGTTTACCAGAAAGGAAAGGAAATTAAGTCTATTTAGGAATTCATTGTGACTGTCTAGCCTAAATCTATCACTGGATCCCACTGTGGTGTATCAGGATCAAAATGCACTGATCCAGTTGAAAGAACACCTTAATGGGTGGGAAAATGATAGAGTGATTGGGGCAGCAAATACAGCAAATGAAAATGAAAATTGGAGAGTGAAAATATATCAGCCAATTCACTTTGGAAGAGACCGGTTTTTTAAAAATAAGTTAGAGATCAAATCCTCTTATAGATCTGTAGATATGTAACTGGTTCAAAATAGGTGCTCAGTAAATATTTACATGTCGATGGAAAATTAATGAGTGGGTGAATTGTTGTCATCCTCACCACCATAAGCTACAAAGATTTTTATTGGACCACCAATAAACCCATTTATTTACATGGTGGATACCCTCTGTCCAATCACAGAGGCAGTATTTTTTACACTGTACCAGGACGACTATGTACAAGGAACTAGATGCGTCAAAGAGAGAGACCAAATTCTGGCTGTCATCCAGCATAATGTTTCTCAACCTTTTTCTGTTGTGTCTAGATTTCCTTTCCTTCCTGTGACTCTTCTACCCTGCCACCCCAGTCCTACCAGTTAGCTCCCTAATCTCATGCAGTAGGACTCTGTTTGTGTGACTTTCACCCATGGTGCTCTTAGAATGTCCTGGGGTCTCACAGGGGGGACCCATGGTCCGCAGTTGAGAATCACTAAGCTAACACAAAGTCAGGACCTACGTTCCCAAATGCATTTAGCCACTACCACCTTTCAGAAAACAACAACAACAACAACAACAACAACAACAACAAAACATCAACAAACTACGCAGTGCTCCCCCCCTGTAGAAAGCTGTCTTCTTAAAAAGAACAAACAAAAAATATCCCCCCCGCCGTTGAACCAGCCACCTAGTCTATTACTCTCCTACCACATTATTCCAGTACCCCACCTGGAATTTCCCATTATGGCAAACATTAGTCTAGGGGGAAACACAGTGACAAAAGCAATAATAAGAAAGTCACCCTTTGTAATGTGGGAGTTTGGTGGAGCCATCTGCTAAGAACCACAGAGACAGTTGCTTCCATCTCAAGGGACTGGATCACAAGCCTGATGTGATTGGAGAAGCATGGGTTAAAGAGAAAAAACACTAAAGTCGAATATTGATAGGCTTATTGATGGCCAGGCTGAGTTCTGGTGGAATTATAACTCTCCACTTCAACTTCCCCAAACGCCCTAATTTAGATGATGAATTATAGTCACCCTATTTATTGCCAATTTCTAGGAGCTACTGATGTGTCCAAGAAAGTGGAGGCTGGTAGTAACCAGCTTGAGTCTTTATGCAAAGCACAGAGAGAGTGACCTGATTAAGAAATATTGGGCTAAATAAACTCTAGGTTTCGAGAAGGGCAAATACATTTTTTTTTTAAAAAAAAGTATCCCTTCTTCTTTACCTTGACTACACTGATCCTTTAAAAAAAATCTCTTTTGTAATACATTTAAATTATACTGTATAGGTCTATGTTTTTGTAAGGAGAGGGGAGGACAGAGTATGAGAGAGAGAGAGAGAGAGAGAGAGAGAGAGAGAGAGAGAGAGAGGAGAGAATAAGCAAATTGTATTAGGTCAGTGGTCAGTGGAGATCAGCAATCTGGTGCTTAGGTAAGCATTTGTTTGCCACCTGCAGGTAAGGATGCCCACAAAATAAAGGTAATTAGAAAACTCTTTGTAATGCATCACCCAGCTGGAAACTAATGAGTGATGGAGACCCAGTGAAGAAGAGAGAGAACTTAATTAGACTAAGGGGGGAACTCCCCCTGGAACAGGAAAATGTCAAGAATTAAGGAGCATAATTTTTCAGTAGCAGTTGAAACCACCTACGTCTATTTATCTTTTTAGTGCATCATACAATTTCTTGTACAAAATCAACATTTCCTTTGCAAAGGGGAGAAAGATCCTAATTGCATATGCACAAGAGTTAAACAATTTACAGGAAGGGCTAAGAAGAATGATACTAATGATATAAGGCAAAAACTTACAACATATAACTTAAATTTGAAAATACTGTTTCTTGGTGAATCACTGGAAGTTTCTCCTCCTAGATTTTTCTCCCCCTTCTCACTTGTAATAATCACCAAGTGATAGAAATATTAGTCTTCTCAAAACACTAGATAAGTTAAGAGATGGATAGTAAGAAGCACCCCCAAAGAGGTCAGGAATGGAAGTAATGATGAATATGCAATTCTTTTGTATGACTTTGGAGAGTGGTTCATTTGCCTGTCCATCCATCCATCCATCCATCCATCCATCCATCCATCCATCCATTCACCCACCCATTCCTCCATCTAGTCACCATCTACCTAGCCAGTCATCCATCCATCACCTACTCTGTGAGTTCCTACTCTTATTACAGATCTACTTTCAAGATTTAGCTCAACTCCTTCAGACTCATATAATTGGGACAAGCTACCTATCACCTAGAAGATTCAATAGATTTAATAACACCTATATCAAAGAATCATTGTGAAGTATGATAGTAATAGATGATTACTTATCTATTTTAAAGATCATTAAATAATCACTATCTGTATTGGATTCTTTTTACCTCCCCCACACATGACAAAAAATTAACCATAATCCCTACCTCCAAGGATTTCATATTCTAGCTTGAGAGATAGGTGATTGTGCTTATATATAAAATATGTTTTGTGCTAGAATGAAGGTGTGAAATTAGGTGCTAAAGCAGTCACAAGAATAAACAATAATTCCACAACAATAGGAAGAGATGTGATGTTGATAAGTGTTCATTAAGAAGGTCAATATGAGAAGATTAATTAGAAAGTGGTAGGTAGGACCAGGGATGTAGTTCAGTGGTACATGCTTGCCTTGTATGTGTGAGGATCTGAGCTTAATCGAAAGGAAAAGGGGGAAGGAGAGATAGGAGATAGAGGAAGGGGAAAAAGAAAAAAGGAACAAAGGAAGGAAGATGGAAGGGAGAGAGGGGAAATTAAAAGGGGCAACAAACAATATAATCCATTTTTAATTTCAAGTCGATTTTAATTTCTTTAGGTTCGCTAAAACTTTAAAAAAAAATTTTAACTCTTTGGAAGTTTATAGATTGAGGTCCAGGAAGACGGCTGAAAGGGCTGGAGCACATACCAGGCATTCAGGAGATCTTTCCCAAGCTGGAATGGCCCCCTAAGAACCACTGTGATTAACCTGAGGACCCCTGCGTTGAGGCCCCTAGCCTGCATTTCTGGGCCAGATTGAGTATCACTATGAGTAGCCCTTGAATTCTCTGAACACTGCATGGGAGGTGTCCCAGCACACACACACACACACACACACACACACACACAATTGAGTCTTGTGTACAGTAGGTACTTTCTTTATATCCACACGTGGCCACTCTCCACACATTCGAATGAGTTTCAGGCATGAAGGAACCGGCAGAGGAACCCAGGTGTGCGGGACCCGGGGTTGAGATCTCTAAGCTTGCTCAGTTTGGGACTGTGCCTCCTCCACCTAGATCTCCCATTTTTTCCAGTAGCTTGGCAGCCACAACCACAAACTGCCCCCCGGTGCTGTGTAATCTCATCAACGGCCAAGATGCAGAGACTACAAACCAAAGCTCCTAGAAGAGAGCGATGCAGAGTCTCTTGCCCTTGCACCTGGCTATCTTCACCGGGGCCCCTCAGAGAGGGGAGGGTTGAGTATCCCGTCCTACCCCGAGCAGAGCCCCGGCAGCCGAAGACCTCCAGAACCCAGCCACAGCCAGGCTCAAGGCCACTCTCCACACGTGGCCTCTTATGGCCTAGTTCTCCCTCCGAGAACCTGGCAAGCTACGGAGAGCATCCTGCCCACACGGCAGAGCCTGGAAAGCTCTCCGTGATATATTCGATATGCCATTTACAGTAACAATGATGGGTCTCATTCACCTGACCCTGAAAGAGCCTCTAATGTGGCACTGCTGGGAAGAACGAGTAAAGAGAGGCTGCTAAAATCTCAGGTCTAGGATGAATGGAGGCATTACTGGCACCTGCTCAAGCAAATCCATGATCAATGGGATGACAGTGATACAGTGCTTCATCCTATAAATATTTGTGGGTTGTGGAACACATTCAGGAGGCAGAATTTAGAGATGGGTATGGTTTATTAGCCTCAAGAAGCTTGTATAAAAATGTAGAGACACAGATGATTGTTACAAAGTATACTTCACATTATGCTAAGAATGTACAGAAGGGGAAGATGGCTGAGTAGAGACTGGATGAGGCAGACAATGATGGGCTGATCATTCCATCAAAGCAACATGAGCAAAGCAACAGTGATAAGGAAGGACACGATATACAGGAAAAACTCAATTGCGGGGGCACGGTCATTAAATGTGTATCAGAAATCACAGGAGAGATCAGATTTCACCGGATACTTTCAGAACCTTGGACATTACCCAATGATGAAAGACATCATTAAGGAGGACTCGTAGGACCCAATGAAGACTTTGAAGAGATCAGGCTGGTTGCAGTGGGAAGGGCAGACAAGTCAGTCAAAATAAGAGAGAGCAGTTGACAGACCTTGGCAGAAGTCTTCCGGTGAAGGATAATGAAGTTATCATTTAGGGGAGCCGTGGGACATCCAGAAAGACATGAACGGATTTTGGAAAACTTTCATATAGAAATCAGTATATCTATATCCCAGCTTACAGCATTTCAGTATAGAGTTGCCTCTGTAAAATAATGCCACAATCAGAGTAGACCTTTCCAGGGGCAGCCTTGTCCTGGACCCCAGGCTGGAGACTTGTTTCCAAAGAACCCCACCCCTTGAACACAGGATCCTGACTCCTTGCCAACGGTCCCTCTACCTCCATGGAATTCAGTTCCTAGAGAACAGATTACCTGGATGGTAAAACACAAATCACTCCCCCTCTAGCTTTCAAATGTCGCTGAGCACATGCTGTGGCGATTCCATTTCACAGCCTTAGTTTCCATATTTCTTATTGAGTCTCAGGGTGCATACGGGGAAACCTTGGTGCCTGCGGGCTTTTGGACCGTACAAGTAAAGCAAAGGGTCTGAAATAATTTAGAACTGTCCTAAATTTTCCCAGCTATCTCCCTTTCTCCATCTCTCCAAGGGATGCAAGAAAGCAGCCCTAAACACTAGAAAATGTTCAGATTTCTAGAAACTTGGGAAGGGGGGCAAGAAAGTAACAACCATTCTCTCTTCACATATCCCGTGTATGTTATTTTCCCCTCATGCCCAGTGATGCCAGGATGCATTAAAGAAGAATGGGATCTAGTGAAAAGATCCCTGAATCAGAGAATGTAGGACCTCCTATCTGAATTTAGAAACAATCTACTTCAGAGACGGAGAATGCATGGTAAGGGTGTAGGAATTCTTGCCCACAAACCAAGACGACGGAGCTAATCCATCTCTGGAGGACTTTTTCATGAGCCCAGGTGTGGCTTCAAATCCTGCTCAATATGGTGCCTAAGTGGTTGTGCATTGATTAAAGTTGGCATGCAAAATGAAACTCATTCTTCACCTATGATCGAGTCCAGCAGTAGACAGAGGGGAAAATGATCCAGCACCTGTTGTCATCAGGTTGTTGTTTTTTTAAGACCTGTTTCCAATGTCTTTACTTCTAGACCAGCAGAAGTTTCAGTCTGGGCTACACTCGACAGCTGAACTGAATCTCTCCCTCTGGACCTCCATCTCCATCCCCCAGAATCTCCCCACCTATTTCCATCTTTAAAATTCCAATCACTCATCCGCTTTCTGGTGATTTTCTTTTTTGCTTTTTGGGTCACACCTGGCACTGCACAGGGGTTACTCTTGGCTCTGCACTCAGGAATTACTCCTAGTGGTGCTCAGGGGACCCTATGGGATGCTGGGAATCGAACCCAGGTCGGCCCTGGGAGGGTCCTTGGTCATGATACAGGTTTCAGTATCTGAAACCTGAAAAGGCTCAAAAATAAAGGCAGCCTCTGGCACAAGAGACCCATCCCAATAACATGGAAAACCACTGGGATGCCGAATTCCAGGACCAAGCACAGATCCAGGAATGCAGTGACAAAGTCTGTGATAGGAACTCAAGAATGGGCCAGCACTCAACCCTTAACAACATATTAGTAATCTTTATAAAAGGGCTTAATGGTCCCTGGGTGAAACACAACAATCTTCACTACAAACGCCCTCCCCGCTGTGCTATCGCTCCAGTCCCTCTGGTGATCTTTTATATTTTCTCCTTCTGTGGCCACATCTGTGTGTCAATATGTCTCACCTCTTCTCCCCTGAGTTACCTTGGGCCTCCTTAGGATGACTCCTGGACCTCTCCCTAGATCACTGGAGCTTGTCGTATCCATGCTGCCTGTGACACTTTGTCTTTAGAGCGTCCTTGCAAATAATCAAGGGAGAGAGAGAGAGACAGAGAGAGAGAGAGAGAGAGAGAGAGAGAGAGAGAGAGAGAGAGAGAGAGAGAGAGAGAGAGAGAGAGAGAGAGAGAGAGAATAGGGATTACATAATCATGGGGAGAGTTAGTGTGGTCTCCAAATTGTGATCCTATAAGAGAACAATTTCATTTTCTGGGACCACAAATACGCTGAAACACATTTATGCGTAAGTAGCCAGTGTTTCATTGTTAGGGCAAAACTGATGCCATGACAAGCTGAGGCCAACATTAAGTCTCAACTAGGCCTCAGTTTCTGTTTCCCCAGAGCAGGAAACTTGCAGTTTCTGGTAAACTCCCAGTTGAGTCATTTGCCGAGATAAGCAATTGGGCAGCTGGGTCTGGCCGGTCACGAGGGGTCACTGCACCCTCCTTAGAAACTGTTACTAACCATTGTCTAATTGCTGACCGCCGTTGTCATAGGGCTGATGCTAAAAATAGACCAGTCTATAAACTGCTCTTAACCCTGAACCCTATAGAAACCAATTGTGATTTGGAGTCGGGGTCCTTGTCAAGACGCCACTGTGTTGGATGAGACTCGGACCCTGGCTCGAGCTAGCAATGGCTCAGGCAGGTAATAAAGTTCCTTTGCTTTTGCATTATTGTGTGTGGAACTGGGTCTCTCCATGGTTGGGGATCTGAACCTTGGGCACAACATCATGAGCTCGGGATAAAGCTCGCTGGAGGTGTCGGGTGAGAAGAGAAAACCCAAAGGGGCCAGATTGCAGGGGGAGTCCACCGTTTGAGAGACAGACGGCAGTTCCTTCAGCAAACGTCCCCTCTTCCTTTTGGTTTGCCCAGTTGGGGGAGGGATGCAATTCCTTTCTTCCTAGAGGATGTTTCAAGTTTGGGGACCCAGGGATGGAGGGAAGAGGGGAGGGAAGGCTCACTGCATTATCAACAACCAGTGAGGATGACCCTAGGATCCCGCCCACCTAAGCTTGCATTGAGTTCATGCGCCAATGTGGTTGGAGATCCCACCTGGGAAGGGAGATGTGTGCTGAAAGTAGACTAGAGACTGAACACAATGGCCACTCAACACCCCTATTGCAAAGCACAACACCCAATTGGAGAGAGAGAACAAAAGGAAATGCCCTGCCACAGCGGCAGGGTGGGGTGGTGGGGAGATGGGATTGGTGGGTGGGAGGGATACTGGGCTTATTGGTGGTGGAGAATGGGCACTGGTGGAGGGATGTGTTGCGAACATTGTATGAGGGAAAAACAAGCTTGAAATTGTGTGAATCTGTATCTGTACCCTCATGGTGATTCACTAATTCACTGTCACTGTCATCCCGTTGCTCATTGATTTGTTCGAGCGGGCACCAGTAACGTCTTTCATTGAGAGACTTATTGTGATTGTTTTTGGCATATTCAATACACACGGGTAGCTTGCCAGGCTCTGCCACGCGGGCTTGATACTCTCGGTAGCTTGCCAGGCTCTGTGAGGGGGGCGGAGGTATCGAACTCGGGTCGGCCGCATGAAAGGCGAACGCCCAACCGCTGTGCTATCGCTCCAGCCAGATTCACTAATTAAAGAATAAAATAAATTTTTTTTAAAAAAAGGAAAATAGGGACTTCATCTTCTAACTCTCACCGGGGTTCGAGGCCAGTATCTGACCTCTGCCCTGCGCTGCAGACACTGAGCTGACCTTCTCAGCGTAGGGAGTCCTGGGCTCCAAGGTAGTTGGAAGAATCTTCCCACTGCCAGTCCAGCTGCCATGGCATCCTTCTCCATCAAAATTCCGTCTCAGGTTAAACCAAGGGCGTTTTCCTGCTGTGAGGATGCCGTCTCAGCGTGCTCTTGCTGATCCTGCCAGATGTCAAGGTCCCCCCGAGCACTTCTTTTCCTTTCTCTCTTCTCGAACCTTCCCGTCTCTCTGCGTGACACATTTCCTTTCCGAGACGGGAAACTGGGGACACGATTCTATAGCTCAGTGCTCAAAGTTGGCGGCACTTTAGAATCCACCTTCGGGGGGCCTTAAGAAAATACTGATGTCTGGCTTTCACCTCCTGAGATGTTGAGTAGCATCTGAAAAGGGAGAGTTTTCGTTTCCCTGGTGATTCTTCTATTCCGTTTCCAAACCCTTGCTCTGTAGTTCCCAACTCGGACTGACCCCCCTCAGTTCCCTCCTTTGTATTATTTTTGTAATTTCTACCCAAATGGGATCTCACCGAGCCCCGTGACTCTTTTCATCATTTGTTAGTTCAAGTGCGGGCTGCAATTATCCTTGCAGTTGCTAACAAGCGAAAGAGCAGGTGGTGCCATAAGTTATTGGCTAGATTTCATGCATTAGGAACATGTGTATTTATTGCTACAGCTTCCACATTGGGGGAACTCGGAGGGTGGGAAATAGGACATGTTTGAGGAGCTGAGGTATCGCCAGAAGAATAAAAAGCGTATGAGAGGGGGATGTTCATTTCTCTATAATGGATTGCCAGTCTCTCTCTCTCTCTCTCTCTCTCTCTCTCTCTCTCTCTCTCTCTCTCTCTCTATCCTTTTGGGTCACACCTGGCAATGCACAGGGGTCACTCCTGGCTCTGCACTCAGGAATTACCCCTGGAGGTGCTCAGGGGAACATATGGGATATTGGGAATTGAAGCCAGGTTGGCCGCGTGCAAGGCAAACGGCCCTCCCCACTGTGTTATCCCTCCAGCCCCTTTCTCTCTTTTTCTTAATGGAAAGACAATTATTCCAATGCGAAAGCTTACCCAGAAGCAGAAAACTATAAAGGGTGTGAGTGACAGCTGAATTCCTCTGAATGGCAACTATCACCTGGTGTGTGTTCACACCTCCCGGAAGCAGCCTTAAGATATACTTTGAAGGCCTTGACCAAGTCGTTCAACTTCTCTGGCTCTACATCTTCTTGGTAACAGTAGAAAAATCAAGTATCTGTAGCAAAGACTATTTTGAGTATGAAAGGGAGTTATGAATGAAAATTTTATTGCACTCATTAAAGTGCTCACCAATCTGCAGGGAAATATAAAACTTCAATTAAAAAATTAGGCAGACCCCGAATGGGCAGCGTGTGGAAGAATAATATATGTGGCAGGTAAACAAGGGGAGATCGAGCATCACTTGTAATCAAACCATTTCAATTAAAATGAGACTACTATACTTCTATCTTAATAAATTGCCTGTGATTTATGTGACGGTGATATAGGGTCCTCTCCTAACACACTAATGGAAGTATAAATTGATTTTGTCTTTCTAGAGAGCAATTTGGCAATATCAGAAGGCCTCAAAATGTCTTTTTGAACCAGAAATTCTATTTCTCTAATCTATCTTATGGAACTAAATAGGGTTGTTTATAGATGTTGACCTCAATGCTATTTCTTATGGTGAAAAATGGAAATAACCTAATTACTAAAAAAACATGTGAATAGCTAAGCAAATTCTGATGCATTTTGAAAATATAATCATGCCCCTATAAACCTACATTTACAAAGATTACTGACATAGAAACATTTTCTTGGTCAGTGAAAGACAGGAAAACAATTTTGCCTTTAAGTTTGTAAATTTTGTTTTTAAAACAGGATTTTTAAAAGAAATCTTTTGTAGTGCTTTTATTTTACTAATTACAGATACGAACTCAAATTGAATGTGAGAGAATAAAAGAACCTTTATAAAAAATAATATATAAAATGTTACTGCTGGAGCGATAGCACAGTGGTTAGGGCATTTGCCTTGCATGCTGACAACCTGGGTTCGATTCCTCTGCCCCTCTCGGAGAGTCCAGCAAGCTACTGAGAGTATCCCACCCGCATGGCAGAGCCTGGCAAGCTACCCATGGCATATTTGACATGCCAAAAACAGTAACAACAAGTCTCACAATGGAGATGTTACTGGTGCCCACTCAAGCAAATCAATGAGCAACGGGATGACAGTGCTACAGTGCTATATAAAATGTTAAAAAGATAAGTCATATTTCAGAATGGGTTGATTTAGCTCAATATTTTTTCTTTTCTTTTTTTTTTTTTTGCTTTTTGGGTCACACCCAGCGATGCTCAGGGGTTACTCCTGGCTTTGCACTCAGGAATTACTCCTGGCAGTGCTTGGGAGACCATATGGGATGCCGGGGATTGAACCCGGGTCGGCCGCGTGCAAGGCAAACATCCTACCCGCTGTGCTATCGCTCCGGCCCTCAATATTTTTTCTTAAGGACCCAAGTTCTTTCTATAGTGTTGACTTCCTCCTTAGGCTGAAGATCTTATCCAGACCCCAGGATATCTATATGATAACAGAAATGGTCTCTTTTCCTTTTTTTCCTTCCACCTCTACTTTTTCTCTGTTGTTAATAGAGTACTCCACCTCTCCCCCCCGCGCCCTGCCAGCTGTCTCTTGAAGAATTCCCTTACATTTTATAGTTCTGAGCTGGGAAGGGCTAGGTCCTAATCTAAACTCTGGGTTGGGAAAATAGAATAAGCAAACCAACTAACTGTCGTCTACACTCAGGCTTCCTGGGGCTGAGAGATTTTCTTCCTTTTAGAAGAAAGGGGCTGGAGCCATAGCACAGCAGGTAGGGCATTTGCCTTGCATACAGCCGACCCGGGTTTGATTTTTTCGTGCCTCTTGGAGAGCCCAGCAAGCTACCAAGAGTATCTTGCTCGCACCGGAGAGCCTGGCAAGCTACTTGTGGCAAATTTAATATGCCAAAAACAGTAACAACAAGTCTCCCAATGGAGACGTTACTGGTGCCCGCTCCAGCAAATCAATGAGTAATGGGATGACAGTGACAGAGGAAAAAGAGAGAAAAATGGATAAGTGCTGTTTAAGCAGTTATTATGTTCACGGAATATACCTATCAATTCACTCAAAACAGGGAGTTTTCTTTTTGCCGGACTTGTGACAGGACTACCAGGAGGAACTCTGATGGAGAAGTACTGTAGGACACGGAGAATAGTTATAGGACATACACTTGATGTTATAGCCAAGATTTGACTGAAATCTGATTCCGTGTAGTACAACCCTCCTCACTCCCCGACCCCCAAGCCTGCCCTGCCTGAAGTTCAGAGGGTAAACCAGTTAGGATGTGACCTGTGATGACATGCTTTCTGAATTGGGCACAGAGGCTGCACTGCCTGGCTGGTTCTTCCTGTCTCTCTGTACGAAATGTTGCTGCTTGTCATGGGACATGTCTTATTAGGGTGATAGGCCAAGACTGAGAATTATTTTTTAATTTTTTTAAAAATTCTTTTGTTATTTTTTATTGCTTTTTGGGTCACACCCGCTGATGCACAGGGGCTGCTCCTGGCTCTGCACTCAGGAATTACTCCTGGAGGTGCTGGGGAACTATATGGGATGCTGGGAATCGAACTCGGGTCGGCCGCGTGCAAGGCAAAGGCACTACCCACTGCGCTATCACTCCAGCCCGAAACTAAAACAATAATAATAAAAAAAAACTTCTAAGATTCTGCAAACCTGATTACTCTGAATAATTTTCATTACTTCAGACGTCCAAAGAGCTTCTATAATCCTGAAGAAGAAGTCCAAAGAGTATAAATTTATTCCTGCATCCAATAAGTACTTAAACTGCATGATAATGATAGCTAATCGTATATTCATTTCTGGGGGTTGCCATAATTTATTGTCTCAGTTCTGTAGACTAGAAGCCCACGTCCCCAGTCCATCCAACTTTAACAGAGGAACCTTCTTTTCTCCTTTTGAGGTTCTGATAATCCTTGCTATTTTTTGGCTTATCAAGATATCACCAACTTCTCCTTCTGTCTTCTCCATGTCTTTATATCCTCTTTCTCTGTGTGCATCTGTGTCTTTGCATAGACATTGCCGTGAGTGCTTTGAATATATTACTGAGATCCAAAGTTGAATGTGATTGTAATGGATGACTCTTACATTCTAGATAAGGAGACTAAAGCCGGATGTTAATTAACCAGCACAGAGTTAGTAAGCGGCAGATTTGGAATTCAAATCCAGGTAATCTTTGTTCATCACCTAGCGATCCTATAGCACTGCATTGCCTCTTGATCTTGTCTCCTATGCTTCCTTACTTCGTGATATGTACGGAGTATGTCAGAGACACCAAGTGCAATGAGACCTGGTAATGTAGCCAACATGAACCAGATTGTCAATGCATGTTAAAGGAAAGAAAAAGAAAAAAAAATTGGAGGAGAAGAAATCTATAGCTTTTACAGAACTTATGGATTGGGTTATTCATTTGGAAAATATTTGTTTCTCCGTGTTAGATTTTGTAGAGTTCTCAAGAGAAAAAGATTTATATCATAATGATATCACACTTACTCTACAGACCCAGAGACAGTCCCTGAAAGCTAATAGGAAGCAAGTGTTGGGGGCCCTGGATTGAAGTCGGGAGCGCATTCAGCTCCCCAGGTCAGGTTTGAACCCTGGGAGGGGTTTTATTTTTTTTCACCTCTCCACAATACCATAAACATACAAAGGCAACTTAACTACATATCCCTGTTAGTCACACAACAGACAAGAAACTATTCCATACTGAAAAATTCACAGTGGTAAAGCAATGCAGAAAACCACCACCAGGCTTAGTGAAGGAAGACGCTAGCCCCAGTGATAACCTAACAGATAATAATGAGCTATTTAACCTCTCTGAGATCAGGCGACATCGGGCGTGTTTCAGGGTGGTATGGTTGTTGATATATCACCGTAGGTATGGCTGGAGCGACAGCACAGTGGGTAGGGCGTTTGCCTTGCACGTGTCCGACCCAGGTTCGATTCCTTCGTCCCTCTCGGAGAGCTTGGCAAGCTACCGAGAGTATCTCGCCCATAGCACAGAGCCTGGCCAGCTACCGGTGGCGTATTCGATATAAGCCAAAATAAGCAGTAACAACAAGTCTCACAATGGAGACATTACTGGTGCCCCGCTCGAGCAAATCGATGTGCAGCAGGATGCCAGCGCTGCAGTGCTATCCTCTCTGGGGCTTGCCATAACTTATTGTCTCAGTTCTGTGGAGTCGAAGCCCCAAATAAAGATCTTGGCAGAGCCAGGTCCTCTCACCATCCAACTGAGAAGGCATTTAGGATGGGTGGAATTGTTGAGAAGGCATAAGGAGCTCAAAGAAACAATGGAATACACCATCAATAAAACACACTCACTCCACAGATTTGAATACTGAGACTTCGGCGAGGCTAAGTGCACTGTCCAAGGTCACTGGCTACTCTCAGATCTGCAATTACAAAGGAAGCCTTCCAAGGATCCCTCCTTCCCATTTTCACATGACTTCTAGCTCTTCTGAATAAGTCAGTCGGCAGCCTCTGCCTACTTGAGTTTGAAATGCTGTAATCAGGAAGAGAAGATGACTCTGTCTTCCTCCTGCAGTGCTCAACGCAGGGTTATCTCTGGTGTATCTGAGCTCCTGCTGTGCCTTCATTAGAGGATCCCAGGTGCTGAGGGATGGGGCCAGTGCTGGAACCATCCCAGAGGAAGAAGTGCCTGAAATGCTGAAGAAAAGTAGGTCAACTTCTTGGTTGAGTCTCCAGGTGCGTTTCAAAACAATGACTCTGATGGGTTAGCACACTTCCAGGTCTAGTGCAGGGAAATGTGGTATCCATTGGCAGGAGCTCCTATTTGGGAATGTTTTTCTGGACTGCATCTATAGGGTTGAGAATGTGTAAGTCCTATGAAGGAATTGGAGGCAGGATGAAGAGACAGAGAGCATGGGGAAGTTTAGGAGAAAAGAGAAGTCATGGCAAACAGTGACTTGGGGATCTTTCTATCATGGGGAAGGGTAAGAAGGTTGGGCTCTTAATGCTGCATGCATTTGTCTGCAAATCTTTATCTGGCATTGATTCCTCTGACGCTGACTTTTCACACACTTTGTCTTTGGGCTCTTAAGAAGGGGTGACTCCATCTTATTCACACCCAGAAATGAGGTTACAAATGAGGCTGGCTAACCACCAGACTGCCTCTGGACAAAGTGATGGTTCAGGCCTGAGCTCCTGGCTAGGTTTATTTGGAAGTTCTGAGGAAAAGAAGAGAAGGGAGAGAGAGAGAGAGAGAGAGAGAGAGAGAGAGAGAGAGAGAGAGAGAGAGAGAGAGAGAGAGAGAATAATAAGTTATGCAGCTGGACCAGCATGATTGAAACCAATTACATTCCTTTTTGCCTTTTCAGCTACATGAGTCAATAGTTCTCATTAAATTGTGATTTCCTGTCAATTGCTACTGATAATGGCCTCAAGCTTAGACAGGACATGTATGATGTGTGGGTACAGCTTGCCATTTTCAAGATGCATGCCCTTAGTTAGGCCCCTTTATCTCTACACCGTATTTTCATTGCTCAGTGAAGAATAATTGATCTTTCATCATTTATATACTTTATCAATAATCAACATGATTTCTCACATTCATGAAAGCACAACCTAACCGGTTCTTGGCCAAGATGTTTATGGTGTGTGTTTCTCATAATAATCTTATTTGGGGAAGGGGTAATGTTGCACATTATACACATTTTATTGATCAGCTATCTGAAATGCAGAAATGGATTCTCCTGAGGCCAGATAGATAGTCTATGGCTTGGCTATGATGGGAACCTAGTGGTCAACCCACCAACACTACTGGTCTTATCCAAGATCTGATTTGTGCGATATTCTAAGTGAGTATAAGGGGGATAGCATCCCTCTTGGAGAGGCCGGCAAGCTACCGAGAGTATCCAGCCCCTACAGCAGAGCCTGGCAAGCTCCCTGTGGTGTATTCAATATGCCCAAAACAGAAACAACAAATCTCCCAATGGAGACGTGACTGGTGCCCGCTCGAGCAAATCGATGAAAATGGGAAGACAGTGCTACAGTGCTACAGGAGATGGACAGCAGGTGGGAGGGTGGGAGTGATGTCGGTGGGCCCCACGGGTGATTTATGTGAATCGGGGAGGAGAAAGACGGTCACTTTCTCCCCAACCGCCTCTACCACCCGGGACCCAGGGTTACTGGGTTCTTGTCTCGCTCTCGGAAAAGAATTTCAGGAGTAGACAAACAGTGATGTAAAAAGATTTTATTTAGAGGTTTTTTGAGGGCAGGAGGAAGGGATAAGAGTGGAAGAGAGAATAGTAAGAGTAGTGCACTCAAGAGAGAACGCGGGCTTCTCCAAGGATGGAGAGGACCCCTACACATATCCTAGCACTAGACCCAAAAGTATGAAAGCATGAAAGTACACATCTCAAGAGGAGAGATGCGGGCGACACATGTGCTCGGGCACCGCATGTGCTCGGCCACGTGGGCGCAAGCAGCACATGGGCTCAGGCAGCATATGCACGCTCTTCCTTTGATCAAGGTGGCCTTTTATAGGGTTTCTTCAACCTGCCCCCATGTGGGGCTTCTTTCCAGGTAAAAGTCCGTTGCTAAGGAGGTTACCAGGGAGGTTGGGAGTGTTAATGGCCTTCTTTGGGGACCTTCCTGGGGAGGGGTCCATTACCCTCAGGGTCTGCTGATCTGCTGATGGTCTTATCTGGTCTTTTGTTTTCTGAATCCACAAGGTGGATCAGTCTTAAGATTCTCCTTCCCTTCCCGGAGACTTTGATAATCTTTTTTTTTTTTTAATTTTATTTTATTGAAGCACCATGACAAAACTTACAACGGTTCCAGGTTTAAGTTTCAGTCATATAATGATCAAACCCCCATCCCTTCACCAATGCACCTGTTCCCCCACCAAGAACCCCATATCCCCCCTCACGCGCCACCCCCCGCACCTGAGTGGATGATGATCTTTATTCTCTCTATACTTTGAATACATTCAATATTTCAACAGAAAACTCACTATTATTATTTGGACTTTTCCCCCAGCAACCAAACCTCCTGAAAAGGCATCATTTGATAGTTTGTTTTCCATTGCTGAGAATGAAGGTTATAGGAGCTCATGCAGCCACTGTTGTGGCCGCGCGGTTTTGGATTTCTGTTGTTTTAGCTCAGATTACAGTCTAGATTCATTTCTATAAGTCTCTGGGTGCCAAAACGGGTTAGTAGACCTCCCGGATCATAGTCTTTAAGGAGCAGAGGGGCCGTGTCATGCGTGGCTGCTCCGGATCTCATCTGGGCCTAGGGCGTGCCAGTAACACCCCCATCCCATGATCTCTTGCATGCCACGTCACCACAAGCAAGTACCTCTGGTTGTGAGTTCTAGAAAATGGCGGAATCTAAGTTTCATTGCCCAGGGTCTTTCCCTATCTACCTGCCTACATCAGGAGGAGACCCGTGGGGGTCAGGAGACCCTCTTCTAGTTTATGAGCACTTGCTAGATATTTTCTGGAAAAGTCACTTCCCCTTAGCTTCCTTTCACGTGTTCAGTGAATGAATCGACCTCTGCATTCTTTAAACTTCAATCGATTGAGTTTTAACATTCTGTGATTCAGGGATAGAAACTGTTAAATAGACCACATTTATTTCCCTCTCCTGGCAGTAGATATAGTCAAATCATTGGCCCCTAGGCCCAGAGCTATTTTTATGCAGTTGACAAAAGCACAACAGTCTACTTGGACTAATGAATTTCTTTTAAAACTTCAATTAGTCAAGATTTCCAGCCAATGAAGCACTCATTTCCATAACTATGGGATTTTATTTTTTTGAAAGAATAGAACCAAGTAGGGTTTTTGGTTGCAAACAATAGAAATCTGTTAAAGAAAAAAAATTTAAAGGTCAGAGAGATAGTAGGAAGTAAGGTGCTTATCTTTCTTACATCTGACTCAGTTTGGTCCCTAACACTGCATATGGTCCCCCCAGGACATCTGGAAGTGATTTCTGAGGACAGAACCAGGAATAAGTCCCCAGCACTGCTGGGTGTGGCCCCAATTTCATTCCCCTTCCAACATGTTGGAAAATATTTGAATAGTATAGGGGATCTAATTAGAAGGGAAGGTAGGAAGCTGAGTGAGGAGAAGAGAACTCAGAGTTACTCAGGAGAACTCATGATAGATGCTCCGAACCTGGCTTCCTGCTCAGAGCACTGCATCCTTCCTCTTGTATCAACTTCCCTTTCCATCATTTCCTAAGCCTTAGAGAGAATGGGCAACTGGTCAGTTTGGTCAACAGCTTAGCACTAAGCGGAGAGAGTTGGCAGTTCTGCAGGTGGCACGGTTCTATAATTGGAGGATCTCACCAGCATGTACACTTTCCTACTTCCTAGAGAGTATTCAAATATTTTTAAGCAAACTGCTTCTTCGGAGAAGTCAGAATGATAAACACCCTCTTCCAGGGTATAATTCACAATGATAATTATACTTTAAAACACTCAATAATATGCGCAGAAATATTTTTAAATAGAGCAAAAGCCATAGCAGTCTTCCTTATTACCTCCTTTTATTATGCCTCCCATTCTTTCCCCTTTCAGTCATAAACATTTTCTTGAACATCTGTTATGTGAAGGACTAGCTTACATCAAGCCTCTTGAGACAAACTATCTGGATCAGAGCCCCGGCTTCACTATACTTTACTGTGTAACTTTAGAAAATGTATTAAACCTTGGTGAGCTTCTACTGTTTTATACCATTGGGTAACTAGGAAATATTCTATAATATGTAGATATTGTTGCAGTTATCAGAAAGTAAGCTAGAGCCTGTCATCTAAGAGTATAGGTGGAAGAAAAGAAGAGGAAGTTGTATGGTGGTGTTTAATTTTGATTTTTTACTATTTTATTTTCTTTTTATTGAATCACTGTGAGATAGACCCTTACAAAGCTGTTCATGATTAGGTTCCAGTTGTACAGTGTTCCAAAACCCACCCCTCAACCAGTGTACATTTCCCATCACCAGTGTCCCCAGGTTCCCTCCCATCATCCCCGACTCCCAGCCCCTACTTCCCAGCCTGCGTCTAATAAGACAGGTGCTTTTCTTCTCTTTCACTCTCTCTCTGTTTTTTTTTCTCTCTCTCCTTTTGGACATTGTGGTTTGCAATATTGATACTGAAAAGTTAGCAAGAATATCCCTTTACTTACAGTTCTTGTCCAGTGTGATCATTCCCAGCTATTATTGTCATAATTATCTCTATCTTACCTACCCTCTGCTCCCCACACACTTGTGGTAGATTACAACCATTGATCAGTCCTCCTAACCCCTAATTTCCCTGGTGATGGATATTAGTCTTCTACTTTATATGTTTTATATACCACAAATGAATGCAGTCATTCTATCTCTGTCTCTCTCCTTCTGACTCATTTCTCTTAGCATGATACTCTCTATGTTCCTCTATTTATAGGCAAGTTTCATGACTTCATTTTTCCTAACAACTGCATAGTATTCCATTGTGTAGATGTGCCATAGTAATTTTATCCATTTGTCTGTTCTTGGACACTCAGGTTGTTTCCAGATTCTGGCTATTGTGAATAGAGCAGCTAAACAAATGGGATTCTTTTTTTTGGTTTGTTTTTGGGTCACACCTGGCGATGCACAGGGGTTACTCCTGGGTCATGCACTCAGGAAGTACTCCTGGCGGTGCTCAGGGGACCATATGGGATGCTGGGATTCGAACCTGGGTCGGCCACATGAAATGCAAACGCCCTACCTGCTGTGCTATTGCTCCAGCCCCACAAATGGGACTATCTAAAACTAAGAATCTTCTACATCAAAAGAAGCAGTGACCAAGATACAAAGACAGTCTATGGAGTGGGAAAGTTTATTCATCCAATACCCTTCTGATGAGGGTTAATATCAAAGATATATAAGGCACTGGTTGAACTCTACAAGAAAAAAATCCAACCCCATCAGAAAAGGGGGGAAATGAAGTGAAGATAAACTTTCTCAAAGAAGAAATTCAAATGGCTAAAAGGCACATCAAAACATGATCTTCATCACTATCTGCCTCAGGGAGATGCAGATCAAAACAACAATGAGATATCATCTCACACCACAGAGACTGGCACACATCCTAAAGAACAAGAGCAACCAGTGCTGTTACCAATGTGGGGAGAAAGGGACTCTCCTTCATTGTTGGTGAGAATGCCGACTGGTCCAGCCTTTTTGGGAAATAATATGGACGTTCCTCAAAAAACTAGAAATTGAGCTCCCATTTGACCCAGCAATACCACTTTTTATTTTTTTGCTTTTTGAGTCATACCTGGTGATGCACAGGGGTTACTTCTGTCTCTATGCTCAGGAATTAGTCCTGGTGGTGCTCAGGGGACCAAATGGGATGCTGGGAATTGAACCCAGGTCGGCAGCGTGCAAGGCAAATGCCCTCACCGCTGTGCTATTGCTTCAGCCCCAAAACTGGATTCTTCTTCTTCTTCTTTTTTTTTTTTTTTTTTTGCTTTTGGCTCACACCTGTGGATGCACAGGGGTTACTCCTGGCAATGCACAGGGGTAACTCCTGGCTTTGCACTCAGGAATTACTCCTGGTGGTGCTCAAGGGACCATATGGGATGCCAGGAATGGAATTTGGGTGGGCCGTGTGCAAGGCAAATGCCCTCCCCACTGTGCTATGGCTCCAGTCCCAGCAATACCACCTCTAGGACCCCGGGAGCCCAAAAACACACAGTAGAAACATCTCTGCACTCCTCTGTTCATTGATGGTGTTTTAGTCTATTACAGTTGTATAAAATACTAACAAAATTATACCAGCATGCAAAACATGCATTTGTTTTCATTCATTGTCAATATTGGGAGTGATCTAATATAGGCCAAGTTGGGCATGATTCAAACTGCAGTTTAAGTGTAAGTCTGTTTTACATATTTCTCATCCAACTTGGACCAAAATCTACCCTCAGGATGTTTTCCTTTTGGAAAAAGGCCGAAATGCAAGAAGAAAGATCCAGCTACACATGTTCATCTCAAGTTTCTGGTTTCACATTCTCCAACTATCCTATTGACTGAAAACAAATAACATTTCAAAGCCCGAATCAAATACGGCAAATCATGCCCAGATTATAGATGTGTAATATTGTAATGCATTATATATGATGTTGTATGACTAGCACAGGGAATTACAGATTTGGGACTCATAATTCAACCTGCATCATGTCTATTTATTACCAAGTTGGAATTTAGAGTCATGATAGTATTACTACGAAATCAAATAAAGCTACTTAATGTGTATCCTTGAGCCTTGTACATAAAATTAGAATGCAAAAAACCTGATGTTCATAGAGTTATAGTTGTTTGTTTACAAGCTCACAAAAGTAGCTTTGAAACCCCCAATATTCTGATAGAGCTAAGGAGGAAGAAAATAAAGATAAAAAATAAACCATCATAAGTGTAAAAGTTTTTAGCTGGCAGAGGCACATATATAAGTGCTCTATATGTCTAAAAACTTAATAAAAGATATGGAAGAACGATTAAGAAAGGTGAGTTAACATTTGTGGAATATAAAATAACATGACATGAGACTGACACCCAAGAACAGTAGAGATAAGGGCCAGGAAGATTGGTCCATGGTTGGAAGCCTGCCTCCTGAGCTGGGGGAGAAGGCAGCTGGAATAGAAAAGGGATCACTAAGTCAGTGACGGTTGGAGGGATCGCTCGGGATAGGAGATGTGTGATGACGGTAGATAAAGGACCAAACATGATGGCCTCTCAGTATCTGTATTGAAAACCATAATGCCCAAAAGTAGAGAGAGAGTATGGGGGAAATTGTCTGCCATGGAGGCAGGGAAGGGGTGGAAAAGGGTGGATACTGGGGACACTGGTGGTGGAAAATGTGCACTGGTGAAGGGAGGGATGTTCGAACATTGTATGACTGAAACTCAAAGTGAAAGCTTTGTAACTGCATCTCATGGTGATTCAATTTAAAAAAGTTGTAAGAGTTAAAAAAAAAGAAAGTTGAATTAAATAAAGTGAAAATTCTACAGAAAATTCAACAGAAAATTGAGGTGGATTGCAAGTAAAATGATAACAATGGATAAAGAAGATACAACATATACACAACAAATGGTCTACCTTATTTTTCAGTTTCTTTTTAACATATGGACAAATTACATCTTTTAAAGTAGTAAAAAAAATCAATTTAATCATAGATTGTAATGTTTCCACACACACAAATACAAAACACACACACACAAATACACTTTAAAAAGAACAGACATGCTGGAGACATTGGCTTAGTATGATCAACACTAAGATCTTCACATTAAACTTTCAGACTTTTGTGGTCAAGAATGAATAATTCAGGCCACCAGGGAAAACATATCAAATCATTTGAGAGGTCTCAGTTTTCTGCAAGGCAGTTTTCAGAGAGAGAAGACTGTGGTGCAATACTTATCATATCCACAAGAAAAAGGTGACAGAATATTTTTTTACACACCTAGACTCTGTGTATTTCCAAGATGACTGATATTTTTGAGTATGTAATTACTCGGGATAGATTTTCCAAGAACCCTTGCTTGAAGTGAACTTCAAGATGAAAGACAGAATCCCAGAAATGGAACTTTTGATGTGTGTGGAATCCATTTAACTGTGGAGTTAAGAATAAAATACAACCACTCTTTATGTAGCAAAAAACCCAAACAAAACCCCATTCTTCTGTGTTGCAATTTGTTCTCTCTAATATATATATATATATATATATATATATTATGTTACCCTTAGATTCTAATATCTTGCTAAACATATGTATTAATCTAAGATTTAAAAAAAATAATCTTTAGGAAATCCCCAGAATTTCCCTATTAATCCGTGCCTTTGGGGAAATTTAACTTTTTGTATTTTCAACATTTTTGCTTGATTTCTCGTTCTTTAGCCTCCTGCATTCACTAGCTCTGCTACTTAATATTTCATTGCACAAGAGCTCCTTCTTACATGTTTCTTAATCATGGCGGACATTTTTGTTGCTTTACCATTAAAAATAATGATACTGCAAGAGTCTTCATAGATGTACTTTCATCATCTTTATCACATGGAATAAAATTCCTAATACGGTTCTGAGTTTCTTTTTAAAATAGTGAATTTTGTCATTTCTCCCTCCGCCCCCTCACTCCTCAGAATCCACTGAACTGCCTCTCAGGGTTGTCTCCCTAACTTAGTAATATTGTAGTAATATTGTGGATTTAAAGTTTTGTATTAAAATGTTAATTTCCAATCCCACTCGTGAGCAAAACCAAACAAACTGGGAATTAGGATTATGGAAGAAACATCATAAGCTTTCATAAAATCAAGATGATTTAGGGAACAGAGATACAGTACAGCAGGTAAACTTCTTACCTAGACCATGCCTGATCTAGGTTCAATTCCTGACACGCCAGATGGTGGCCTGAGACCCGCCAGGAGTGACTCTTGAGCACAGAGCCAGGAGGAAACTCGAGCACTGCTGGACACAGCCCCAAAACCAAAAGGACAAAAACAAGATAAAATATTGATTTTGGGAAGGGGAAAAGAGGGATAAATAGTGATGGGTAAAGTCATATTTGCTGCCATCTTAGTCTTTTTGAATGGAGCGGTCAAAAGCTAATTAGCATTGCAGCACTGTCATCCCGTTGCTCATAGATTTGCTCGAGCGGGCACCAGTAACGTCTCCATTGTGAAATTTGTTGTTACTTTTTTTGGCATATTGAATACACCACAAGTAGCTTGCCAGGCTCTGCCGTGCGAGCGGGATACTCTCGGTAGCTTGCTGGGCTCTCCGAGAGGGATGGAAGAATCGAACCCGGGTCAGCCACGTGCAAGGCAAGTGCCCCACCCACTGTGCTATCGCTCCAGTCGAAAATATAATTATTTAAACTTGATAAATCATGTAATAGAAGTCTACTTCTAAACATAATGAATGACCAACTAAAATTGGATGACATGAAAAGAAAGGATGTCAGAGGAAGATAAAAGTTTCTATTATAATTTTTTATTAGAAAGTTGATAGATACTGACTGAAGAAAAGAGGGTTAGGCTGGAGAGACAGAACTGAGTGCATTTCAAAAATCCAGCTATGATCTCTGGCACCATAGGATCCCCTGAGCACTACCAGGGGTTAGTGATCTTCAAGCATCAATTTGGCAGAAGTTCAGGGCATCACCTGGTGTGACCAAGAAAGAGAGAGAGAGACAGAGGTAGATAGAGAGATAGTAGCATCAGACATATTATTAGCAAAAGACAACCACTAAAAGTAAATCATAAAAACAACTACTAGAGCAGATTGAAAACTCCAAACTTTCCCAAACGCCAGAAAAAAAGAGCATAAGAAACCAACACACACACACACACACACACACACACACACACACACACCATGCGTACACCGGAGAGCCAGGCTCTTTCAGAAATATTTTGTAAACTTAAGTGATAAAGACAAAGAATAATATTAAATATGATTTCTTTTTTAGAACAAGTTTTTTTTTTCTGTTCTTAAATTTTCTTTCCAAGTGCGAGGTTTATTCTACTTTTCCTGAACCCCTTTCTGACTTTTCCAGCACTCTATCCAGGGGGGAAGCAATGTGATTGATGTGCTAAATCAATTTAGTAGAATACATGGGACTGGAGCCATAGCACAGTGGGTAGGGCGTTTGCCTTCCATGCGGCTGACCCAGGTTCGATTCCTCCGTCCCTCTCGGAGAGCCCGGCAAGCTACTGAGAGTATCTTGCCTGCATGGCAGAGCCTGGCAAGCTCCCTGTGGCGTATTCGATATGCCAAAAACAGTAACAACAAGTCTCACAATGGAGACGTTTCTGGTGCCTGCTCGAGCAAATCTATGAATAATGGGAACACAGTGCTACAGTGCTTACACGGTTCATACCCATCTCTTTCTGGTTTCTCCTTAGGAGCAAGCTGCCCCGAGGGTAACTGAGTCCTGAACCGTCCCTCCAAGCTGTGAATCTTATCTCTGCTCCAGGCTCCAGGTTGATCCTGACAGCGTTGCCTGTGTTTGAGGCTATAATTCTGTTCAATTCTAGAATTCAGCTTGAGAGAGCTTACAAATAGAAATCATTATCCAGTTGTCCAGTCTTTGCTAGAAATTAGAGCAGCACTTTGGTTTCCTATTATTACCTCTCAAATAATGGGAAGAGATGCTGTCTATTGGACCCTCTCACACAACCCTACCAAAAATGATATGGGAGGGTTTTTTTGAGAAGCCTAACTCAATAAGTGAATACTTAAGACATACTTAAGACAGTATCTGGCTTCCAACTATAAGTAATTTTCCTGGCCCTTGTCTCTACTGTCCTTGGGTGTTAGTCTCATATTATGTAATTTTATATTCTTCAAATGAGTGCAGTCATTCTATGCCTGTCCCTCTCTTCCTGACTCATTTCACTTAGCATGATAAATGACTCTCCATGTCCACCCACTTAGAAGCAAATTTCATGACTTTATCTTTCCTAACAGCTGCATCGTATTCCATTGTGTCAATATACCAAAGTTTCTTTAACTTTAGTCGTCTGTTCGTCTGTTCTCGGGCACTTGGGTTGTTTCCAAATTCTGGCTATTGTGATCAATGCTGCATTGAACATACAGGTGCAGATTTCATTTCTACTGTGCTTTTTTGCACCCTTGGGATATATTCCCAGAAGTGAAGGTCTGCCTTATGAGGTGTGGGAGAAGGCAGCTAGGAGAGAGAAGGGATCACTAAGTCACTGATGGTTGGAGGGATTGCTCGGGATGGGAGATGTGTGCTGAAAGTAGGTAAAGGACCAAACATGATGGCCTCTCATTATCTGAATTGCAAACCATAATGCCTATAAGGAGAGAGAGAGAGAGAGAGAGAGAGAGAGAGAGAGAGAGAGAGAAAGAGAGTAAGAGGGAAATTGTCTAAATTGTCTGCCATAAAGGCAGGAGTAGAGGAGGGATGGAGGGAGAGGAAGGGACACTGGGGACATCGGTGGTAGAAAATATACGCTGGTGGAAGGATGGGTGTTAGATCATTGTATGACTGAAATTCAGACATGAAAACTTATCAACTGTAACTCACGGTGATTCAATAAAAAATTTTAAAAAATTAAAAAAATAAAAACATACTGTTAATCAGGATTTGAGGGGAAAATGTGCCTTTATAAACTGGTGGGAAAAATAAAGTATTATAATTATCAATATAAAAAATAGACAGTATCTGGCACATGCCTGGTGCTTCCTCAGTGCAGTTAGATGAACCAGCAGCAGAAGAATTTTAGAGAATGATGATGGCTGATTACTCTCTGGTGTGACTGAGAGCAAGGATAAGTACATGCAAGAATTATGGAGTGATTACTTTTCATATGTACTGAGAGCAGAGAGCTAGCTTTTTATAAAGCTAGAAAGAATCATCCAGATAATATGAATGCCAGTGGAGCTGAGAGATTCCAGGAATGCAGCTTGACTTGTATCTATCTTGCTTCCTATTTGCCTTTTAATTTATGGTTCCAGACCCATGTGGGGCCCAATTTGTCCCATTGGCATTTTATGAATTGCACACACAGATTCCAAATAATGCCCTTTCCCTTTCAGTTTTACTACTCAACCTCATTTGGATTGTTTTTTTTTTTTTACTTCCAGTTAATGGCTCTCGAGTAACCTAGGAGATTCTGAGGTCCAGAGCAGCTGGTGGATGCTTTCTAAGTTTACACAATTTTGGAGAATTTTAAGTCTGGGCAAACAGCCAGTCGACTCTGTAGGAAGAATCAGGGCACTTCATGGCAAAGAAACGACCAGCAGGTTTTCTTCATCTGACCACAGTGGGTGGGTCTGAAGTCAAGCTACCATAGGGACCACCAAACTTGGAGAGAAGCCATGGGCAGCCAGGAGTACTTTTGAAAAAAAGAAGAAGAAAAAAATAGAAAGAAAAGAAAGCAAAATCTAATAGGTAGCAAAGGCTAATCTGTTAAAATCCCTAACTTCCCACCTCATGAATCATTAGCAAAGCGTGGAGCTCCTGAATGCTAACCAGTTGGATACTCCATTAATTTTACTCTGTAATTCTCTAAACCCTACCAGTCTCGCAGATGGAGTCCGAAGACAAAATAACAGGCTGCTCCATTCCGATTCAAGTTCTCATTTGCCTGCGACCCGTTTTTTCCCAAGTGTCCCCGCGTGAGTGATTGCAGATCACGAGCTTCTGGGAGCTGAAACTCGTACAAACGATAAGTGCATATTCTGGGATGGAAGAAACGAGGAGGCCAGCAGCAGTATGGGAGAAACATTCATTAGACCATCAGGGTTAGAGATGAGCTTCTGCATCAGGAAGAGAGTAGGGGAGGATTTTGTTCATCCAAACCCTGGCTGAATACAGCGTAGTTGGAGCTTAGCACCCAGCTCTATCTGGCAGGGACGCAAGAAATATTTATTGCATATTGAATGAACCCTGTTGAATGTTTCTAATTTGTTCTGATACATTTCTCCTTTTGGGTAGAATTTGGCTCAGGAATTTTTTTTTCGTTTACCTAAATGTTATTTGATCCCTGCCCGTTTCCTTTATGAGGGAATCAGCCAGAGAAAAGGGACCACTTTTACATTTGCTTTCTAGTGTTTCCAAGTGCCCGGCATGGTGCTTGCATGTTATTTGTTTTTAATAAATAGTGTTTGGATGAAAAAACAAGGTCTTAATTTGCAAAGTATATGTTTGGCAACTACAGGGCTCAGAAGGCTGGGAATGTAGTTTGTATGGAGGTCAGTGTTCCTGGTTGTTGCCATTTGAATAATCTTTCAGCAAGACCATGTGTTTTCTCCTCTGTCTTCTGTATAGATGCTAAAGGGTTGTCTTCTTGATATTTGGCCTGTTTCTTTTCTCCTGGAGAGAAAGAGATGACCTTCATCACATCCAAAGGATCTGCCAAAACTAAATGTGGTAATCTCAGTTGGTCAATTCAACAAGAGGAGATTTATTTGGTAGAGCTGAAGAGACATGTTTTATAGAAGAAGCCCTGAGAAAAATGGTCTGTAAATAATACATCATCATGACTGATTAAAGAAACTTTGGTACATCTACACAATGGAATACTATGCAGCTGTTAGAAGAGATGAAGTCATGAAATTTGCATATAGGTGGATCAACATGGAAATTATCATGCTAAGTGAAATGAGTCAGAAAGAGAGGGACAGACATAGAAAGATTGCACTCATTTATGGAATATAAAGTAACAGAATGGGAGACTAACACTCAAGAATAGTAGAGATAAGTACCAGGAGGATTATTCCACAGCTTGGAAGCTGGCCTCACATGCTAAGTGAAGAAGCAGCTCTGATAGAGAAGGGATCACCAAGCAAAGGGTGCTAGGCGGGCCCACTAGGGATGGGAGATACCGGCTGAAAATAGACTATAGACTGAACATGATGCCTACTTAATACCTCTGTAGCAAACTACAACACCCAAAAAGAGAGAGAGAGCGCGAAAGGGAATGCCCTGCCACAGAGGCGGGGTGGGGTGAAGGGGACAGGGTGGGGGTGGTGGGAGGGATCATTGGTGGTGGAAAATGGGCACTGGTGGAGGCATGGGTACTTGATCATTGTATGACTGAAGCATAAGCATGAAAACTTGTAAGTCTGTAACTTTATCTCACGGTGATTCACTAATAAAATAAATAAATAAATAAACAAATAAAGTAACACGTCATCAGAGAACAATTCAACAGGCCATAGTGCACTAACCAGTCCCCTCTCTGACAAGGATAACAGGATAAGAGAGAAAAAATATGGTAAAGAAGGGCCCGAGTGCTAGTACAGCAGCCAGGGGGCCTGCCTTGCATGCAGTCAACCTGGGTTCGATCCCTGGCACTTTGTAGGGTCTCCAAAGTCCACCAGGTATGATCCTTGAGCACAGAGCCAGGAGTAAGCCCTGAGCAATGCCAGGTAACTTCACTTGCTGAGCAATGCCAGCAAACTTCACTTGCTCCAACAGAGCTTTCTGTCTCTAAAGAGAGAGGGTCAGGAGGACTGCCCCATAGCTGGACGCCTGCTTCATGAGCGGAGGGGAGAAGGCAGATGCAATAGAGAAGGGATCACTAAGAAAATGATGGCTGGAGGAACCAGTCGGGATGGGAGATGCATGCCGAAAGTAGACAATGGACTAAACACAATGACCTCTCAGTGTCTGTGTTGCAAGTTATAATGCCCAAAAGTAAAGAGAGAGTATGGGGAATATTGTCTGCCATGGAGGCAGGGGGAGGGTGGGAAAGGGGGGGGTATACTTGGGATATTGGTGGTGGGGAATGTGCACTGGTGGAGGGATGGGTGTTTGATCATTGTGAGATTGTAACCCAAACATGAAAGCTTGTAACTTTCTCATGGTGATTCAATAAAAGAACCTTTGTTAGGTCTGGCTGCTATAGATTTCCTGAGGGGTCGAATACCTTCATTTTCTTCCTCCAGCTTCCCTGCGAAGGTTCTGTAGTCCGGTTATACAAGACTGACAGCAAAGGAAACAGTCCACAGGGACCAAAGAACACCCTGGATGCATTGCCTGCAGGTGATTTTTTTTTTCAGAGCTCCTGCACTGATGAGCAGGTGATTCTCAGAATTTGAGCTCCTTCGCTGGCAAGTGGAGAGACTTAATTAGGCAAGTTTAGGAAAGGGAAATAAAAGGAGGATGTTGTTGGCCTGGATCACTCACTGCAAGTCCCAGCTCTGCTGGGGCATTTGGAAAATATTGCCTGGATCTAGTCTGACTACTTGGCTATGCTTTTCTGGAGAAAGACTCTACTGGTTTTCTCCCTTGACAACACGACTGCAGGCAGTTGCATGCTGAAATAACTGGTTTGCCAGTCTGATGGAATGAAAATGTAAAAGAGTAGAGCTAGAGAGATAGGATAAGGGGGTAAGGCCCTGAACACTGCCAGGAGGGATCCCTAAGCATAGGAAAGGAAGTAAACGCTGAACGCTATTGGTTGTGGGCCAAAAAACCACCACCAAAAATCCCGAAGGTCTAGTTAGATGTTTAAGGAAGCAATGCATGCATATGTTAGTATAATATATCTTCTGCAACATATTAGAACTTACTTATGCTAAAAATGCCACTAGGAATGCTGTATTTTTTTTTAGCAACCCTATGCTATTCATAAAGCCAGTAATTTGAGAAGAGAGAACATAGTTCCCTCTCACCAAATTTCCTAAAAATCACTCTGGTTAGCTACGTTGGGTCTTCAACTCATGCCTGTGGTTGATGAACCGAGTCCATGGTATTAAAGATCCCCGAACAGAGAGGCAGTTGACTCAGTTGATAAATAATATAAACATGAAAAACACAGTTACTATCCCAGGTCTGGGGGAGAGCCCAGTGGGCAAGACAGTGCACAGTTAAGTCCGAGTCCATTCTAGGTACACCTGCCAATGCAGAACGTACTCATCTCAGGCACTCCAACCCCAAGGAGCAAGTGTTGTGCCAGCAAGACGAACTCGCCCAGTCACGACTGACAATGCTCCACCAATCAAAATAGCGTTAACTGAAACCCTCATTATCCCTTGAGTTGGAACACGGTGCTCACATTCAACTGGACTTGGGTTCTTGTGTTAGGGCCTGGTTCTGGATCTCCGACTGCAGACAAGGACCACAGAGGAATGCAATTAGCAAGCGGGTAGTCTATTAAGCTGGCTAGCCAGGGTCGTGCACACGCACACAGCGACACGCAGGTCCCGTGTGAGAGGCAAGACCCTAACCCAGAGTTCAGGGGTTACTTATATGGGCCCATGTCAGCCGTTACGGCATAAACCCGCACATTCCACAGCCAATAAGTTCATAATTTGACACGCTTCTCCCTCCAATCCCACTAGACCCACCTGCTTGTCCAGCCTGTAGATTTAGAGGTCACAAGGTCCGAGGGCTGAGCCCGGGCCGGGAGGCTATCTGTTTCCTAGACAACCCCCAAGGTAGTTTGTGAAGTTGGATTATACCCTTCATAGCTCAGGGGCCTGCACCTTCCTCCTGCACAAGCTGATAACAGAGGCCTGAGTGGAACAGTTACTGTTTTCCTTGTCCTTGGCCCTGTCTGAGGCTGTTCCGTCCTAACACTTGAGTGCCAGAGTACATGTGTATTCAGCACTCACTACTTTGCACCAGGCTCCGATGTGCCGGGGCTGGAAAGAGCTTCCTTTGGGACTAATTGTGGGGGTGGGTGGAGAATGCATGCATGTGTTTCTCAATGGGGTCACTTCATAAGCTGAAAAGCACCAGGAAGATAAAACACAGGAGTGGGGGGGCCAGAGCGGTAGTACAGTGGGCAGGGCACTTGCCTTGCACGCAGCAGACCTGGGTCCCCACCCCAGTCTCTTGAGTCCTATAAGTTCCCCGGAGCCCACTGGGTTCGAACCCCGAGCCATGAGTCAATGCTGAGCACCTCTGGGTGTGGTTCAAAACTTAGAAACACCCAAACATAAAACCACAGGAGTGAGACGGAGGGAAGGGAGCTTCTGGTGCCCTTCTGGGTTGATTTATGTGCCCTTCCTTAAAACACTCAACATTTTGTGAATGTGATCTTATCTGGAAACAGGATCTTTGCCGATGAGCTCGTTAAGATGAGAGTGGGTAGTGCTAAGGGGGGCTCTTCAGCCAATGGGTGGTGCCCTTAGGAGGGAGAAGTGGACATAAATGTTGGGAGAAGGGACAATGTCAGTCGATGATGGATACGGAAGTTGCAATGATATGCCTATAAGCCAAGGTCTGCTGGCACCCATCAGAAGTGAAGGAAGAGGCACGGCATGGAGTAGGTTACTCCTTAGAGCCTCCAGCGAGAGGGAGCCCTGATGAGTCATTGTTTTGTTGTCCCTGGAATGACGACGAAGCAGTGTCCAGTTATTTTAGGCCACCTGGTCCGAATCATTGGTTTGGGCAGCCCTAGGAGCTAACAAAGGGGCAGCGGGGGAGTGGTGAGGTCAGGGAAGACCTCTCTGGGCCAACTGAGGCAGGGCAGCTGTGGGACTCTGTAAGGGAGGAACACTTAGTGCAGAAGGATCGGGAAGGGCAGCTCTGGCATGGGACTGTGTGGCATTTGGGGCATCAGTGTGGTGGGAATGTAGAGCAAGAAGCACCGAGAGTCGAGATGGAGGTCTCAGAAGACTAGTTAGCCGAGGTCAGGGAGGCTCCAAGCAGCAGAAGGCTCATTAATATTCTTGCCTGCCACTTCCTCGCCTGCACTCCTCATTTCTTAACGTCTTCGCACTCGAATCTGAGTTTCTTTAAATATAAAGTGTCCACAGAAATGGCTTTGAATCTTATGTTAACTCTCAGGCTTCTTGGCTGGTTGCATCCTTGACCTTGGATTTCCTATGAAATTTTACTCTCATTCTAAACCCACAGAGATGTCTATTGCCTTTTGCGATCATTTGCAATCTGGTATGGCCATAAATCCTAAAGTGTTTTCCTTCCTTCCTTCCTTCCTTCCTTCCTTCCTTCCTTCCTTCCTTCCTTCCTTCCTTCCTTCCTTCCTTCCTTCCTTCCTTCCTTCCTTCCTTCCTTCCTTCCTTCCTTCCTTCCTTCCTTCCTTCCTTCTTTCCTTCCTTCCTTCCTTTCTCTCTTTCTCTCTTTCTTTCTTTCTTTCTTTCTTTCTTTCTTTCTTTCTTTCTTTCTTTCTTTCTTTCTTTCTTTCTTTCTTTCTTTCTTTCTTTCTTTCTTTCTTTCTTTCTTTCTTTCTTTCTACCTTTTTCTTTCTCCTTATAGACTGGTGTTCTGTTAGGCCTCAGAACACCCAAGTTCTCCTGGTTTCTAACAATAGCCTCTTCTAGTCCTGTTTTTGCTTTTACTGCCCGCTGTTGGGTGCTAATAGGTCATTACCCCACAGCCATCTCCAATAGCAAACAGGACAATGTAGTAATATAATTTACAGTTGCACATTCATCTCGGGCAGGAAAAGATCAGCTGTGAGCCATCCATAGTTACTCTCAGGACTAAATAATCCATGACTATACAGAGGCTAAGCTTAGGAGGACTCAGCCTATCACTGAGACATATCACTTACTCTAGTACATTCGATTCATCTTCTGACTTTTGTCTTCATAAGCATTGCATGAGGGCTAACTGGTCCAGTCGCAGGGAGGACAGAAAACTGCTCTCTGGTATTCACTAAGAGTAAATTCCCCTTAATAGGTGGTCCTCAAATAAACACGAACCTTAGAATCATCTGGAAGGCTTGTTTCAGTGCAGTTGCTCATCCTCCAGCTTCCTGATCTAGTAGGTGTTGGGTGCTGGTGAGTCTTGAATGAGTTACTGGGGAGTGTTGCTGGTTCCCTATTGCTGGGACCACTAGGCTGAACTAATGCAGAAGAAGGTAAAAATGTGAAAATGCACAAATGGAAATGACAAAGCATTTCCCAGAGAACATGGACCTGTTGGGCAGGCAGCAATTTCTCCAGCAACGGGAGGGAGAAGTCCTGCAGAGAGGATCATTTGGAAAACAAAGAGAAGAGAAGAACGGAGGAAGTTTGGGTGGAAGAGAGATAGTGCCCTGCTGGAAGAGGTGAAGGTGGGAGAAGACAAAAAGGACCTTACAAGTGTTGGGACTGGAGTAGGTAAAACTATCGAGGTAGGGGACCAAGGACACAACTCCCATGGCATTCAGTATGATGCACACGACACAATACAAACGTGTGTTTTTCCCATTCTATCTCTAAGTGTAGGCATTTACATTTATCTGTAACTTATCATTCACTAGACTATTACTCTTGATTTTTAATTTTTTTTTATTTTTGCTTTTTGGGTCACACCCAGCGATGCTCAAGGGTTACTCCTGGCTCTACACTCAGAAATTACTCCTGGTGGTGCTCGGGGGACCCTATGGGATGCTGGGAATCAAACCTGGGTTGGCCGCGTGCAAGGCAAACGCCCTCCCCGCTGTGCTATTGCTCCAGGCCCTACTCTTGCCTTTTAAAAAAATTCCATTCCATCCACTTCTATAGCGCTGGGTGCAAGATGGGGGCAGTCGTGAGGAACATGGCTTCAGTCACCAGGATGTCTGGACTCAAGGCTGGCCTCATCACTTTGGGCTCCTTCTCCACAGGACCCCCAGTGTCCTCATCTATAAGACAGGGATGGCAACCATTCCTGTGTAATAAGGTGGGTGTGAGAAGCCCACGAGGCTACGAAAAAGTAGTTAGTGGAGTAAAAAGCATATAAGTGCTCATTCTTTTTCTCTTCACCTCATTAAAATTCCGGTCACAATATTAAAATTCTGGTCATGGATTTCAGGGTCTCCTTAAATGAGTCACCTTCTACAGCTGGAGGCATTTAGAATAGAGGTGCTTGAATAGGAATGAAGGAATTTGGGGAAACATGGAAACTTGGATTCCACACCTGGCAATGGTCACTGTCACTGTCACTCGTCCTGTTGCTCATTGATTTGCTCGAGTGGGCACCAGTAACGTCTCCATTGTGAGACTTGTTCCTGTTTTTGATGTATCAAATACAGCACAGGGAGCTTGCCAGGCTCTGCGGTTTGGGCAAGATACTCTCAGTAGCTTGCCGGGCTCTCCGAAAGGAGCGGAGGAATCGAACCCGGGTTGTCCGTGTGCAAGGCAAACTCCCTACCGCTGTGCTATCGCTCTAGCCCCCGGCAATGATCAAGGGATGCTTTGGGCTTGTCTCTGTGCTTAGAGTGAACACTGGCAGAGTTAAGGGGACCAGATGTGGTACTAGTGGGTACTGGGTCAGGGTCCGCAACCTTGCAAAATCCCTTTGTCAGTGTTTCTCCATTATGGAAGGAGATTTTTTTTTTTAACTTTTTCCCCAAGGACTCTGGACTTTTTGCTGGACATCTGGGAGCCATGCAGAGTTTTGTATGTAACCCCATGGAGTGATAAAAACTGCCCTTGGGACCACAAATCTGGTTCGGGGTTGAAAACTGTCTAGGAGTGAAGGCAGACAAGGGTGAAGTAGACATACGAGGGGTGATGTAGACCCTCCTGAAGAGGATGAAGGCAGACGCATGCACCCCAGACAAAAGTGCTCCTTGAGCCTTGAACCAGGAAGTTGCTGTATCTCTCTCTCTCTCTCTCTCTCTCTCTCTCTCTCTCTCTCTCTCTCTCTCTCTCTCTCTCTCTCTCTCTCTCTCTCTCTCCCTTCTGACATTCGCCTTTGAAAACCCGTCTCTTCCTTGTCACCTTAGCTGAGAGCAACTAGCGTGATGGGGAATTAGCAGGCTCTGAAGCTAGCAATGGAAGGGGAAGGAAGTCTCAGACAAATGATAGCTCTTTGAGCCCTGGAAAGACTAATCTAGAGTTCACTCCGGCAGGGCCCTGGATCTTGCAGCAATATTCAAATAAGATGAAATTCCTCAAAGACCCGGGAAAGTAACTGAAGTTTCTCTGGACGCTGAAGGATAATCCTCCGAGATTAAAGCAGCATCTGTGACCCAAACTTCACAGTACATCTGAAGGCTGAATTCCAGTTGCTAATTAGATCCTTGTTTATGATGTTAGATTCTTTCAGAGGCTTAGTGGGGGGTAGGGAACATGAGTGGGGAGGGGGTTGAGACAGAAGAAAGTCGGTAATTAATCTTCTCCGAGGCTTAATCACATCCTGACAATTTCCATGTTGATCGGAGCTTCAAGTTGGTCTTTTTTGGAGGAAACATCATGCATTGATGTAGACTCTCATCCGCACTGTTCTGTGAATCCAGCATGGTCCATATCAGTTACATTTCTGGGACCTATAAGATAGCCTGTCCAGAGAACATAATGCTGGCCCCTAAAGCATTCTGTTTGCCACAGCAACATCCAATGCCATGTATGCAGTTATTATTTCTGTATGTTCTCTGAGAGTTTATTTGGTTTCTTGTTAATACCTGCTTGTTCTTCACCTTCAGCTATAAACAGCCAGGTCTGATGCTTACTATGTACCTGACTCTGACTCTATCCCAATTTCTTTTCTTTTTTCTTTTCTTCTTCTTCTTCTTTTTTTTTTTTTTTCGGGGAGGTCCACAGGGGATCACACCCTGAGCATGGAAAGCCCGTCTCTCTCTCTCTACTGCTAAGTCACATCCCAAATGCTGATTTCTTGTGTTGCCTCTCTGATGGCTCACAAAAGCCTGTGAGCTATATATTTTATTAGGCCTTTTCAGTACTCCTCATTGTTGGGATTTCTTCCTCAAGGATCCCTCACCTGGATTTTGGTCCAGATTGAGTCACCTATAACTTGGCCATGTGAGCTGGCAGGTAGAAATCAGATGGTTCTTCCTTGAAGGTGATAGGATTACCCTTATGCCAGGGTTCTAGCAGGAATCCCCTGGAGACACACTTTCACCTCCTTGGAGAGTAAGGACACAAGGAATATCTTGCAAGGTGACTTCACTTGGGGGTTTGGCGGCATATCCATCCTTTCTGGGTAAGTCATGGTGAAATATTGGAAACATTTTAAATATAGATTATAAACTAAGTAATTCCAGGTCTCCATGGATAATTACTTAGGACTGAATAGATGATCAAAAGTTAGATCAATGAATAGCAAACAAAAGAATGTTCCAAGTGATCTCTAAGAAGCCTCATCCATGCATCCATCCATGCATCCATGCATCCATCCATGCATCCATGCATCCATGCATCCATGCATCCATGCATCCATCCATCCATGCATCCATCCATCCATGCATCCATCCATCCATCCATCCATCCATCCATCCATCCATCCATCCATCCATCCATCCATCCATCTATCCATCCATATGATGTCAGTGAGCCCCACGTCCCACGGGTGACTTACGTGAAGCGGGGAGGAGAAAGACCGTTACTTTCTCCCCAACTGCATCCACCACCCAGGACCCAGGGTTACTGGATTCTTGTCTCGCTCACGGAAAAGAATTTCAGGAGTAGACAAACAGTGAAGTAAACTGTTTATTTAGAGGTTTCTGAGGGAAGGAGGAAGGGGTAAGTGGGAGAGAGAATAGTAAGAATAAGGTGCTCAAGAGAGGACGCGGGCTTCTCCAAGGGTGCAGAAAGCCCTACACATAACCAAGCTTTAGACACAAAAGTATGAAAGCATGAAAGTCCACATCTCAAGAGGGGAGATGCGGGCGACACATGTGCTTGGCCACGTAGGTGCAAGCAGCACATGGGCTCAGACAGCATGTGCGCGCCCTTCCTTTGATCAAGGTGTCTTTTATAGGGTTTCTTCAACCTGCCCCCACGTGGGGCTTCTTTCCAGGTAAAAGTTCATTGCTAAGGTTACCAGGGAGGTTGGGAGTGGTGATGGTCTTCTTTGGGGAACTTCCTAGGGAGGGATCCATTACCCTCAAGGTCTGCTGATGGTTTCCTCTGGGTCTTTTGTTTTCTTGAATCTGCAAGTCTTAAGAGTCTCCTTCCCAGAGACTCTGTTAAATCTCAATTTTCATTGCCGAGGGCCTTTCCCTATCTACCTGCCTACATCACATCCACAACACACATTTATTTATCTAGACATTGTACTGGGCAGCATAGAAATATTGATGGGTAAGACTTAATTCCTGCTCTCTCTCATATAATGCTTATAGCTTAGAGGGGAAATGTTATACAAAGATATCTTCTCTCACTGTCACTGTCTTCCTGTTGCTCATCAATTTGCTTGAGTGGGCACCAATAACGTCTCCATTATGAAACTTATTGTAATTGTTTTTGGCATATTGAATATGCCACACAGAGTTTGTCAGGCTCTGCCGTGCGGGCAAGATACTCTTGGTAGCTTTCCGGAATCTCCAAGAGGGATCGAGAAATCGAACCCAGGTCAGCTGCGTGCAAGGAAAATGTCCTACCCCCTGTGCTATCGCTCCAGCCCAAAGATATCTTAAATAAGTAAATATAACATCACATACTCGGTCAAATGCAAGAGAGCATAACTTTTCATTATTATATTGCTGTCTAATTTGTGTGGCTTGTTAAGAAATAACAGGGATAGGGCCAGAGCAATATAGAACATCAGTCAGGGCACTTGCCTTGCATGTGGCTGACCCAGGTTTGACCCTTAGCACCCTATATAGTTTCCAGAGCATCTCCAGGAATGATCCTTGAGCACAGAGTCAAAAATAACCTCTGACCATCACCAGGCGACACCACCCCCTCCCCACAAAAATACCCCAAAAGAAACAATAGAGATCATTCAGCAAAAAAAAAAAAAATTACTGTTCACAAAATGTTTCTGTTCTCTATTGGATAAAAATGCTTCCAAAAGGTTTCCTTTGTATGTAGCACTGCATTGTAGCACTCTTGTTCATTGATTTTCTCGAATGGGCACCAGTAACATCTCCATTGTGAGACTTGTTGTTACTGTTTTTGGTATATCGAATATGCCACAGGGAGCTTGCCAGGCTCTGCTGTGCGGGCGTGATACTCTTGGTAGCTTGCCGGGCTCTCTGAGAGGAATGGAGGAATTAAATCTGGGTCAGCTGCATGCAAGGCAAACACCCTGTAAGAGGCTATATTTCTAGAATATGCCAAGGCTATATTTTTAAAATATGCCACAGTAGTTTGTGTTATCAAATCAAGTTGGACATGGTCTTGGGCCATGTAAATGATGGTGAAGTAGCCTCTTGAAAGATGAGAGAATTCACTGTCCACTGTCCAAACTAGCACACTAGTTCCCTTGGAGCAGTGGGTTTGAACGGGCTGAGAAAGTAGTAGAAACAGATATTAGAACAAGAAATAAGTTTTTACAATCCCAATTCTCCTCTCTGAACATTGATATTTGTCATCTACTTTGTTTTCTCATGGAAACTGTGACCCAGGCAGGCAATTTTCCTCATTGAAAGATTTGGGATTTAGATATTTGAAGGACTTCTCAAAGTTGCCCAGCTGCCAAATGGAAGAACCAGCATAAAAAAAAAAGGAAACCATATTCCTGACTAGAAAGTCAAATGCCCTGGATTTCTCTCTTCAGCTGAGAAGAAAATAGAAGAAGTGTGTGGACTGACATCACCCTGGATATTGAATATGGAAAGCATTATCCAGGTGCAAGGCTGTTTCATGCCTTGAGAGTTGGGAACTCTCATCCACATTCTGTTTCCTGTTTGACGGTGTCTTCTCCATTACAGAATTCTCTCACATCCCTTGCAGTGTGTTGCATCACATTCCCTTGCTTTGGATGCAACTCATTCCTTCCCACCTATCCCATCTCTTCCATTGCGTTTCATTCTATCGTATTGACTATTGCATTTCATTGTACCCTTCTCTGGTTTAGGATGCCATCTAGAATCTCGTTCCATTCATTCCAACCTGTGTCATTCTGTCCCGTTCCTGTCCATTATTTCACACACATTCCTTCTCATTGTACCTAATACCCCTTCTTCCCACCTTCCCTCTTCCGTCCCACTCCATTTAATTCCAGCCCTTGGTCCTAGTGAATGATTTTCCTCCACTCCGTGGATTCAGATGGTTTTCCAAGGATGGGTGTTTGTGAAGGTGGAATGTGACTTTAATGAGTGGTTTTAGTACAGCGGCTTGTGTAGAGAGAAGAATAGATTAAAATTTAAATTTTGAACAAGCATTGGATACCTCATGGGTGTCACTGGTCACTGTCTCCAACTACTTATGTTCTTCTTCTTACATCTTTCATCAGATACTGTAGGGATTAGTTTCTCACAAGTTCATCTTGTTTCAAATTTGCTCTAGCGAAAATGAGGTCTTGTTAATTTTTTCCCCTTGAAACATTCAAGTCTCTACAGCAGTACAAATAAAGTTTTATATCTTTCTTCTAGAACTTCCACTGGTCAATCAGTTTTATCATTTCAGATCCTTATCTGTACTTCTATCTCTATATACCTATAGACTTTATCATCAGAGGTATCCATCTCTTTATGTCCAATGACGGTATCATTTTACATTACTCCATTTTTACATATACAGGCAGATATATCTATATGTACATCTATCATATTTCTCTTCCTGAATAATTACTAAGTTGTAAACGTGATGTCCCTTTACTCCCAAATACTCCAGTGTGTCTTTCCTGAAAACAAAGAGATTCTCTTATATTACCAGAGGACAATGGTCAACATCAGAAAATTAACACTAATCTAAAATAACATTACCTAATCTCTAAATCTGCTCCCAAATTCACCAGTGATCTTAAAGCCAATGACAGTAAAGGCCTTTAACCTTCGCTGGTTTAGAATTCCATCCAGAATCATGTACATCAAACTATTGCTGTTTATTTTCTTTAAGTCTGGAACAGTTGCTAATGCTTTTATTCACGGCTTGGTAAATATAAAGAGGATAGTTATGAGTAGACTACTCCTCAGTTTTAATTTTCAGCCTTTTACTTATTATTTAGTTCTGGCGATGGATTTCTGACACAAATACCACAGAAGTGATGATCTTTCTCAATGTGCCATCTTGGGAGGCATTGGATGTTAATGTGTCCCATTATTAAAGGGACACTTATTTCTTAAATAGTTCAAATCCATTTTTTAAAGTACTATAAGCAGTCAGGCAGAACTGCATACAGTTTTGCAATTAGCCGTCAATCATATTAGAGGTTCACCTTGACTTTCTTAAAAGACTCCATCCGTGCGGTGGAGAGATGGCAATGCTTACTTCGCACTTGGCTGACTTGGGTTTGATTCCCCAGCACTCCAGATGGTCTCCCAAGCCCCACTAGGAATGATCCTGAAGTGCAGAACAACCAAGAGTAACCCCTGATCACAGCTGAGTGTAGCCAAAAACAAAAGCCCAAACCAAAAACCAAAACAAAACTAAAAGTGAACAGACTTCATCCAGCTCATATACTGTTTCCTTCATCTTCCTCTGTGAAATCATCACAACCCAACTTTTTTCTTTAGCTTTCATGTTTGGGTTATAATCTCACAATGGTCAAACACCCATCCCTCCACCAGTGCACATTCCCTGCCACCAATATCCTGGGTATAACCCCCCTTTCCCACCCTCCCCCTGCCTCCATGGCAGACAATATTCCCCATACTCTCTCTCTACTTTTGGGCATTATAGCTTGCAACAGAGACACTGAGAGGTCATCATGTTTGGTCCATTATCTACTTTCGGCACGCATCTCCCATCCCAACTGGTTCCTCCAGCCATCATTTTCTTAGTGATCTCTTCTCTGTTCCATCTGCCTTCTCCCCTCCACTCATGAAGCAGTCTTCCAGCTATGGGGCAATCCCCCTGGCCCTTGTATCTACTGTCCTTGGGTGTCAGCCTCATATGATGTTATTTTATACTCTACAAATGAGTGCAGTCCCTCTATGTCTGTCTCTCTCTTTCTGACTCATTTCACTTAGCATGATATTCTCCATGTTGATCCATTTATAAGCAAATTTCATGACTCCATCTCTCCTAACAGCTGCATAGTATTCCTTATAGGTCTTTTTCCTTGTCTTATAGTAGCCCTTTGAGTCCTTCTTTTAAATTTGGTCTTGAGTCTATGAAGTTCCTGAGCTGTTGCTTGTCCATGAAATAGTGTATGGTTCCTTCAAGTTTAACTGAGCATTTAGCCGGGTAGAGTATTCTTGGTGAGGCATTCATTTCATGAAGTTTTTTCACTATATCCCACCATTGTCTTCGGGCTTGGAGGGTTTCTTCTGATAGGTCTGCTGTGAATCTAAGGGGTGCGCCTTTGTATATGATCTCCTTCTTTGATCTTGCTGCTTGCAGTATTGTGTCTCTATCCACGGCATCCATCATTCTGACTATGATATGCCTTGGGGATTTTCTATTTGGGTCCCTTTTAGCTGGCACCCTTCGGACTCCTTGTATCTGGATGTCCGCATTCTCTAGCTCTGGGAATTTTTTAGCAATGATGTCTTTAATGGTGTTTTTTCATTGGGATTGGTTCCGTGTGGTTCCGGCACTCCCATGATTCTTACGTTGTTTCTCCTGAGGTCATCCCCTAGGACTCTAACTCGCTCTAGAGCCATTTTGAGGTCTTTTGCCATTATTTGTTGTTGTCTATATGCTTTGTGCAGCTCATCTTCAAGCTCACTGATTCTGTCTTCGGCTGTAGTCATTCTACTATTGAGGGCTCCTACGGAGTTTTTAATTTCATCTACTGATTCTTTTAGTTGTGTGACTTCTGTTCGTAGCTTTGAAATTTCTGCTCTCATTTCTTCCTGGATTATCTTGGTGGAGCGTTCCAACGCTGCATCCATATCCTCCCTTAATTTATTGGATGTTCGTTCCATAGTTTCTTTGAGTTCGTGAACCATCCTCACAATTTCCTCTCTGAATTCTTATCTGAGAGGAGGGTGTATTTCTGGGAGGTCGCTGCTGAGGTTAGTGAGATATTTTCTTGGCTCTCTCCTGGTGGTGGGGATTTTCTCTGTTTCTTCATGTTGTTATGGGCTTTACTATCTGGAGCTCTTGTTAGCTTGGGAGGAACCTCAACTGAAGATTTTGGGCTATGCTCTTTTGACAAAGGACTTTTCTGTGCAAGTTGATGTGTTCATTGACAGTTTTCGTGAAGTTAGGATAGACTAGGTTAGTTGAGTATTAACATTTAGTAACTAAGATGATCAGGGAGTTCTTCGGAGGAATGGGTTCTATCAATTGTGGCCAAAGGACAATGCATGGAATGGTAAAAAAATATCTGCGGCCGCTCCGGAAAGAGGCCACGCCCACTTTTGAGGCCACGCCCCCCAACAAGAGGACACACCCCTAACCTGTTTGGACACGGGAGGGCGGGCTCAGGCGTGGTGGGCAAATGACTGGGACCTGCCCGCCGGGGCTGGGGTGCTCCGACAGCTGCATAGTATTCCATTGTGTAGATGTACCAAAGTTTCTTTAACCAGTCATTTTTTTTAGGGCACACACTCCAACTTTTAAGATACTTGTTTCTCTTATTCTGCCTACCTGCTGAATCAATGGTGAGCATCAAATGGGACAGCTATTGAGTAAGTGCTTTGGAAACTGCAATCAGTGATAAAAACCCAAGGGATTGAGGTCATGAAGAAGAGCTTTTTATTTTTGCATATCATCAGCCAAAAAAAAAGGATTTCTGGTGACCACGAGGAGGGAGATCCCAAGTGAGAATTATCCAGGGCACGGCTTCCCAGGGAATCTGGGAATCTGGATCTCTTGGCCACCTTGCTTTCGCCTCTGATTCTAGAACCTCTGGGACTTCCAGGAAGAGTTTCCAGTGTGTGTTCCACCTTCATCTCCCACCGCCCCCACCCAAGGAGCTTGGCTGAGTCAGCAAGTCTCCAACCTTGTAATTTGCACCTGTGTCCCCGTTGTTAATCTCTATACCATCACCCGCGCTGCTGGCCTCTGAATGCCGGAGGGCATGAAAATATTAACTTCTGTTCATGCAGAGAATTTGCTATTAACTCCAGTGCTTCATTTTTTAAAAATTCATTTGCAGAAAGCTGACAAGATTTTTACAACTTTTTTTCCCCCAGCTTATCAACCTGATTTAAGTGTCTTAGCGGTTATTTTATTTTTTTTTCTCATGCTGGACTCCCAGAATTGTTTCAAATAGATTTCTTCTTGATTAAAAATAAATCATTATCTTAGTAGAAAATTTGGAAAGGTTAGAAAAGGATAAAAAATGAGTGATGTGGGGCCGGAGTGATAGGACAGTGGCTAGAGTGTTTGCCTTGCATCGCGGCTGATCGGGGTTCGATCCCTGGCATCCCATAGGGTCCCCTGAGCACTGCCAGGAGTAATTCCTGAGTGCAAAGCCAGGACTAACCCCTGAGCATCTCTGGGTGTTACCCAAAAAGCAAAAAAAAAAAAAGTGGTGTGTGTGTGTGTGTGTGTGTGTGTGTGTGTGTGTGTGTGTGTGTGTGTGGTAATTCCTCTGTCTTTCCTGGCCAAAGCATTGACTTTCAAACATTTGGATATATCATTTGAATTTTATTTTTTTTCTTCTGCTATGTGTTTTTGGTTTAAGCTTTTGGGCAACACTCCAGGCAGTGCTTGGGGCTTCCAGCTGGACCTATGCGGGGATCACTCTTGGGGGTGCTCAAGGGCCCTAACGCTGTGCCATGGGTTGAATTCAGATCAGCTGTGTGCAAGGCAAAGTGCCTTAAGTCCTACACTCTCTCTCAGACCCCTCTTTGCTACATATTTTTTACAGAATTAGACTATTTTGTATTTACAATTTCGAATGCCATTTCTCCATAATGAATTAACTGCCTCCAGCTCAAAAGCCCACTCAACTCTCTTTTCATCTTTGAAATTACATGCTGCTTCAAGCCTGTGAAAGATTAGCACTAATCTCACCCCCTCCCCACCCCCCCTCAGAGTGAGCAGGGACTTGTTTGCTATGTGGATGGATTTACAAACGGCGCCGTGGAAAGCAGAACAGCAGGCAATAGGTGTTTTGGGACAGGCCTTATTTATGTTTGAGTCCCCACAACGTTACTAGTTTTGCGGTGCTGGGAAAGTCTCTTAATTGTTCTACCTCTTTGTTTGTTCTTTTATAAGATAGGTTTAATGCTCTCTCCTTCTGAAAGTGGTTGTGTATATTAAAGACACACACACTCAGGGCAGGAGCAATAGCACAGCAGGGAGGGCATTTGCCTTGCACACGGCCAACCCAGGTTCGATTTCCAGCATCCCATAGGGTCCCCCGAGCACTGTCAGGAGTAATTCCTGAGTGCATGAGCCAGGAGGAACCCCTGTGCATCGCTGGGTGTGACCCAAAAAAGAAAGAGAGGAAAAAAAAAAGATGTACACACAACGCATGGAATTGAATACAAGCTCAGCGATTGGGGCATTCTGTCACTGTCACTGTCACTGTTATCCCATTGCTCATCGATTCGCTCGAGCGGGAACCAGGAACGTCTCCATTGTGAGGCTTGTTGTTACTGTTTTTGGCATATCGAATATGTCACAACTTGCTGGACTCTCCGAGAGGGATTGGGGCATTCAATCATTTTAGTAGCTGTCGAAGAAATCTGTTCCCCAACCAGGGGTCCACCTACCTTTTCCTCATTCCCATGTTCCCATTGTCCTCTGGAAAAACACTCTCTTGTATGCCTGAATTAGCTCTGAGTTCGCCTACACCCCAGGTGAGACTATAGAACCCTTCTCATATTACCAACCAGGGCAGAACTTCTTCATGACTTTACTAGTTAGCTCAGGATGGGTGTTCCAGATGGAATGTTTTGTGTTCCTCTAATTCTTATTTGGAGACAGGCCTATTTCTAGATGGGAGGGTCTTTGCAAACCTTGGAAGCGAATTCGATTTTGAGGTGCATACGCCTTTGCTGGACTGGAGCAATAGCACAGCGGGTAAGGCATTTGCCTTGCATGCGGCCAACCCGGGTTCGATTCTTCCGTCTCTCTCGGAGAGCCCGGCAAGCTACCGAGAGTATCTCGCCCGCACGGCAGAGCCTGGCAAACTCCCTGTGGTGTATTCGCTATGCCAAAAACAGTAACAAGTCTCACAATGGAGACGTGACTGGTGCCCGCTCTAGCAAATCGTTGAACAATGGGATGACAGTGCTACAGTGCTACCCCTTTGTTATTGTGAATGGGATTAGAAGCCTTCAGAGAAGAGACCAGAGATCAGTCTGTCTCCATGCCGTGGACACACAGGGAGAAGGGCTGCCTGCAAGCCCCAGGGAGGAGTCTCGGGGAAATAGAGACATTGCAGCCTCTTATCCTGGACGTGCAGACTCCAGAATGGAGAGAAATAAATGGCTGTGGTCTAAGTCCTGTGGTCAGAGCAACCCGCCCAGACCTACGTAATGGATTGGGGTGTAGCGGGGGCTTTCCTGAGATGTAGTGACAAAGCTCTGCTGTGGTTCTGGGGAAGAGAAGCTTCTTCCGTTCCCCTGAGGCTGGGGTCTCAGCTCTGAGGAGGTGCTCGTCCTCGGGGGCCACCGGTGGAAGCAGGGGTGGGGGGAAACGTCGCCGACACCAGGGTGCAGAGGAGTTGATGGGTGGGAAGCTACTGATGCCTGACAACCAGGCCTGAGTAGCTGGACCCCACTAAAGGCTAAAATTCAGAGAAAATGGCTAAAATGAAGAGAGATTGCAGAGATAGCTCAGGGGCTGGGTGTATGCTTCACGTGCTGGGGGCTGGGCTCTATTCCCGGCACCACCTGATTCCCCAAGTACCACTCAGAAGTGATCCCTGAGCACAGAAACTACCCCTTCTCCCCACCGCCCCCCACACACAGGCACACATATACACAGACACACACAGGCACACACAGGCACAGACACACACAGGCACACACAGGCACAGACACATACACAAACACACAGACACACACATAGACACACACAGACACACATACAGACACACAGACACACACAGACACACATACAGACACACAGACAGACACATACACAAACACACAGACACACACATAGACACACACAGACACACATACAGACACACAGAAACACACACAGACACACACAGACACACATACAGACACACAGACACACACAGACACACATACAGATACACAGACACACACAGACATATACACAGACACACAGCCACACACAGACGCACACAGACACATACAGACATGCACACACAGACACACACGGACACACACAGCCATACACACAGACACACAGACACAGACACATACACAAACACACAGACACACACATACACACAGACACACATACAGACACACAGACACACACAGACACAAACACAGACACATACAGATACACACAGACACACACACAGACATATATACAGACACACAGACACACACAGCCACACACACAGACACATACACAGATAGACACACACATGGACAGACACACACAGACACATACACAGATAGACACACACCTGGACACACACAGACACTCAGACACACACAGATACACACAGACACACACAGACACACCACAAAACCAAGCCCAAGGTTCTTACTGGGTGTTCCACAATCAGTTGTCTCTCTACTTTTCCGAAGCTGGTTTGAGTTGGATTCTGCCATTTTTCAATCAAGAGACTGGACCAAGACACCCCTCTAGTTTCTGCTTTACAAAACTTGCAGGTCCTAGAGGCTGAAGCAACAGTACAGTCTGTAGGGTGCCTGTCTTGCCCAAGGCCAACCTAGGTTTGATCCCCGGCACCCTGTACGGTCCCCTAATCACAGCCTGGAATGACCCCTGAGTGAAGAGCCAGGAGTCACCCCTGAACATCACCAGCTGTGGCCCCCAAACCATAAACAAAAAACTTGCAGGTCCTTCCATTCTCTTCTTCTGGATGGATTTCTGCTCACACACCCCATGAGACCAAGGGTCTCTATTTCCTCAGGGCACCTCCCCACCTGATCTGGAGTCTCCTCTCAGATGCACGTGAGAGAAACACACAGGTGCTTGCTTCATCCTGGTTCGAGTGAACACTGAGCTATTTTCAACAACTTGTTCTGAGGCTCAGCGTAATGAAAGCAGGTAATCAATATGCAAGGTGACATGCATATTCCTAATTACAGTACTGGAGCAATCCTCTAAATGATCAAGTACCTCTTCTCCCACAGTATTTTTCTCATTCAAGAAACCCAGCTACTGATGCACACCTATTCCGTTAAAAAAAAAAAGTGTCCTTTTATAATCAGAGAAGACACGCTCAGAAAAATAATAAAAACATAGCTCTGGTTTTCTTTGTTCTGATAAAGCCAAGTGATAATATGTTTTTTTTTCAATCAGAACTATGTTTTAAAGTGATTGCATCAAGAGGCTGGAGCGATATTACAGCAGGTGGACATTTGCACATGGCTGATCTGAGTTCCATCCCTGGCATCCAGATGATCTCCCAAGCCCACCAGGAGTGATCCTTGAGCACAGAGCCAGGAGTAACCCTGAGCACTTCAAGGTGTGCGCCAAAAATAAAAAACAAAGTCATCCAATCCCTTCTTACTTGAGATTGGCTAGTTATAAAGAAGATCTTTATTAAACCAGAGTACTAATTTATATATTAGTCCTCTTAAGAGCATATATTAAATCCTCCAAAAACTAATATTTGTTTCTTTGTGTACAACTGTGCTGGAGCGATAGCACAGTGGCAGGGCGTTTGACTTGCACGTGGCTGACCCGGGTTCGATTCCTCCGCCCCTCTCCGAGAGCCCGGCAAGCTACCAAGAGTATTGCGCCTGCATGGCAAGCTCCCCATGGTGTATTCGCTATGCCAAAAACAGTAACAACAATCTCACAATGGAGACGTTACTGGTGCCCGCTCGAGCAAATCCTTGAGCAACAGGATGACAATGACAGTGACATGTACAACTGATGCACTGATCACTACTAAATATAATAAAGTGAAACATAAAACTGAGCAAAGTAGCAAGGATATTAAATCTGAGTAATTTAGGCGTAAGCCTACTTGGGAATGGCTATGATTCACATAAAAACGAACTCACAATTATACCACATTCTCCCTTCCTTTCTCCTTTCAACAATCATTACGGGTTCTGTTGCTAGAATAATGATCTCAGAGATGACACATCTTTTCACCCTTCTACTCCACTCTCCTTAGCAATTGCCTTTCTGTGATCATACTTATTACCTGAAAGATGCAAAAGGGATTCTTACAGTGAGCACATCTGTATCCACCGGTAAAAAGGGGGAAGGAGTGTCTTCAGCGAGCTGTCTCCTTAATCATGGAAACAAAGCCCAATTGAAAGGTTCCCAGCAGACTTTGCCTCCAGGAGAGAGAGACTTGTAGAAAAGAGAAAGGGCTTAAGATGATGGTGATTCACCACCAAGGTTGGGTACTGAGCTGCCAAGTACAAAATCCAGGAGAACGAAGAAGGATGTCTTGTGGGTAAACGCCTACGTGCCTGCCAGAGAGACCTGTTTCTGGATTTTGAAGTTCCATCTCAGGGCGCAGGGTTTTGCCATACTGGGTAGTGGTCAAGAATTAACGTCTGGCTCTGTGCTCAGAGTTCATTCCTGGAAGTGCTCTAAGGACCCTATGCAGTGCCAGGAAACAAAATCAAGTCAGCTGGGTGCAAGAAAAACACTTTAATCCCTATGTTTCCTCTCTAGCCTCCCCCTACAAATTCTGTTTTTATGATAGAAATGCATAGACATAATCTTAATGACATATACATATGCATATGGGCTGGAGCCATAGCACAACGGTTGGGCGTTCGCCTTTCATGAGGCCGACCCGAGTTCGATTCCTCCGCCCCTCTCAGAGAGCCCAGCAAGCTATTGAGAGTATCGAGCCTGCACGGTAGAGCCTGGCAAACTACCCGTGCATATTGGATATGCCAAAAACAGTAACAACAAGTCTCTCACTGAGAGACATTACTGGTGCCCGCTCGAACAAATTGATGAGCAACGGGATGACAGTGACAGTGACATATGCATATACAGAATTCATATATATATAAAGTATTAATATAAATATTTATAAATGAAGCACTATAGGTAAAGAATTTGCTTTGCATGTGGACAGCTCTGGTTTGACTCCTGGCATTTCATCTGGTTCTTTGAGCATTGCCAAGAGTGCTTCCTGAGCACAGAGTCAGGAGTAAGCCCCGATTACTGCTGGAGGAGTTCCTAATTCCCATCCCCCAATTTAAAAACGATATCACACATTTGTGTGATTATCACCATCATGGTAATCAGCTAGCATTGACTGTGGTATCAGTAGTAACTGGTAACCAGTTGTTACCATTTGAGTGCAAGTTGGTGACACTGGACAGTTTGGTCTAAGCTGTTACTGGTGTTTGTGGTTCTTATCCTTGATCAATGTCATTTTCTTTCTTTTTTTTTTTTGACTTTTGGGGTCACACTGACGATGCTCAGGGGTTACTCCTGGCTCTGCACTTTAGGAATTACTCCTGGCAGTGCTCGGGGGACCATGTGGGATGCCAGGAATTGAACATGGGTCGGTTCCATGCCAGGCAAATGCCCTACGTGCTGTGCTATCACTCTAGCCCCTGTTAATATTATTTTATGGTCTCTTGTTTGTTTTTTTTGTTTTGTTTTTTCACTTAAATTTTTTTTTTTGCTCTTTGGGTCACACCTGGTGATGCACAGGGGTTACTTCTGGCTCTGCACTCAGGAATTATTCCTGGCGGTGCTCGGGGAACCATATGGGATGCTGGGAATCAAACCCGGGTCAGCCACGTGCAAGACAAACGCCGTACCTGCTGTGCTATCACTCTAGCCCCTTTTCTGGTCTCCTTAGTCTGTTTTGCCTACTCAGAACTCCAGGCCAGTTATGAATTCTGATCTCAAAGGATTCTATTTCTCTTGACTTGGGGTCCCTTTAGAGATGATGTTCCTCTATTTTCCTTCACCTGGACCCCCAAATGACCCCAAGCCAATTACTGTCCTCTCTTCCCTATTTCTCCATTCTTACTACCTTTAGCCCAACCGGAGGCTTTTGAGAAAACGCTCACTGTTCAACCTTAGAAGAAGCAAGTCAGCAGGGCTGGACAGTCAGTGCCTGCCTTGCATACAGCTGACCCTGGTTCTCTCCCTAACACACCAGAGCGTCTCCCAAGCACTGCCTGGGGTGATACCTGAGCACAGAGTCAGGAGTAGCCTTGAGCATCCTTAGGAGTGGCTCACTATTCCCCCTCAAACAAATAGAAATAAAGCAGGCGACCCAGAAATCTGTGACAAGATTAACAACAGGGTCCACCTGGGATGGTCTTGGGCTATCCTGGGAGAGTGGCCGTGTTCCTGATGACAGGAAAGCACAAGCAACATTTCCCCCATCATCCTTGCTTTATCTTCAGCACTAGGAGCTCTGGGTCCTGAATTATTGAGACTGTATCTTCCTTCTACTTCTCTGTGGGACCCAGTTGTCTTTTCGCGGCTTCTGCCATCCTCAGAAGGCTTGCAGGCTTCAGAGAGCTGAGATAAGACTAAAGCTCATTCATCTTTAGTTAGACATTTGGCCTGTTTCCATACCTTCCCTGTTGCACTGAGAGCAGCAACGAGCATAGGTGAGCATGTAGAATTTTGAATTAATGTTTCAACATTTAAAATTTTTTATTGAATCACTGTGAGATAGTGACAAGCTTTCATGTTTGGGTTACAATCTCACAATGATCAAACACCCATCCCTCCACCAGTGCACATTCCCCACCACCAATATCCCGGGTATAACCCTCCTTTCCCACCCTCCCCCTGCCTCCATGGCAGACAATATTCCCCATACTCTGTCTCTACTTTTGGGCATCATGGCTTGCAACACAGACACTGAGAGGTCATCATGTTTGGTCCATTATCTACTTTCAGCACACATCTCCCATCCCGACTGATTCCTCCAGCCATCACTTTCTTAGTGATCCCTTCTCTATTCCATCTGCCTTCTCCTCTCTGCTCATGAAGCAGTCTTCCAGCTATGGGGCAATCCCCCTGGCCCTTGTATCTACTGTCCTTGGGTGTCAGCCTCATGTGATGTTATTCTATACTCCACAGATAATGTTTCAACATTTGAGGGGTAAGTTCCAAGCAGTGGTATCACCAAGTTATGGAAGTTGCATTCTTTTCTTTTCTTTTCTCTTCTTTTCTTTTCTCTTCTTTTCTTTTCTTTTCTTTTCTTTTCTTTTCTTTTCTTTTCTTTTCTTTTTTTAACAAGATTTCCATGTTGCTTTCCATAGAGGTTGAACCAGATGACATTCCCCTACACCCCCATCTGCAACAGTGGATGGATGACAGTTCCTTTTTCACCACAACCATGCCAACACTGGCTATTTCTAGACATCTGGATATGTGCTGTTTTCACTGGCATGAGATGAGCAGTTGTGTTTATATACACCATGGAATAGTATGCAGCACTAAAAACAGGCAATTTGCCACTGCATGGATGGAACTGAGAGGTATTGTGCTGAATGAAGTCAGTTATAGAAAAAGGGACAGATGCAGAATGATCTCTTTCATATGTGGGACTTAAAAAATCCACAGCACGATCACAACAAAGGCCCAAGGCCAACAGAATGGGAGCACTGATTCTTCTGAGCATGCAGGGAGCAGCTGAAAGAGAAGTTTTAGGACCATGGGATACAGAGGCAGGTGATGGATGGAGTGTTAGAATTATGTACACACGGAACCATCATTAGCAGTATTGTAACTCACAGTATTTTAATTAACAAAGTTCAACAAATGTTCAAATATAGAAAGATGGACTGGGGAGATAACTCAGTGAGCTGAAAGCATGTAGACCTTAGCTCAATTCCCAGCACCAAGTCATCCCCTGGGTACTGTCAGAAGTGACCCCAAAGCACCAGGAATAAGTAGCCTCAAGCATGCCTCAGTGTGACCCCAAATAAATAAAAAGACACAGAACGAACATGGGGTATATTGCCTCAGGTGTGTGGATGATGCCAAGGACAGCCTGAAGTAGGTGAGAGTCACTGGGGGCTCTTCCGATTCCTGGGACATGGGATGCAGGCACTCACCTCCCCACTATAGATGATAAATTCATCGTAACTCTCCGTGCAGCAATCAATCACTCTTGCATGCTTTAGCGCCAATCCCCCGCTCTCCACATTCTGTAAGTTCCCTGATCCTCCAGTTCTTCACTCAGTGCATTATACTGCAGCCACCGTGAATGACCTGCAGGATTTTTGCCCACCCCCTTGCCTAGAACCTTCTCTTCTCTTCTTCCAAGCGTCCTCACCCCATCCCTGATCACCTTGACCTAAAGCTACTCCTGACCCTCTCACTTTCGCTCTCGATGCTCCTTTCCCTGGAAATCTCTCTTTCCCCGAGATTGAGGAAATACCCTGCTGTTTCCTTTCACAGAGCCACCTGCAATGGCTCTCCCGCGGTGATTCACTAATAAAACATTAAAAACAAACAAAGGCACACTCTACCTCTCCTGCACACACAGTGGCAGTGCGTGGGTTCAGTGGCCTGCCTGTGCAAGAGAAAACACAAGGCCACTTGTCCTTAGGCACATTTTGGTCACTCCGAATTAGATGCTGCTCCGTGGGCAGGTGCCCCGCGGTGCCTTTGGGGCCACTTCCCTGGTGCATGCAGAACACTCCCAGGCTCCGCAGAGCTGGGCATCCAGCAGCAACGCCTCCACCTGCAAGGCCAGCTCAGCTGCCCAAAAAAGGCACCCAGAAAGGCGGAGAAAGCAGTGCTGCCCTGGAGAAGGGGTCCTGGATTTCGCACCTTAATAAGAGGCGCGGAAGAGAAGCCGCCCTCATCACTGCAAGGGTTTTAGGCGTTGAGACCGCGAATTTTAGGGAATTAAGAAATCTAATCAGCCTGGTGCGCTCAGAAGGGGGGAGCTGCGAGCTCCGGGGTGGGGAGGAAAGCTGGAGCCTCCTGAGGGAGACCCTCATTAAAGCGAGTCCGATTACTAGTCCTCTGCAAACGGAAAATGAAAGGACTAAGAAACATCTGTTGTGGCTTCCTGAAGGACTGCTCAAGGATGCAGAGTGAGGTGCAGAAATTCTCGACAGCCTCCGAGAGGCCAGAACATGTTTAGCTCTCCGTCGGAGAAAGCTGCTGCACCATGGGATTTGCCCTCACAAAGCAGGTGGTTTGGGTTGGCTGGAGCCAATGGGACAAAACAGAGTTTGACAGACGTGGAAGGGACTGGAGCAAGGCTCCCCGCCGGGATGAGGCGCCCACTTCAGGTTGCCTGGCAACCAGGGAGCATCCTCTAAGCCCCACCCCTAGTGGGTGGGGCTCTAGGTGTTATCTGCTTCCCGCAGTCTCAGCTCTGGACCCACCTAGCCTTTGGGCTCTTCTAAGTGGGTAGCGCGTTGGAGCCAACCTCCGTGGTCAGTTTTCACGTTTTGATATTCTTGTACTTATGGGAGATTAGGCCCTTAATATTATTCGTATTATTTCCCATGTTAGGGAGCCCTCATTTTCCTCTGAGCAACAAATCCTAATCAGATCTCAATTTCCTTCTAAGGGTTCTCAGGGAGAGGAGCCTGGGGCAAATCCTGGGGCAAATCCTGGGGGGTCGGCGGTTGTGTGGGGTCACCTGATGCTCTGGCAGAGAGCTGGAGGCCCCTGGGTGTCTCATTTCTCTCCACCCTGCAGCCTATGAAGGGGACTTGGCTCTGAATTTGGTCCACTCTGAAGGTGGGTTCGGTTTCAGGCAGTGGAACTCACCTTCGAAGCTGGCCTCACATGCCCGGGGAAAGGCAGCCCGGATAGAGTAGGGAAGGCCAAGTAAAATATGGTTGGGGACCCCGCGCGAGAAGAGAGATGCGTGCTGCAAGTAGACTAGAGACTGAACACGATGGCCACTCAATACCCCTATCGCAAACCACAACACCCAAAAGGAGAGAGAACAAAAGGGAGTACCCTGCCACAGAGACGGGGTGGGGTGGGGTGGGGATGGGATTGGGGGATGGGACGGATACTGGGTTCATTGGTGGTGGAGAATGGACACTGGTGGAGGGATGGGCCCTTCGAACATTGTATGAGGGAAACACAAGCACGAAGTTGGGTAAGTTTGTAACTGTACCTTCATGGTGACTCACTTATTAAAAAATAAAAGCAAAAACTGGGGCTGGAGCGATAGCACAGCAGGTAGGGCGTTTGCCTTGCACGTGGCCAACCCGGGTTTGATTCCCAGCATGCCATAGGGTCCCCTGAGCACCATCAGGAGTAATTCCTGAGTGCAAAGCCACGAGTAACCCCTGTGCATCGCTGGGTGTGACCCAAAAAGAAAAAAAAAAGCAATACCCCAGTAAAAAGAGTTAAGCAACAATTTTAGGGAACAACAAAGCAAGAATTTTCAAAGCACTGGAAGGAGGACTTGGTAGGTATTGATATGCAGAAGACTGTGTTTATTGTTCTTGCTATCTGGCACAGCACTTTGTCTAGATTCTTGAAAGCAGAATTTTCAAAGGTCAGATGCAGGGGCCAAGGGAGCCCTCTAGGAAAGAGAAGGACAAGACAGAATGTGAGTGTGTGTGTGTGTGTGTGTGTGTGTGTGTGTGTGTGTATTGGGAAAGGGAGGAGGGACAACAGGGAGGAGGGGGAAGGGGTAGGATGCAGGCAGACAATAGAAGGTGCAGCAGGCACTTTCTCAGGAAGTAATAACACCAAGATGTGATTCAAAGAAGTTATTTGATAACTAGTGCTAAAGTGAGACTTGCAGTGGGCTGTTTTCACTTGAGGTGCCCCAGAAGGGGGCGGGTGAGAACCTTCCCCGCCCCAAGGGACCCAGCCCCTGCATCCGACCTTCACTACCCAACCAGTGCCATGCTCCAGGCCGCCTTCTGGACCTTTCTGGACTTTTCTGGACCATTATAAGACATTTCCTACCCATTTTCCATAATTACCACACCATATTTGATGGAGTTCAGACAGTAGGCAACAAATCATAAAGACTAATCACTGTCACTGTCATCCCGTTGCTCATCGATTTGTTCGAGTGGGCACCAGTAATGTCTCTCATTGTGAGCTTATTGTTACTGTTTTTGGCATATCGAATACGCCACGGGTAGCTTGCCAGGCTCTGCCGTGTGGGCGCGATACTCTCGGTAGCTTGCTGGGCTCTCCGAGAGGGGCGGAGGAATTGAACATGGGTCAGCCGCATGAAAGGTGAACGCTCTACCACTGTGCTATCACTTCAGTGGCTGTATAGACTAATATACATGCATATATATGTGTATATATACATATATATATAAACAGGTGGGCTGGAACAATAGCGCAGCTGGTAGGGCATTTGCCTTGCACACAGACGACCTGGGTTCGATTCCTCCACCCCTCTTGGAGAGCCCGGCAAGCTACTGAGAGTATCTTGTTCACACGGCAGAGTCTTGCAAGTTCTCCATGGCATATTCGAAATGCCAAAAACAGTAACAAGTCTCACAATGGAGATGTTACTGGTGCCCGCTAGAGCAAATCAATGAGCACTGGGATGACAGTGACAGTGACACACACACACACACACACACACACATATCCCTTTCAGAGAGCCTGGCAAGCTACTGAGAGTATCCCACCTGCATGGGCAGAGCCTGGCAAGCTACCAGTGGTGAATTTGATATGCCAAAAACAGTAACGACAGGTCTCATTCCCCTGACCCTGAATGAGCCTCTAACTGTTGGGAAAGATGAGTATGGAGAGGCTGCTAAAATCTCAGGGCTGAGTGTAATAGAGACATTACCTATTTACTGGTGCCAGCTCGAGTAAATTGACAAACAACGGGATGACAGTGACACATTGATACAACACTAAAGTAGCCACACACACACACACACACACACACACACACACACACACAGAAGCTGTACCCACTTTGTGGACACAGGAACAAAATCTGTTAAGACCATAACAGGTGCCAAAGTCAGCCCAGAGAAGGTTGAACCCTTCAGAGAGGAACAACCCCAACAGGAACAAAAGGTTGTGATAAGAACACAAAGATCGACCAGCAGATGTTTAGAACGCTTCCCCTTAATGGTGTCCTAGAACCAGATTCTTATTTGCATAGAAAGCCCCAAGCTGAGAGTTTTGAGTGAAAACCTATAAAACTTACTTTGCAAAAGCAAGCAGATGTTTATGCCCGTTCTGGAGTTGTCTGCATCCCCAAATTGGGATTCTCAATTTGGGATGCTTAATAGCTTTTTATTTTATGGGGAACCCTCAAATCCCCTGAGTTCCATTCCCACCACCACATAATCCCTGCTCTCTTCCCTCTAGAGAAGCCTATATTCCCTCCCCCTCTCCCTCTCTTCTCCCCTCCTCCCCCCACCCCCCAGGGGCTAAGAAAGATTTTATTTAGAAAGGATGAAGTCACCACAGGCATACATCTCACTTGAATCTCCCCCCTCTCTCTCCCTCTCCCTCCCTCCCTGTCTCTCTCTCTCTTTCTCTCTCTCTCTCTCTCTCTCTCTCTCTCTCTCTCTCTCTCTCTCTCTCTCTCTCTCTCTCTCTCTCTCTCTCTCTCTCTCTCCCCCTCCTCAAACTCTCTAAACTGTTCACAATTTTTTTTTCTTTTTGGGTCACACCCAGCGATGCTCAGGAGTTACTCCTGGCTCTGCACTCAGGAATCACTCCTGGCGGTGCTCAGGGGACCCTATGGGATGCTGGGAATCGAACCCGGGTTGACTGCGTGCAAAGCAAACACCCTCCCCCGCTGTGCTGTCGCTCCAGTCCCTAAACTGTTCACAATTTATCTCCTCTTGAAATTATCTTCAGGAGGGAAGGTGATGGATTTGTAAACAACCCAGACAGAGATTAGGGCAAAGTTTTCTTTGACTCCCAAGAACTGTTCCTTGCTCTACCTGAGTCTGACGGTTCCCTGGGAAATGAGGGGTGGGGAGGCGGGACCAGGGCAGGATTCAGTCCCACATCCTGCAGATCCAGTGAGACTCAGGTATAGTCTGATTGCCGGGTGGAGTCTTGGGACACGAATGCCCACACCTGTGCAGCTACTCACAGCCAACTTGATCAGCTCTGACCTACTTCGGGCCTTGCTCCAGGTGACCCAGGTGGGTGAGGAGAAAGGGGATCTCTTCCCCTGCGGAGGCTAGCACATCTCTCCTCCCCACTCCACAGAAGCTCCTCACAGGAGCGCAGCGAGGCTTGCTGACTTGCATGCCGCCTGGGTGGTGTGTTCTGCATCGGCAGAGAGGAGCAGGTGCAATAGAGATACAGAGTCTGCAGTGTCCAAATATTTACTCTGCGGTCTTTCACAGAGTTTGCTTACTCTAAGCTCCCTTAATAAATGTGGATGAATGCAGGGACCATGAATCCAAATTGCGGGCGGGTGGGGGGAGGGGGAGTTGTGGTTCAGAAATTGTTAATTTGAGCCGACCTTTGATTTCCTTTCTCTCTTTCTCTCTCTCTTTCTCTTTGTCTCTCTCAGTTGTGCCTATTCTTAGCAAATCAAACTCACTGGTTCTCAGAGGTCCACAATGTACAGAGGAATCAAACACAGAGCCCCACATATGCAAAAAAAAAAAAAAAAGTCCTACTCTTTGAGACACATCTTTTCTGCCTACCTCTTGATTTTCTCTCTTTTTTTTTCTTTTTGGGTCACCCCCAGCGATGCTCAGGGGTCACTCCTGGCTCTTCACTCAGGAATTATCCCTGGCCGTGCTCAGGGGACCATATGGGATGCTGGGAATCGAACCCGGGTCGACTGCGTGCAAGGCAAACGCCCTCCCCGCTGTGCTATCACTCCAGCCCCTACTTCTTTATTTTCTCTTGACTTCTATTTTCAAATATGTTTTTACTTTCCCTTTATTGGGTCATTCTTATCGTGCATCTTATTTAACTTCTTACTTCTTGAAAATCCTCTGTATGTAAACATTATCTTTGTTTTCACTTGTAAAGAATTTGCAGCTTAGAGAAGGAAAAAATAGCTCATTTAAAGCCTTGGGTTAAATCCCTTGCACGAGGTAAAAATAAAACAAAACACAGCACAAAAACTATTAGACCAAAAAAATGGGGGGGGGAATGTGAAAAAAAAAAACATGACTGAAATTAACCATGTGCCAGACTTTCTGTATATTATTCATTAAAATGCCACAAAACTTTAGGAGTTAGCTATTATTAGAACATTACATAAATGAAACTTAGCCTGAAATAAAATAAGTTGTCCAGCCAAAGTTAGTCAGTAGGTGTTAGAATGGAAATAAATGATACATTTACCACTTTACCTAACCACTGAAGATTTCTTTACTTATTTTCTAGCATATATTTCCACTTCCAAACTTGGATTCTTTTTCAACTATCTTGGTAATATTTCTATAGAGTAATTTTATCATTGACTCTCTTCCTTATCTCTTCTAATATGTTAATAGCCTTGAAATAGCACAGTGGGGAGGGTGCTTGCTATGCATGTGGTCAACATGGGTTCGATCCCCGGCGTCCTATAAGGTGCCCTGAGCACTGCCAGGAGTCATTCCTCAGTGCAGGACCAGGAGTGACTCCTGAGCATCACAAGGTGTGGAACCCAAACAAATAAACAAATAAAGCTCCATCCTATTTCTTGTCTTGGCTCCAACAATATCAGACAAGGACCAGGGGATGGCTTATAGGATGTAGCACATGCGTTGTAGGACCCCAGTCCCACCGCATCATTCCCCTAGATCACAGGATAATGCACACCCACAAAATATCTGAATGTGGCATAAAATGGAGGTTATCTTCACTAAGACAGATTTCTAGGGTTCTGAGTAGTGGTAGTACTTTAAAAACGATTAGGGTTGAAGAGAGTAGAGGGGTTAAGGCATTTGCCTTGCATACCATCAGTGCTAGCTTATCCCTGACATCCCACATAGCCCGTGAGCACCACCATAAGTGCTCGCTGAGCTCAGAACCAGGAGGAAGTCCTGAACCCTGGCAGGTGTGAACCCCAAACACAGACAGACAGACACACACAAACACACACATGCGTGTCTATGTGTGTGCATAGAGAATGAGTTAAGAAAGTGGAACCTGAACACTTTTCTTATGCCTGTTGGATTTTAGGCATTTATTCCTCAGACAGATCATGATTTTTTTATTCTAAGCTTGTGTTTATAGCAGCTGCTTTCTTTTGCAAATCCTACATGTCTAGAGACATCCTGTGGAGTAATTTAGCACTCGCCTGACGCTATAAATATCTGCACATTACCTATAGAAGTGCCAGTTCTGAACCAACTTTCCCAGTCTGTGGTTTCTGAGCCACGTGGACAGTGATGCTTCCCACGAAGAAATGCGAGCAAAGAAGATATGCTTTTACTTTTTTGTTAACCTTGAAACTTCTACATCTCTATCTTGTCTCCTTTGGTGCCATCTTTTTAATGGGTATCTTTTAAATGATGATTTTAATGACTTGCGTTAAACTTGTTATTTCTATTTTACATTGGTCATCTTAGAGGTTTTCATATTAGTGATACAGTCATTTAATTTATAATAATATACAGTTTGGGACCGAGATATAACTCGAGTGTTAGAGCATATGCCTGGATATGTCCTAATATGTGCTAAGCCTTGAGGTGGATTCCCAGCACTGCCTGACCACTGAATGTCACTGGGTGTAGACATGGTGACCCTCATGCGGCAGTGGGCCCCCAAACTATGAACCAGCCATCAAGCCTGCATAATTGAGCGAAGTTTCACTGAAAGTGTTGTCAAGTTCTCCACACTCCCATTCTATGTACTGCTGCCCATGGTTACCATAAAAATCACTGTATCACTGTCATCTGGTTGCTCATCGATTTGCTCGAGCGGGCACCAGTAATGTCTCCATGGTGAGACTTGTTGGTACTGTTTTTGGCATATCGAATATGCCACAGGGAGCTTGCCAGGCTCTGCTGTGTGGGTAAGATACTCTCAGTAGCTTGCTGGGCTCTCCGAGAGGGGCCGAAGAATTGAACCTGGGTCGACCCTGTGCAAGGCAAATGCCCTACCTGCTGTGCTATCACTCCAGCCATAAAAAGAATATGATTAAATTTATTATCTTTTTGAATACTCATCTATTAAATTATACTTTCTATTAATTAAAATATTTACTTTTTTAAATATGAAAGGCATTTTTATTTTTTAAAATTAAAAAATTTTTTTTCCTGGTAACTTTTTAAAAAATTTATTTATTTTTTAATTCGTGAGTCACAGTGAGGGTACAGTTACAGATTCACACATTTTTGTGCTTGTTTTTCCCTCATGCAATGTTTAAGAGCCCATTCCTCCACCAGTGTCCATTCTCCACCACCCATGAACCCAGTATCCCTCCCACCCCCCAGTCCCATCCCCCCACCCCACTCCGCCTCTGTAGCGGGGCATTCCAATTTGATATCTCTCTTTCCTTTGGGGTTTTGTGGTTCCAAATAGGGGAATTGAGTGGTCATCCTGTTCCGTCTCTAATCTACTTTCAGCATGCATCTCCCTTCCCGCACAGGATCTTCAATCACATAGTACTTGGTGTTCCCCTCTCTTTCTGGGATGACTTTCCCCCAGTGTATGAGGCCAGCTTCCAAGCTATGGAGCCAACCTCCTGGTTAAAATGTCTACTTTTAACCTCAGGAATAAGACATTTTTTTACGACTTTGTATATTGCTAGATTATCTGGCTTTACTCATATCTACTTTTTAATTTTACCATTCGTCCTTGAATCATATGACTGTTTAAAAAGTAATTTCTTTTCTTCACAAAGTAAATAATTTATGAAATTCTTTTGTTAAAAAAATGTCTTTCACTATTATTTTTGAAAGATAACTTTTCTGAATACAAATATTCTAAAGTGACAATTATTCTCTTTCCCTCCTTTTAAAAATGTTTTTCATTGTTTTCTGGCTCCTGTGTTTGTGGATGAGAGTTGGCTGAAATTTTATAACCCCTTTGTTATTAACATTTATTTTTATTTTCTGAATTTCACTGGAGTTCCTCTGCATGTGGAATGGAGCTTTTAATGATTCTGAATATTTTTCAGATACCTGAATCCTCCTAAATGCGTACTTTACTTCCTGAGTCATTCTATACTCTTCTTATGGACACCAACTGTTTGTGTCTTATGTCATCCTGCTGTTGTATGATTCCATTTTCCATATATATATATTTTTCTTCAATATTGGTGAATTATCTAAACTTATATTTCAGTTCACCAAGATTTTCTTGATCTCTGTCTAATCTTTCATGTAATAGGGTCATAAATTTCTCACGTTTCCTTTAGCATTTCTAAAGTTCGATTTTTAAAATTTTTTTCCAGAGGTAAAATTTTGGTTGGTAATCAAAACAAAGACTAGGAAATACTTGCAGATCCTTTGTAATATCTACCTCACTTGGGTAATAAAAACTATTCTCTGTGCTGTAGCGGCAGGACGGGCCCATGGATGGGTGTCTATAGACTTATAAATTTAGGTTAGAGAGATGACAAAACCTTAGCAGCTCAGCATGTATGTCCTTGGGGAAAAAAACTTGCATTTTCCAATCAAATAGTAAACATCGGGCTGGAGCCATAGCACAGTGGGTAGGGCGTTTGCCTTGCATGCAGCCAACCCAGGTTCAATTCCCAGCATCTCATCTGGTCCCCTGAGCACCACCAGGGGTAATTCCTGAGTGCATGAGCCAGGAGTAACCCATGTGCATCGCTGGGTGTGACCCAACAAGAAAAAAAAAAAGCAACATCAAATAGTAAACATCATTTTAACCTTTTTCTCTTTAAAGGGACATGATTCTTATTCTGAAAACTAGCTAACAGAATACAGACACATTTAGATCAACTGTCTTCTTAAAGTCGTGTGGCGTGGAGAACCACTCAGCTGCACCATTTCCCCCATGCTCACCACGCAGGAAACCCTAACTAAAAAGTGGCAACAGACGTTATCCAGTTGGGAGCTAATCTTTTGTTGAGTGACACCACAGAGGCAGTGGGTAATACTTCATTTTCAAGGTTTAATTAATTATCTGGAAGAGGGGTTCAGGAGTACTGTAAGGACTTGCAGGTGCATTTCATCAGGAGGGAAGGAACGAAGGAACTAGAGCCATGATGAGATTGACAAGTAAAACAGGGAGGTGAGAGGTGGCATCAGCCTTCTCCAAGCTGGGGTCCATATGTGCCGGTCAATGGATGAACACTCAATAAAGTGGTGTCTTGTTGCTTTGAGACATCTGGTCTACCAGTTGACTCGAACTCTTTTTTAGCTTCCCCTATGTAATACCCTCCAGCTAGTTTCCATGGGTCCTGCAACATGAAACTCAAAACAGCATCACCCGGTGTTAAAGAGGGAAGTTCTCTGGAATCAGGCAAGCTGATTTAAATCACAGTTCTGTCAACTGTCTAGAATTTAATGCTGGCTACATGAGAATTTCTCCATGCCTTATGTCTATGATGGTTATGATCAGCATCAGGATGAGGGTGACGTGTGCCAGGCATGGCAAGAGGTGAGTTTAGGGACACACACCAAATTCAAGGAGCCACTCTCTCTCTAGTTTTTGTCAATGGAAGACTGTCACTGAGTTATCCCTGGAATTATTGCTTCCTTAAATTTTAGCCCAAGGCACTTTTCTTCATACTATCTATTTTTCCCAGTTCCAGTAAAGGGAGCTGTGAATACTCAGACACTCTCCTATGTGTGGGAAGGTGACCCAAAGGGTTTGTTAGAAACTTGAAACTGTGTGAAAGGAAAGAAAACATCTTATAAACAACAAAGCTCTGACTTTACAAAAACGGAAGCAGTGAAATAGTGTGGGCCCCCCTGGATAACTGACATTTGTAAATAATAAACATGGCTGTATTTAGAAACCGGATGATTTATTCCATATTTTTTTAAATAAGTCATGACAATAGCTATTTACAATTTAAATAGCGTCAAGACAAACACTGATTGTTCCTACTCAATAGCTACCCCTCCTTCTTCTGTTCTCCGGAAGAAGCTTTTCACACAGTATGACAATAATAGTCGGAAATGATCACTTTGAACAGGAACTGAATGCTGAAAATATACCTGATAACCTTTCAGTATCTGTATTACAAACCATAATGCCCAAAAGGAGAGAGGGAGGGAGGGAGGGAGAGAGAGAGGGAGAGTTGAAGAAAGGGAGAGAGGGACAGGGAGAGGGGGGAGAGAGGGACAGATAGAGGGAGAAAGAGGGAGATGGAGAGGGATAGAGAGGGAGAGGGAGAGGGAGAGAGAGAGAGAGAGAGAGAGAGAGAGAGAGAGAGAGAGAGAGAGAGAGAGAGAATAAAAATACCTGTCATAGAGGTGGAGGTGGGGAAACTGGGGACATCATTGGTGGTGGGATGGGAAATTGGGAAATGTACACTGGTGAAGGGATGGGTGTTGGATTATATAACTGAATCCCAATCATGAACAGCTTTGCAACTGTGTATCTCATGGTGATTCAATTAAGAAAAATATTAAAAACAAATCAAAAGAGGAACTGAAAAGGATGGGTGCTCACTTCCTCAGACTCCCCTCTACCATGGAAGGAGGCTAGGAACCTATTTTAGAGTGCTCCTGTCACTGTCACTGTCATCCCATTGCTCAATGATTTGCTTGAGCGGGCACCAGTAACGTCTCCACGGTGAAACTTGTTGTTACTGTTTTTGGCATATCGAATACGCCAAGGGGAGCTTGCAGGGCTCTGCCGTGCGGGACGGATACTCTAGGTAGCTTGCCGGGCTCTCCGAGAGGGGTGGAGGAATCGAAGCCAGGTCTGCTGCATACAAGGCAAATGCCCTGCTGCTGTGCTCCTAGGAAGAATTTTATTTCCTCCCCAAGAGAGAGAGAGCTCTGTGCCACACAGCTGGTGAGCGACCTTGACTTGTATGTATGAAGCACCTTCTCTGTTAGAGTGGTATAAAGCATCACCGTGGAATAATGGAGTACCTGAGTAGGAAGCTAAGTTAGAAAGGAAGCAGTAAATCCTGGGAAACAAAAGAAACCCAGGTCTTTCTTTTCTATGTATGTTTTCATTTGATTCTACCTTCTAGTTTCTGAATTCTTCTTCTTTTTTTTCTTTTTGGGTCACACCTGGCAATACACAGGGGTTACTCCTGGCTCATGCACTCAGGAATTACTCCTGGCGGTGCTCGGGGGACCCTATGGGATGCTGGGAATCGAACCCGGGTCGGCCGTGTGCAAGGCAAACGCCCTACCCGCTGTGCTATGGCTCCAGCCCCCTAGTTTCTGAATTCTTCTTAAGGGAGAACTTGGTCCTCTGGGAACTGATAAAGATGGGGGTCTGGACAGGGAGGTGATCTCTTGGCAACCTACTTGGTCCAGAGCCATCAGGAATGACCGAGAGGAAATCTAGTGAGGCGGAAGTTGTGCCCCGTTGCATCCCCTTTGAGTATGAGGCGGGTGTCACGTCTCCCGTCGAGGGCTGGAGAGTATGACTGCCAGAGAGCAGCCTTTGGCAAGAGCAACGAGCAAGCCCCGGAGTGCTGACTGCGAAGCGCATGCTGGAGACAATCACAGGACACCTGGCAAATTTGACAGCACGAGTGATGGGGAAAATAAGCCGCACAGCGCCTTTGTCGGTGGATGAGAGGGGAGGACGCGGGAATGAGCCACAGAGCTCGATCAGGGCGCAGTTAATTACAGACTTCATGAGGAAGGTATGCTGGGAGCTGGGAATTTGGCAACTCACAACATGAATCAGAGTCCTGGAAGGATATTGGAGATATTTGTTTTGTTTTTGTTTGGGGATCTCCCCCAGCAGTACTCTGGGACTATGCTTGGTTCTGTGCTCAGGGGTTACTCTCGGGGACTCTGCAATGTTGAGGCTCCTACCTGGGTCTCCTGCATGCAAAGCATGTGTCCAGCTCATTGAGTTATGTTTCTGTCCCCAGGATGTTGGATATCTTCACATTTAGTGCTTTTCGGTTTGAATGATATAGTAGTGGTAGGCAGACATTATCTGTAAAATTTTTATTTGCTTAAATAAAAAAATATATACATAAGTAGCTTTATTTATGTTTATGGGCATACATATATAATTATTTTTTAACTTCAAATAGTCCTACAACATAGGTATTATTATCTTCATTTTACTTATAAAATCCAGGATCTCTTCTCCACTGCTGCACGACCATGATCCTGGAGGCCAGCTAAACCACTTTGGGCACCAGCAGCTTCTTGCAGAAATGTCTCTAGACTGTGAACTGAGCCACGGCCCCATGCCGCTCCAGGAGGGGAAAGGTTGTTCTCTCTCAGCTTTTCCTTTCTGGGCATGGTGTGGCAACCGCCATCTTATGAGGACCACAAAAGGGAGGTACGAGCTTGCAGTGATGCAATTTCTGCATAAATTTTCCTGGACTTAGTTACTAAAATACAGAAATCCAAAACCTCACGGCCACTATTGCAGTCGTGCAACCTCATATCTCTTCATTGTCAGCAATGGAAAACAAATTAACAAATGCTTCCTTTTCAACAGGTCTGACTTTGGGTGGGGGACAACTCCAAACAATAATAGTGAGTTTTTTGTTGAAATATTGAATGTAATCAAAGTAAAGAGAAAAGTAAAGTGAAATTTGCCAGCTACACGGGCAGGGGGGGTTGGGGGGGTGGGGGGAGGTACACTGGGGTCCCTGGTGGTGGAATATGTGCACTGGTGAAGGGATGGGTGTTTGAGCATTGTATAACTGAGACTTAAGCCTGAAAGCTTTGTAACTTTCCACATGGTGATTCAATAAAAAAAAAAAATTAAAAGGGGGGAGAGGAATGGGAAAGGAAGAATAAAAAAATAAATAAATAAAAATTAAAAAAAAAAACAAACCAAAATCCAGGATCTAACTTGCCCTCATGTCCAAGACTTGTAAGTTCCAGAGGTGGCAATGTAAACTTCAGCCTCTTTTATTTCAAAGTTTCAGCTTATTCTAAGGCGCTTGTGGGATCCAGAAAGAGGGACTCCAGAGACACTTCCTGAAATGGAATTCTTTGATTTTTAAATTTTTAAAAATTAAATTATAGTGGTAAAGACCATTGCAAGGCTATTTATGATTGGGTTTCAGTCACACCTATCACTGGAAGGAAACTCTGACTGTGTTATTTGGGGCAAGTTGTTTAACTTCTCTGTATCTCATTTTCTTTATCTGCCCAATGGGGTCAAGGAAAGGCCCTACTTCATGGAGTTAGTGATAATAAATTTTCTAGAACAAGCAAATCTTTTAAGGACAGTGCTAGCCACATGATTGATGTGATGTATAAATACTGGCTACAAAGTATTTTTATTGAAAGAGGTAAAAACAGGTAAAGACAAAAGTATAGTAGAAAGAGCATCACAGATATTCAGTGTAGTGCTATATCCTTTTAACTCCCCCAAAATTATCCCTTAACTGCAGGAAATCTTTGTTTCTCTCCAATTGGCAATTCAAATTGCCTAGGGGACATTTGAAAATGTCAGCACACATTTGATGGGAAGAGGTCCAAAGTATTCCTAAATATTCTACTATGTAAAGGGAAGCCCTTCACCCCAAATAACAACTGATTTTCTTCTTCGGACCATAACTAGTACCAAACTTATAAAACACTGCTGCAGGATCTGTGGGGTGGGTAGGGAGTCCATACCTGGCAGTGCTCAGGGAGTACTCCTGGATCTATGCTCAAGGATTACTCCTAGAAGCGATCAGGAGCTATGTGGTACTGGGGACCCACCCTGGCCAGGTGATGTTCAAGGCAAGCACCTTCAACGTTGTAGCATCTCTCCCACCCCTGTTGTAGCATTTTGATCAACAAGGAAGAACAGGGTGGCCGTGGGATGCTGAATTTGCTCTCAAAGAATGAGCAAGGGGCCTGGAGAGATTAAGAATCCTATCTGCAAGAACTGTCTACAGAGCCCTTCTTCTGAGTTCTTTCTCTTCTCCCGGCCCCTTCCCCCATTGACCCAGGAACAGCTGCGCAGTGAGCCAAGAGGATGGTCCTGCTGGTAGAATATGATGCACAAAAGCTTAGAAAGCAGGGAAAACAGAGCACAAACCAGTGATATGGGGCACACCCTCTTGGGGCACACCCTCCTGGGGCACATCCTCCTGATTCACTCCGTGTGGATGGTCTAGGTATGGGAGGATGCTGAGGAGTACGTGCGGTGAGAAGGGGTCTTGACCGGCTGTGCTTGGACATACGGGCAGAGAAGCAATGCCTCACTGTTAGAAGAGAGAAGCTGTGTGCAGGAGGAGCCTGGGCACAGAGGGACCAGTGACAGGAGAGGGAACTCTTCCTAGATGTGCAAGGCCCCAGATGGGCCGGACAAAGAAAGGATGGGCGACGAAGAGTGGGCAGAAGGCCTTCTGCTGAATGCGTAAGGGGCACGGCTCTGCCTTCAATCAGAGACAAATGGGAGCTAACGACCTCCGGCCATGCGTGCCAACCTTCTCCGCACAGCCTCGAGTGATTCAGTGTCTGCTAATGAGGTTTTCTGGAGGGCTGTTAAAGATCATTAAAAAGCAGTTTTTGCAAACCCAATATTAGTTTTTAAGTAGTTAGCAGGGGTGAGCCCTCACCGCTCAGTGTTAACCAAAGCGAGTGCTGAGGTGCCACTCGGGGAACGGAGGGAGGCAATGGTATCCTCTAGGGTCCCCGGGGCTCTGGGGTGCTTTTCTCTCCCATTTATTTCCATATGAGTCACAAAATATGTTTTGGAAGCTCCTTCTGTGGCTAGCACTGTGCTAATTATTAACAAATAACACTAAGAGTGATAATAGTGATAAAGGCAACTAATCTTAGAGGGAAATATTTTTTTTTACATATATTTATACATGGGCTAGAGTGATGGCACAGTGGGTAGAGTATTTGCCTTGCACGTGGCGACCCGGGTTCGATTCCTCTGCCCCTCTTTTTTTGTTGTTTTTTGTGGGTCACACCCGGCGATGCATTGGGGGGTTTCCTGGCTCATGCACTCAGGAATCACTCCTGGCGGTGTTCATGGGACCATATGGGATGCTGGGAATCGAACCTGGGTCAGCCGTGTGCAAGGCAAACGCCCTACCTGCTGTGCTATTGCTCCAGCCCCATCCTCCGCCCTTCTTGAAGAAAGCTTCGAGAGTATCCCACCCGCACAGCAGAGCCTGGCAAGCTACCCATGGTGTATTCAATATGCCAAAAACAGTAACAACAAATCTCACAATGGAGACATTGCTGGTGCCCTATCAAGCAAATCAATGAGCAACGGGATGACAGTGCTACAGTGATATATACATATATATAAATACGTATATATGCACACAAGGCTCAACCTTTAACAACATGTTAGTGATCTCTTACAGAAGGACTTAATGACCCCTCAGTGAAAAACAACAATCTTCGCACCCTTTTCTGTATGGAAACTTTTTTGTTTCATAACTATTTTGTTTCAGCAGTTTTTCATAACAAACAAAATATATTATTTCATTTCTGCTTTGGGTCAGGGGTTGGGGTTCAGGATGGAAATAGCTAAAATATAGTGGTGGGAAGATGTAATGGTAGTGGGATTGGTGTTTCAATATTAAATGTGATCAAATATTGTGAACTACTTTATAAAATTAAAAACAAAAAAATAACATTTATAATGGTAGAAATTTATCAAGCAGCTACTTTTGTTTAGGAACTGGCCTAAATATAGAAACACAAGACAGCCTTCCTTTTCCTACTACTCCGCATTGCAGTGTTATCTCATTTGATGCATGAGGATTTTGAGATTTCAGATTTGAAATCGAGAACCAGAAGAAAATTATAGTGGGCAACATGTTTGCCTTGCACGCAACCATTTCTGTTCAATTCCTGGCAGTTGGATCCTTGAGTACCTCTCAGAGTAATCCCTGAACAAAGACACAGAATCCAGGAGTAATGTGCCAGTACCAATGGGTGTGACCCCCCCAAACCCAAATCCAAAACAACATCCAGGAGCTGGAGAGATAGGACCCTAGTTTGACTGCCTGTGGTCAACCTTTATTTGATCCCCATGATCAAATGATGTACATGATCTCTGAACACCTCTGGTAGTGATTTTTGAACAAAGAGCCAGGAGTATCCTCTGAGTACTATAGGGTAAAGTCCCTGACCTACCCCCTTCCACAATTAAAAAAAATCAGATAGAATCCCACCAAATAACGTGACAAAGCTTTAAGCAAATGAATGGAAATAAATGCATTTTGAGAGGTGAAAATCTATGATAATTTCTACGAGCTAGAAAAGACTGAATATGCCAGACATTCTTCTACTCTTTCCAGGCAAAAATCTATTTCATTTTAGCACATACTGTGATGTACCTGCCATCGCTCCCATTTCTCAGACAGAAACAGTGTGACAGAGAAGAGTGAAAATGTCCTTAGAATAAGGTAACTAGTGATTGGAAGAACAAGAGACAAGCAGGAGGTAAGGTGTCAAGCTGATTGATAGAACCCACATTCATCTCCTTCACCTGAACAGTAGATGCAATAAAAATATTCATCACAGAGACTTGTGATGACCACAGAGCACCTTGCAGCTACTGAATGCTCAGTCATGGTCATCCATCTGACTGCTGACTCTTCCATTCTCTGTGTGGAGTGTTGCCTTGCACTCAGTAGGCAATCCATTCATTTTTATTAAATCCTTGTTAAAATATCTGCTATTAACTGAAGAACTTGAGATGACCATAAAGGGAAGGATGCAGGTGCAAGGGGGGGTGAGTCGAGAGACATCTCTTATGTAATCCTAGGACTGCTGAGAGGTTGCAGGTGCAAACTTGCCTCCCCAATTTAGGAGAGTTCTTGTGAGAGGAAATAGACTTGTGTAGTGGAAGTGTTGTGTTGCTATGAAACCTGACACGTCTCCGAGACAAGAAGGTAGATTCCGGGAGAAGGGCATTGTTCTAAGAACCAAAGCCAGGTTTTCTCTGGCAAGGGAGAAGCATTAATTCCTCCCCAAGGCTTGGGGAGAAAGGACAAGTTGGTCTCATGGGGGAGAAGAAAGAGTTGGTCTTAGAATATGTGGAGTCCATCTTGGAAAGACTTTTAAGAAGTTGATCAACAAAAGTTGATCAACGAACATCCAGGGCCTGATGAGCAACAGGATGACAGTGCTACAGTGATATATACACATATATAAATACGTATATATGCACACAAGGCTCAACCTTTAACAACATGTTAGTGAACTCTTACAGAAGGACTTAATGACCCCTCAGTGAAAAACAACAATCTTCGCACCCTTTTCTGTATGGAAACTTTTTTGTTTCATAACTATTTTGTTTCAGCAGTTTTTCACAACAAACAAAATATATTATTTCATTTCTGCTTTGGGTCAGGGTCTGACTTACAGCTTTGTCTGATTTACAGCTTTCACTGTCCATTCTTCCATAGATACCTCTCTTCTTCCCCTCCTCTCATGTCTTGGTTTAAAATATCTGTAGATTTTTAAAAAAAAATAAGAATTAAATATTTCTCCATCATGAAGTTATATCTGGTTCTTCCCAACTATAAGTCATCACATTTTTTTCTTCAGCTTCTCTGTAATCCTGATCTTATTCTGTCTTTTGTTAGATAATTTATTGTCTTGTCCCTTCTTTCTTTTGCCCCATATGGGTCATTATAAGGCAAGATAGTTCTTTTTATCTCGGCATCCTGAAGGACACTTAGTATGGTGCTTTAGACATAGCACAAGATCAATAACAATTGTGAAGTTAAAAATAAATATATAGATAAACAGAATAGATTTCACTTCACCTATTAGCTCTAAATGGGTCTTCCGTGATTCCCGTTGTCTGAAGAGGCAAGAATTTCATAAAATTTAAAAGAGAATCTAAAAATACTCAGGCAATAAAGGGAGGGTGGAAAAGTGGACAGACGTAAGAATATATCACCGGTCACTAGCTGGATAAACTTTGCTAAATTCACACAACTGCAACAAGGGACATGCTTTTAAACAATGATAAGAGATCTCTGGAATATATCAGAGTAAAGCAAACAAATGAAGCAAGAGGAAGTAGATCAGGCATCATACAGAAAATGGGAGTGAGAATGTTAAATTACATAGGTCTATCTATCAGAGTATATTTATGATTTTTATGGGAAGATCATGACACAAAGTCTACACATATCTCCAGGGGCAGTGAAGAAACCAGCCAAGGGACTGAGAGGATGTGCTTGTGGATGACCTCTCTCACTGTATCCTGAGGTCATTCCTGGTGGTGCTCAAGGAGCCATGTGGTGTGGGTGATGGAACCGAAACTCCTACATGCTAAGTACTCACTTCAGTCTATTGTTATTTCTCTGGTTTCTCTGGAGATTCATCTGGTCAAAACATAGTTCTTTCCAACATAAGAAATTTTGTTTGTTATGATCTTTTCTTCCCCACATCACTTGTATCACTTGTCATCCCGTTGATCTTTGATTTGCTCTAGTGGGTGCCAGTAACGTCTCAATTCATCCCTGTTGTATGCTAGTGTAGTCCAGTGGTATCTGCTTGCTCCAGGAAAATGAAGAGCCTCAAACCGTTCATTCAGGGTTATTATTGTTTTGCTATCTGGGAAAGGGTTTGACTGTCCCTCATTTACTCATTCAAGGGAGGGTCAAAACCCTCCCCCAGATAGCAGAAATAATCTTATTCTATTCTTGTCTCCTGTTCAGTTTCTGTCTGCCTTCCATTCTGGTCACCAGTTCAATTTCTGTGAGATTTTTACTTATCTCAAGGGATTTTTGACATCTGTTTCATGAAAGGGATAAAACTATTACTGCTGGGGTAACAGGAGGGAGAGGTCTTATTATCAAGGGGTCTATCATAACCACTTTCTAATCGATACTAGGCGCTGACTGTCATAGCAAAGAGAAAACCCCAAGCTTTATGGATTCTTGTCTGCATTTATTTCTACTATCACCACCACCTCCCATATCTCTATGTCTACTTTTTCTTTTCAATCCATTAGTGGGTGGGGAAAAAATTTACTCAAAGGTGATCAGGATTCTTAAAAAAAAACCCACACATTAAAAAAATAGAAGATATAAGATGATGTCAAAAATTTTTAATAAGATTTACTTTGTGAGGTGCTGGAGTAATAGTACAGAGGGTACGGTGTTTGCCTTGTGAGTCTCCATTGTGAGATTTGTTACTGTTTTCGGCATATCGGATACGCCATAAGTAGCTTGCCAGGTGTGCCGTGTGGGTGGGGCACTCTCAGTAGCTTGCTGGGCTCTCCGAGAGGGATGGAGGAATTGAACCCAGGTCGGCCACGTACAAGGCAAATGCCCCACCCGCTGTGCTATAGCTCCAGTCCATGCAGTGCTGGGGATCAAATCCAGGGCTTCATGCATGTAAGCATGTACCCATCCCCATGAACTATCACTCTAGTTCCAGCACCAGAATTTTTAGTTAGCTTCCTGGAAAGTCTGATGTATCGTCAAGGAACCAGCTTAAAGCTATGGAAGATATGAGAAATCCATCAACGCAAGGTGCGTTGATATCAATGGATGATGTCTAACTTGTTCAATGGTACCCATTTCTGCCAGCACCCATAAGAACTAGAGATGAACAAGTTGCTATGTTTCAGGAGATGAGGAAGACCCCTTGCCTTGAGGGAGCTTCCTCTTTTTGTATCATTACTAATTCCTTCCCCTACCTTTTGGCAAATTCTTACACTGACCTGTAGAGAATTGATACCCAGGTTTCATCGAATGACATTGTCTCATGGAATGACATTGGTTCCTTCTCTTTGAGGATTTTGTGCCGCTTGCTTGTCTGTTGATAGCGGGGGGGGGGGGGGGGAGGATGCATTTCATAAAGGTCTTGTGAAAAGGTACACAGGCCCTAAAACAGATTCTATCAAGAAGGTGGGTTGTCTGGGGCTGGAGTGATAGCACAGCGGGAGGGCGTTTGCCTTGCCCGTTGCCGACCCAGGTTCGATTCCCAGCATCCCATATGGTCCCCTGAGCACCGCCAGGGGTAATTCCTGAGTGCATGAGCCAGGAATGACCCCTGTGCATTGCCGGGTGTGACCCAAAGAGCAAAAAAAAAAAAAAAAAAAAGAAGGTGGGTTGTAAACATCTGGGGCCTATTCTTCTCAGAATTAGCCAGTCAGCCTGTGAGGTGTCGTCACAGGTGTTTTCCTGTTTTCTTTGTGAAGAAAGTTAGGTTCTAAGAATAAAGCAGAGTACCAACGTGGAAAAAGTCATCTACCTGCTTTTAGGCTTTTATAACTTAGCAGGCAGGTGGCATGTCTGATTGGGATAATAGTTAGGGAACACACCCAGATTCTCTGAGAAAAGGTGTGGTGCAAATACCTCCTATTGGTAAGCCATGAATATATTACATCTGCTTCATTGCCTCATGGTCTAATTAATTGCTGGAATTCCACAAAACTTTAATTTAATGATTATTTATAAACATGTATTTTCACTCAAAATACTTGTAAGTGAGGGGGTCTGGAATCAGCCAAGATTTAGCTTGAACTTTGGATAATGGAAATACACTTGTCTCTTTATTAATATGGACTCGGAATCATTGGCAGCAGATTACACATGTTGATTCATGATATTCTGCAGCCCTCAAGGTGAGCACCGTTATTATCCCTGTTACAGGACTAAGGAAATTGAGTACTTACAAAGTGGCGTGACTTACTCAAAGGCAGGGAACTTATAATCGTGGAATTAAGAGGTGGTCTGACTCTGAAGTCTATGCTATTAATCACTCTGCCACATTTCCTTGCAAAGGAATTTACCATCTAGAAAGGGAAGGGGGGGAGACATTTCTCCACAGTTAATAAGGAGGAAAACATTGTTTTGAATGGAAGAAGGGGAGTGGCTAGGTTCCTAGTATAAATTCAGCATGCAATGAACTAGCCCGGAGCTTTCCAAAGTGGGTTATGTATGATGTGTTCCAGTAGTTTTATGGTTCTGTTCTGACCAGGTGGTTGACAGTAGATCAGAGGGGCTAGGAAGAGAGTTCAGAGGACTGATGTCTAAGTCAGATTGGCACTTTCGACTTCCGTCTGGCAGAGGCTGGTCACCGGAAATGAGGTGGACAGACACATAAGGAGACAGACAAAAATACATGGACTGTCCAAGCTTACGTGGCAGCTATAAGTGGACTCAGTGGCTGACTGGGCCATTTATTGCTCCCATACTCCCACTGGGCTCCCAACAGGTAATTTACTCTTGAGAGAGAGATTAGGGAATATTAGTAAGTGCATCAATATTCAATAGATACATAAAGAGCAGAGACTGGGGTATTTTATATAGTTATAAGAAGGTGCCCTTAAAATACAGAGTAAAGTCCCAACAGGTTTCTATGCTGTTCTTGTCCATATTATTGTCCCTACATCTAAAAGATGGGTATGACATTTGCCTTGCATGCAGCAGACCTGGGCTCGATTCCTCCGTTTCTCTCAGAGATCCCGGCAAGCTACCAAGAGTATCCCGCCCCCATGGCAGAGCCTGGCAAGCTACGCGTGGTGTATATGCCAAAAACAGTAACAACAAGTCTCACCATGGAGACGTTATTGGTGCCCGCTTGAGCAAAGTGATGAGCAACAGGATGACAGTGATACAGGGATACATCTAAAAGATCTTACACAGTCTGATTCTATACATGCCTGGTATATTTTTGCAGCCAGCAGACATTTATTATCCATTCTTTATTATCCGTATTTATTATCTATTCTTTCCTGCTCTTTTAATTTTTCTTGGGTGAATTTTTGGAAACCCTTTGCATATCCATTTTACCTAGGGCCATATCCCTTGCTTAGGGTGTTTTGTTAGGGGGACACATTTTCACAGACTAGAGCAAAGGCTTGGCATGCCTGGCTTTGTTCCTTCTAGCAGTGTTGAGTGGTCCCTAAGGACAGCTGGGTATGGACCTCACCCCCCACCCCCCACTGATATTTCACTTTTATGTTAGCTTTTGCTCACATTTCTCATGGGGAAACCTTCTGGAGTAACTGTACTTGACGCTTATTCATATGCTTGCAGTTGGTTCAAAAGTTGGCTGGTCTCAATTATATGGTGGTTTTCTGTCTAGAAACAGTATAGGTACTGTTCACCTGTAACCATAGATACAAGCAGATCAGCTCATGCTTTTTTACATGGTAGGGTAGGGTACCCCAGGTGTCTTCAGGTGATGGCTTTTCTTGAAGAGAAGCAGGGATTAAAAAAAAAACCCAAAGGATGCAAGTCTTTTTTTTTTTTTTTTTGGCTTTTTGGGTCACACCTGGCTATGCACAGGAGTTACTCCTGGCTCTGCACTCAGGAATTACCCCTGGCGGTGCTCAGGGGACTCTGTGGGATGCTGGGAATAGAACCTGGGTCGGCCGCATGCAAGGCAAACGCCCTACCCGCTGTGCTATCGCTCCAGCCCCCAAATGCAAGTCTTTTTAAGCAGGATCCATGGCTACTTTTACCATTTACTGTATTTTGCTCTCAGAAAAATTGTCCCCAACCCATTCTCATGTAATGTATCCTTGTCTTATCTCTGAATCCTCAGGAATATCATCCACTTATAGCACTGGACTGAAGTATAAGATCTTTAGGTTTTCAACAAGTTCAAATATAAATGAGGATCCTGGCGTGTGGGTCTTTGAATATAGATTCTTCGGATCTAGAGGTTTTCTTTTTTTTGGGGGGTGGGGAGTCATACCCAGGGATGCTCAGGGGTTACCCCTGGCTCTGCACTCAGGGATTACTGCTGGTGGTGCTTCTGGGACCCTATGGGATGCCAGAGATTGAACTCGGGTCAGTCGCATGCAAGACAAACGCCCTTACCTGCTGTACTATCCCTCCGGCCCTGGATCTAGAGATTTTAAACTAGAAAAGAGGTACCTAGCACTCAGACACCCAATATATCATATGGCAAGAAAGGGTACGACATTTAAAATAGTGGTGGGCCCATGGCAATCACAGTGCATAGCAGTACTAAAGTGCCTGCAGAGAGATACTGTCCTGCCCATCTCCTTTGGAGATAAGGAATGCACCTTGGTCAGGACCCAATTTAACCCTTGAGACGGAATCCAAGTTTATTGGGTTTTTTAAATTATTTTATTTTATTTTATTTTATTTTATTTTATTTTATTTTGCTTTTGGGGTTACACCCAGCGATGCTCAGGAATCACTCCTGGCTCTGCACTCAGGAATTACTCCTGTTGTGCTCGGAAGACCTTATGGGATGCTGAGAATCAAACGCGGGTCGGCCGTGTGCAAGGCAAATGCCCTCCCCGCTGTGCTATCGCTCCAGCCCCAGTTTATTTTATTTTTATTTATTTATTTTGCTTTTTGGGTCAAACTCGGTGATGCACAGGGGTCAGTCCTGGCTCTGCACTCAGGAATTATGCCTGGGGGTGCTCTGGGGACCCTATGGGATACTGGGAATTGAACCCGGGTTGGCCGCATGCAAGGCAAATGCCCTACCTGCTGTGCTATCGCTCTGCCCGCCCCCGCCCCAAATTTATTGATTTTTCAAAGGTTTTTAATTTGGTTCTTGGTACTATTTTTGTTTTGTTTTGGGTCACACCTGTTGATGTTCAGGGTTTACTCTTTGATCTGGCCCAGGAATAACTCCTAGAAGGCTTGGGGAACCATAGTGAGTGTTGGGAGCAAACCCAGATTGGCTAACACATGCAAAACAAGAGCCCTACCTACTGTACTATCTTTCTGGCCCTCAATTCTACCTTTTGAAACAGACTTTTTTGTTCAGACAAACTAAATTATGTGGGCAGATGAGTGACTTTTAGTGGCTACTTTATGCCCACATAAAATTTGGAGTCATGATTTTATTTTAATTTGTTTATGCCTTTTCTGCAATTCCCATTGTTCTTCGATTTGCCCGAGTGGGCACCAGTAAAGTCTATATTGTGAGACTTGTTGTTACTGTTTTAGGCATATCGAATACACCATGGGTAGCTTGCCAGGCTCTGCCATGTGGGCGGGATACTCTCGGCAGCTTGCCGGGCTACACCCTACCTGCTGTGCTATCGCTCAGTTTTACCCCGCTGAAATTGATGACCTTTTGTGTTTTTTTTTAACTGATTGTTTCCCTTAACATTAGTGGGATTTCTATATATCAAATCATAAAGTCAATATGACAAAATCCCATCTCTACTCTTAGATGATTATCCTAAGATTCTCATAAACCTTTTGTCTAGCTAAGGTCTGACAGTTAATATACATATCTCTTACAAAGATTATTAGACCTATAACCTTCATTTTTTTATTTTTAGGATTTAATTCCTTAATTAAGCATCATAGTTTTCAGTAGTATCAGAATCATTGTTTTATACTTGCAGTGTTGCTAGACCAATCCCCCCCCCCATTGTCCCTTGGTCCCTCCAATACCTCACACTCCCCAGTTACCAGTTCTGTTGATCAAGTCTCAGAATTTGCTTCCTGAGATTGTCTAATCTCTTTCTTAGTTTCTGGGGTTTGTCCAATTTCTTTCTTTGTTATTGGAGATATCTAATCTCTTTCATTGTTTCTTTGTACATATGAACATATGAACACAATCATCCATCCATCATTCTTTCTCTTGAAGTCATTGCTGATTTAAGAGACGGGGGTTGAGAAACAGACTATATTACAATGCAGGAAAGAGTAACCTTTAGAAATTCTGCTTGCTTATTAAACAATTTTACCCTTCACTACCTTCCATTTATGATGCTTATCACAGGTACCTAAATAATTCAACCGAGTCTTTTCAACACTATGCTTGAAAATCACTTTGCCTAAATAAAAAAGTTAGAGTATATTTGTTATGATGTGTTACCACTGAAGACATTTGTTCCACCACTAAGTGCCACAGTCAATATTTTATTCATTTCTCTATTTGCAGTTTTCATTTTCAGTTTTCACTAACAATTTGCTCACCATGTACCTACCCTTTATTGACATTTTCACTTCTTCTCTAAGCTCCATCTATGTGTCTCCAAGACAATGCTACATGTTCCAGTTCTTAATTATGCCAACAGTCAGCTGTTAGCATCAATACCCGTACCGGTTAGCTTTGGTTGTTTAATAACTGAATCCAGGACTTACAGGCTTAAGACAACAACCATTTGTTCAGCTTCTATGGAGCTATTGTTTTGGTTTGGGCCAACTTGGCTGAACAAAACCCCCTCCCTGGAGCCTTTTTGAGTCTCTTGTCAATTGGCAGGTTGATTGGTGCTTAGATGAGTTGTCTATGATCTCACTTATGCATCTGAAAGTTGGAAAACTTGTCCGTTGGCATACCAAGGACCTCTTGACTATGTATCTTTCATCATCTAACAAGCTGACAAGACTTCCTCCTATGAACAAGCATCTTGTTCTTTCTATGATAGAACATTGTTATACTTATTAGGGCAGAGAGTCTCTTGCCCGCACGCCTCGCTGTCTTCCCCGGGGCCCCTCAGAGGGGATGGGCTCCAGATTCCCTCCCCACCCCGAGCACAGCTCCTGGCGGCCGAAAACCACCGGAACCTTGCTACAGCCATGCTCGAGGCCCCTCTCCACACGTTCAGACGGGCCTCACACACAAAGGTACCGGCAGAGGAACCCAGGTGTGTGTAATTCCATCAACGGCAATATCCAGAGACTTAAAAGCTAGCTCCCAGAAGCGATATCTTGTAGCCTACTTCTCCCTCTGGGAGAAACTGGCAAGCTTCTGAGAGTTTCCTGCCCACATGGGACAGCCTTGCAAGCTCCCCATGGTGTATTCATATGCAAAATCCAGTAACAAGCTGGATCTCATTCCTCTGACCCTGAAAGAGTCTCCAGTGTGACATCTTTGGGAGGGCTGAGTCGAGAGAGACTTCTAAGATCTCAGGGAAAGGAGGAATGGAGAGGTTACTGAGCCCACTCGAGAAATCAATGATTAACGGGATTTTGTGATCGTGATCGTGATATTTATTAGAGGCCAATATAGAGGCTGGAGCGATAGTACAGAGGTAGGGCGTTCACCTTGCACACGGCCCGGATTCAATTCCTCTGCCCCTCTCGGAGAGCCTGGCAAGGTACCGAGAGTATCCCACCCGCATGGCAGAGCCTGGCAAGTTCCCTGTGGTGTATTCGATATGCCAAAAACAGTAACAACAAGTCTCAAAATGGAGATGGTACTGGTGCCCGCTCAAGCAAATCTATGAGCAACGGGATGACAGTGACAGTGACAGTGATAGAGGCCTTTATAGATCTCTTCCTGCTTTGTACTTGTTGCTGTTCAATCCAAGTATCAGACTAGAGTTTGCTTCCTATCCAGGATATGGTGACTAAGAGAGAGGCTATAGAAGAGAGTCTTGCAAACGTCCTACCATAGAAATAGAAATGAAAAAAAGGAAATAATTTATAATGTATTTTAAAGCTTATCTGAAGGACATTGTCACTGTCAAAGATGTATCTATTTTAAATGCTGACAACCAACTTGAGACTCTGTGCTTTGAAATCTTATCCTAGAGGATTAGAGGAAAATATTGTCACTCTTGGGAGGCAAAACATAGAAACTGGTGGAAGTCTAGTATCTCTTGAGATTTAACACTTAGTTTTGGATGCAAAGTATTGGATTCATTGCTTCACCTAAGACACCCCAATGAAGAGCTGCCGGGAGAATTACTTTTTCTTATGCTTATAGTCAGAACCTGTTTTAGTTTACAGAGTAGTTTACAGAAACGTAGCCACCTGGTTTGAAGATGGAGTCTGCCTATCTGTAAAGAAAGAGATTTCCTATCAGCCAGTGAAAGCAGGTGATGTAAACTCTTAGCATATAGAGAAGGACTTAGAGCTGATTTCCTGGCTGGTGAAACTAAAGCTAGCACTCTACTTCAAATATAACGGAAAGTCAATAAATGCCAAAGGGGGTAAAGATACTACTATGGAAACCTACAAACCTGTAGACCATCAAAAACACAGTTTCTCTCAATAAATGTGCTCTCTGTTCCAAACAAATAAATGACTTAGAAACTAACTTTTAGGTAAAATAGGGTCCTAAAATGGGGAAAGTTTGTCCTTAAAATTCTTCTCCCAAGAAATGGGATATTAAATTGTTCCTTTCCAAAACAATGGAATGCCTAATTATTTCCTTTCCAAATAGCTTCATGCTCAATTCTTCCCTTCTCAAGCAATGGAACACTCAATAAGTCCTCTCCCAAACAATGCAGTGAACGCAATTGTTCCTCTCCCAACAGTTGAATACCCAATTGTTCTTCTCTGGAGCAATGAACCATTCAATTATTCAGGTGAGTGCAGTTGAAAAGTTTCCATTTCTGGCAGTAGAAAGCAAAACTATGACCAGGGCAATGTTTTGGACCTTGTTTGCTTAGCTAGAGACAGGCAAATCCATGACGATTGCCACAGTCCCTTGGGATAATTTTGGAACTTTCCAAAGAAGTGACTTGTTTCTTCCCAATATAGCCTTCCCAATATAGACCTACTAGGTCCTTAGGTTCTTTTTTGCCAGCTGGGCAAAATAAAGAATAGTCTCTCTATTTGACATATGGACTTGTGGATAGCATTAGGGATATATCACAACCATGATAAAACAGAGACAAATATTTCCATAGCATATATATATAGATATAGATATAGATATGAAGCTCCTGATACCATCCCTGCCCTCATAAATTTTACTTTTTTGTTGTCAAGTGAGAGAAGGAATCCAGAGTTCCAACCTCCGTTGACAGTCAAGAATCAGGGACACTGTCTCGTTTGCCAAGACATCAAAAACCAGATGGGCCCGACATGTAATGCAATTCAGAGACAACCGCTGGACCAGATCTGTTACCGACTGGATTCTACAGGATGTCAAAAGACTGCGTGACCGCCCACCAACGAGATGGTCAGACTTCTTCATCAAAACCGTGAATGAATGGTTTGAGGCTCTTCCTGTTCCTGGAGCGAGCAGATATCATTGGGCTACACTAGCATGGGACAGGGACGAATGGAGATGTTACTGGCGCACCCGCTCAAGCAAATAGAAGATCAACAGGAAGACAAGTGATACAAGTGACAAGTTGTCAAGAAAGAATTGGTGAGGTAGAGCGAGTGCATCACAATCTGGAGGATGGGATACTGCACTTGGTGGACCTGGAGAATGGATAATAATGGTGTAAAGATGACTCTACTTGGCTCTTGAAAAATGTAAAATATTTATAACAAAGGCAGAAGATTAGGGAGACTACATGTAGGCAGAAATAAAACGACAAATCTGGTGCCAGCATTCACAGCAAGGCATAGGGGACAGCTGGCACACTGAGATGATTTAGATCTAGAACATATTTGGCCAAATAACTGGGCGAAAGAATTGGAATAGGGTGGTTAAACCCAAGGCCAAATCATCTCGAACCGCAAGTGACATGCTCTCAAGCTTTGATTTCCTTCCATCACTCTCCAATTAGGCACACGGCAGAAGATACCTGATTGGTGCAGAGAATCAGGAGATTAGTTTGGGCTTAATGTCTAGTTAAGGCCCTGATGACCCCCAATGTGACTTAAATTCCCTCATACCATCAGAACTAGTTATTTCTACACAAAGACACCAAGTTTGTCTATATCTGATAGGAGCTAACATTCTTGCCTCACTCCTTGAACTTCTAGCTTCCTGACCCCTGTAGCTTCTCAAAATTCATTCAAAGGCGGAATGTGTTACAAAGGCTCTAAGGAATACTGTCACTTGAAAAGTCCTTGATCTGTCTTGGACACATGGATGAAACTCCGAGGGAACAGAAACAGACTCCATGCTGATGAGTTGATGTTCCCCTTCTTGAAAGGGGGAACTGCATCTCCATTTAATGAGGTATAATGAAGGTATTGGGTGTGTATCAGCTTTCCTGAAATACTCAAAATTGTTACGTAGAAGATTGGCTTGTAAAGGTGACACCTACTTTTTATCAAAAATGGAAACATAGAAATATATCAAGACAGGCCTTGGTTTGAAAAAAAAACATTTCAAGAAAAATCGGAATTATTCAAGTACAGGCATATATGGCTTTATAGTCAGCATGTTTAATTTTATCTTCTCCCATAAGGATTTTACAGTCAATAATATTCGGGAATATGTGGACTCTTTATTTGCAAAGCAAAAATCACTCCACGCAGGCTTACAGGGTACTATTTTGTTGGTATCTTCTTTAGTTCTCAGACGCTAGGATGTAGTTCTTTAGTTTTGTATCGTGGTCAATATACATAGCATTTGGTTTTGGGTTCTTTTAAGTGCACAGGTCTGTAGCATAAAGAACTTCACATTGTTGTGCAACCAACACTGCCACTTATCTCTGTAGACATTTTCATCTTCTCAAATGGAAAATGGACCCACTCAACATGAACTCCCCAGTTCTTTCCAGCCGTAGCCCCCGGTAACCATGGTTCTGTCTGTTCTCTCTACGAAATTGACTATTCGATGTTTAAGTGCCTCATAGAAATGGAATCATGCAGTCAGTATTTGTCCTTTTGTATCTGACTCCTTTTAGTTAACATTCAAGGTCTATTGACGTTGTGGCATCCATCTGAATGGGCTACCTTTTAAGTCTGAACAATAGCTAACATTGTATATATCAGATTATAGTTCATAGATTGCCTATGATTTCTACTCATAGACACGGGTTGAATCCACCTTTTGTTATATTGTGAATGATGCAGTTATGAACATAAGTGGTATTGCAAATGAGAGAGAGAGAGAAGGAATGGATTCAAGCACAATTATGTAGGATGTCAAACCCCAAATTTGCAGTTAACAACTAGGAGATTCAATGTTTCAGTTGAGTCTGAAGGTGAGAAAAACCTGACATCCCAGATCAAATACATTCAGGCAGGAGGAATCCCTTCTTTCTAATTTAAGGAGTGTCAGTTGTTTTTATCCACTTCTTTCCTTCAATTGATGGAACAAAACCCCCATTAGGGAGAGCAATTTGCTTCATCTTGGTCTACCAATATAAATGTAAATTTACCCTGAAACACCCTCAACAGAATCACCAAGAGTAATGTTTGGCCAAATATCTGGGCGATGTTTGGCCCAGTCAAGTTGATATATAACATTAGCCCTCACACTTATTTTGGTTCATTTGTTTTGTGTGGGGGCCACACCCAGCTGTGCTCAGGGCTTTCTCCTGGTTCTGTGCTCAGAGATCATTCCTGGTGGTGTTCAGGAAACCATAGGTGGAGTCAGAGAACTCGCACACATTTTGGAATAGATCCCAACGTATTTATTTCACAGGCAAGGAAACTGAAGTAAAAAGATATTAAGTCATTGTCTTTTAGCTGTACTGGGATTTGAACTCACGTAAGCTAGACCAACAGTCGTTGTCACCATGCTGGATTGAACACGTTAAAGGATATGTGTGGGGCTGGAGTGATAGCACAGCAGGGAGGGTGTTTGCCTTGCACGAGGCCGACCCGGGTTTGATTCCCAGCATCCCATAGGGTCCCCTGAGCACCGCCAGGAGTGATTCCTGAGTGTGGAGCCAGGAGTAACCCCTGTGCATCGCTGGGTATGACCCAAAAAGCAAAAAAAAAAAAAAAAAAAAGAATAAATATAAAGTTGCTCTTCTCACTGAGTGGATTATTTGAGTTTCAGTTATTTTTCATCATGGAAAAGCTGTACTATGTCCACCATCATAGTCTGCACATGTCAATTTACTTTATTAGGACTGATTTTCAAACCTTGTATTCAGAAGAATACAACGATTTCAGGAACTTAATGAGGACAATGTTCCATGTGACCCTCCAAAATGGTTTGATCAATGGATGTCCTATCAACTGTAAATGATGGACCTGACGCTATGCCCTTTTTAACGATGAACACTTGATGCTTAACTATCTTTGACAATTTGATAGGTTAATAAAGGTTAATAAGGTATTTATCTCTAGCCTTGAAATCGTTAGTGAAATTAAACATTTTCTTTCACAGTTGTGGTACACCAGTAATGCTCTGAGGTGTGCACGATTGAATTTATCTTTATTTTTTCAAACGACTTCTGAGTTTTCATCAAGGACTCATGTGCAGTGACACCTTTGTCAGGAAGTGACAAAGTAAAAATAGAAAGCAACTTCTGGTCACAAGCATCTGTGGGATGAGTCCCTACCCAGGACACCTTTGTGACCGTATTTTGTCACTTGATGGAGAGTGGGATGTAGTTGACAGGTATGTTAATGTAGGAAGCCATAGTTTCACATTTTATGGACCAGTGCTCCTCAAGATATGGTCTGAAAATTAGCACCAGCTTTAAGAACTTTGTAAATGCAAATTACATTGAATTTGGGGGTACAATCTGGGTTTTTGGTCTGAGTTATAATTGCTCCCAATACTACTCAGAAAAAATAAAAAAGTGATAAACTCCTGACAAATGCTTGTCAGGGATGAAGCTCAGAGACATTAAGTGAATGAAGCCACATGCAAAAGACCACACATCACTGGATTCCATTTATATGCAGTGCTCAGAAAAGGTAAATTTGAGAGACAAAGTACATTAGCGCGAGTTGCCTAGGACTGGAAATGGAATTACTTTACAAGGGGAATCAGGGATGAAAGACTTGGGGGATGAAAATGTTCCAAAACCAGTTTACGGCTCCATCCAATAAAGTTGCTAAAATTTATTGAATGGTACACTTCAAATGGGGTACATTTTATGATATTTAAAATACAGATCAATAACATATTAAAAAATATTTTTAGATCAGTGGTCTTCAACCACCACCACACATACTGGTTCAGGTCTGCAGATGTGTAGAGATTGAAAGCCACTATTCTACTATCTTTTATTTACTTATATTTATTTTGGCCTTGAGTGATAGCACAGTGGGTGGGTAGGGTGTTTGCCTTGCATACGGCCGACCCAGGTTCCATTCCTCCGCCCCTCTCGGAGAGCCCAGCAAGCTACTGAGAGTATCCTGCCCACACGGCAGAGCCTGGCAAGCTCCCCGTGGCGTATTTGATATGCCAAAACCAGTAACAACAAGTCTCACCATGGAGACGTGACTGGTGCCCGCTCAAGCAAATCAATGAACAATAGGACGAGAGTGCTACAGTGTTTATTTTAAATTAAGTATTTTTTGTAATATATATATATATTTTAATTGAATCACCGTGAGATACAGTTACAAAGCTTTCATGTTTGAGTTTCAATTATACAATGATCAAACACCCATCCCTCCATCAGTGTACATTTCCCATCACCAATGTCCCCAGTACCCCCCCACCCCCCCCATCCCCGACTCTATAACAGACAGCTTCCCTCTTACTCTCTTTCTACTTTTGGGCATTATGGTTTGCAATACAGATACTGAATGCCATCATGTTTGGTCCTTTATCTACTTTCAGCACACATCTCTCATCCCAAGCAATCCCTACTATTCTACTATCTTTGTTATAACTATTGGTCTGTGGACAGATGCAGATACTGATTTACAGGTGTAAAAAATGGTTGAAGAATTCTGCTCTAGATGATTCCATTGATTCATTTTAATCTCACAGTCTTTGACCTAACAACCTGAACGTGAACCTGAACATTTGACCTAACGAGCCTGAATGAACATAAATGTTATCTGGAGTTTTTTATCAAAAGCAACGACAATGATGAAAACACAGGATGATATCACGTACAAGTGGTATTTAGAGTAATTTGATGACCACGCAGTGGTTTAAAGGGGGAAATGCTTAGTTTGACCCTGTTCCCAGAGTATAGGGAGAAGGAAAGAAACAGAGTGAAAGGGAAGGGGGAGAAGAGGTAGATGAAAAGCAGCAGGGGTCAGTGGTCAAGAGGATTCAAATACATCAGTGCTGCTAAGGAATGATAGAGTGAAATATCCAGGCGAGAGTCAACAACACCAAAATTGCAAGACCCAAATGTCAATAACCAAATGTAAAAAGTGCCTGTCTAGAGGGCAGGCTGGAGCTGGGAAGGGGATGGCATGGGGGTTGCTAGGAGTGGGCGCCTGGAAACACTGGCGTAGGGAAGTTGACATTGGTAGCAAAATCAGTGATGGAAGATTGCATGTAAAGTACTGAACTATGAATAACTTTGTAACCCACAGTGTTTACTAAAATAAGATTTGGGGAAAAAAGAAAGAATGGATAAAAATCATAACAGATTCCTCTATTTCCCCAACCTAACTCACGTCATTACAATTTTTCATGGGCTAGGTATAGTTTTCCTTGTCGTTGACCGGACAGTAGCTATTGGGAAACAATAGTGAGAATCCAGAAAAGTTAAATATGGTCACGAATGCCATCCCAGGGACCTCTTAGATACAAAGATGTGCACAGAGGTTCTACTGCAATTCTGGGTGACACTGGAGGTTTAAAATGGGGCTCAGGTGAGGTTTACCGGTAGCCCAGAGATTTATGGTCATTATTTCCCTTTTTTTTTTTTTTTGCTTTTTGGGTGACACCCGGCGATGCACAGGGGTTACCTCCTGGCTTTGCACTCAAGAATTATTCCTGGTGATGCTCAGGGAACTATATGGGATGCTGGGAATTGAACCCGGGTCGGCCACATGCAAGGCAAACACCCTCCCCGCTGTGCTATCGCTCCAGCTCCCCCATCCCTGTCTTTTAGTTCTTGGATTTTTGGTCTAATCAAATTTTGTTAGGTCTAATCTCATGACCTTTGTGGTCATTCATGTCTCTATGAGTTTATTCATGTTTCAAGATATAGGAGGCATGGAGGGGAGACAAGGGAGAGATGTAGTCTTTTATTTTCTTTTTATTTTTCTCTTGTTTTGAGGCCCATAACCAGTGTTGCTCAGGGCATTCTCCTGACTCTGTGCTCAGGGATCACTCCTAGAAGTGCTCAGAGTACCACATGCTGTTCTGGGGACCAAACCCCAGTTTGCTGCATTCGAGGCAAGTACCTAACCTGCTATATAATCTCTCTTGCTCATTTCCTTCCGCTTTCAAGGTAAGTTCCCAGGAATCTCATTGTATAGTGCTGCTTACATCTTTAAAAACATTTTTTTTCCTTGGGGGCTGGAGAGATAGCACAGCGGGTAGGGCGTTTGCCTTGCACGGCTGACCCGGGTTCAAATCCCAGCATCCCATATGGTCCCCTGAGCACGGCCAAGGGAAATTCCTGAGTGCAAAGCCAGGAGTAACCCCTGTGCATCGCCAGGTGTGACCCAAAAAGCAAGCCACTCAACACCTCTATTGCGAACCACAACACCTAATGAGAGAGAGAGAGAACAAAAGGAAATGCCCTGCCACAGTGGCAGGGTGGGGTGGGGGGAGATGGGATTTGGGAGGGTAGGAGGGATGTTGGGTTTACTGGTGGTGGAGAATGGGCACTGGTGAAGGGATGGGTTCTCAAACTTTGTATGGGGGAAACATGAGCACAAAAATGTATAAATCTGTAACTGTACCCTCATGGTGATTCACTAAAAATAAATAAATTTTTTAAAAAAGCCAAAAAACCCCCCCTTTTTTTTTTCTTCCTTTAGCGTCACACCTGGCGATGCACAGGGGTTAGTCCTGGCTCTACACTGAGGAATTACTCCTGGCAATGCTCAAGGGACCATATAGGATGCTGGGAATTGAACCTGGGTCGGCCGCGTGCAAGGCAAATGCCCTACCTGCTGTGCTATCGCTCCAGCCCCTACATTTTTAGGACATTCTTGGGTTGACTAGCTATATATTTCTACAAGAAGATGAGAAAATGTGGTCATGGAGTCGGGTAGATATACTAGGCTACACCTGAGGGTTCTGTCTATTAAGGGGAAAGGTGTTTGGTGATAACTCACCCCTTCAACATTGCAAATGCACTTGGCAGTTAGTTAATTTTATCTTATTCATCTTTTTAGATAAGAAAATTGAGGTAGGGTTATCAGGTAAAATATAACCATCCAGTTAAATTAAAGTTTCAAAGTAAAATATAACCACTCAGTTAAAGTCTCAAATGAATATTATTTTAAGTGTAACTATTTTCCAGATGGTGCCCAGGACATATTTGGCTAAAAAAAATTATTCATTGCTTACCTAAAATTCAAAATTTATTCTAATTATGGTATTTTTCCTTGCCAAATATGACAACTAAAAATATCGAGTCACTTCCTCCAGATCACTTGCCTCTCCACTGAAAAGACAGACTTCAAATCACCAGCTACTTTCTATGCATGAGAACACAGAGGCTCAGGGAATCTGATATGATTCCAGCTTTATCCCTTACTAATTACTTAACTCTGAACCAATTATTTAACTCTTTGTACTAAAATTTCTTATTTGAAAAAAGGGTATCAACTAATGTCACTAGGACGAATAGTTCTTATCTTATAAGGTGCTAGACGGGATTAAATAAAACCACATGTAAAGGGGTTAGTACAAGGGTTGGTGCAGAGAAAGTCTGCAATAAGTGTTAAGAAAATTGATTTGCCTTCTAACGTCCTGCATTGCAGATGTCAGTTTGGGTTAAATTCCCCCTGCTGTAAACCCGTGGTGGTGGTGAAATATTTATGTTGTTATCCATTTGATCATAGGAGGTCTTAAAAAGAGTGGCAATTTTGTTCCTATGTGTATTGTTGTAGTTAAATAAAATTTAATTCCTTTTCTACACCTAGATCAAAACAGTTATGTCACTTGACAGATGTTTTCTTGTTCCTCTTACTAGAGCATGCAGTTTCTCGTCCATTTTACCTGGTCAGTTTTGCTAGAGTTTTGTTGAATTGATTAGTCTTTCAAAAGAATTGGCTTTTTATTTTATCACTCAACCTTGATATTTCTGTATTTTTAATTTCTTTTTTTTCTTTTCTGTTTTTTGGGTCATACCAGGCGGTGATCAGAGGAACATATGGGATGCTGAGAATCAAACCCGGGTTGGCCACATGCAAGACAAACACCCTTCCCACTGTGCTATTGCTGCAATCCTATATTTATAATTTCTGATCACCATTGTATTGCCTTTACGCAAAATTCTTGTATTTAATCTCAGCTTATTTCCAGTATTTCTTCTTTTATATTAAAATAGCTTAAATGTTTTGTAAATGCTCTGATACGTAAATACACATAGACACACAACCACGATTTGACCTATTTATTCTGAGTTTGGTCCTTACCCTTCCCACTACCTACTTAATCCTCTCTTCCTCTGTTCTCACCATAATCTTAAGTTAATAACCTGTGGTGATTCTTTCCATATTTCTTAGTATCCGTGTAATCCTATATTTGTATAACAAGCCTTTATAAAACGCCGTTGCTTAACTCACACAAATGGAATTGTAATATGCAATCTTAAACAAATCTTGATTTGCTTACTTGGTGATGCCTCTTGGAAATCTTTCCAAGTCCTCAGAGAGCTCCAATTCATTTTTTGGGTAATGAACTACATAATAGGTAATATTCCACCGTGTGAATTCTCCTCAGTTTACTCAGCCATTTCTCCATTGACAGGCATTCACTTTATTTCCAGTTTATTGCCTCATGGAACAATACTGAATAAACACCAGAGTATTCATGTCTTAATGTTCCTCTTGTACTTATGCTTTCATTTCTGGTATGAACTCTGAGTTTAGATGACTGGATTAAAGGAAATATGTGTTATTGCTATATTTTTTTAATTTTATGGGAGCCCCAGGATATACAAAGTTTTTTATAGCTGGGTTTTAGACATACTATGTTCTAGCACCAGTCCTACCACCTGTGTCTTCTTTCCCTACCAGAGTTCCAGGTTCCCTACCCCTCCTCACCATCCCCTCCCCACAGCCCCTGCAGCCTGCCACCTCGGCAGTTGCTCTTTTAAAGTTTGGATCTCTTGTTTTCATTGTTGTTACTCTGTGGGTTGGATCTTTAGCTGTACCACTCCTTCAGACCACTGACATCCTCAGAGCCCCTTGACCCCTGCTCCTGGTTGCTTCCCATCTATCTTTTATCTGCCCCCCCTCGACTCCATTTCTTTCTTTCTCTGCTCTTCTCCTCCTTATACTCTGGGGCCAAAGGTCATCTAGGTCTCCCCACTTTCAAACATTGCATTCTCTCATCCAGTTATTCTGTATACCGTGTATACCTGAGATCATCCTGGGTTTGTCCTACTGACTTACCTCATGTAACATAACTTCCAGTTCTGTCCGTGTTGCAGGGAATTGCATGATTTCATCTTTCTTTACAGCTGCATAGTATTCCGTTGTGTATATATTGCACATCTTCTTGATCCACTTATCTCTCGTTGGACACCTAGGCTGATTCCATATCTTAGCTACTGTACTAAGTGCTGCAATGAGCAATGGTTGTGCATATGTCTTTTTGATGAATAGTTTTGTATTCTGGGGGGTAGATGCCCAGAAGTGGAATTGCTAGGCCATAGACAGATCAATTCTGAGTTTACTGAGATATTATCTATACTGTTTTCTATAAAGGTTAAACCAGGAAGCATTCCCACCAGCAGCTGAGAGTCCCTCTTTCACCACATCCCCACTCACACAGATTGTTCCCTTTATTTTTGATATTCTTTTATTCCCTTTATTTTCGATATAATTATTCTCATCGACTGAGATGGTATCTCATTGATGTCTTCACTTGAACCTCCCTAATAACAAGTGATGATAAGCATTTTTTCGCATGTGCCTCTTGGCCATCTATCGGTCTTCCTCAGATAAATCTCTATTCATTTTCATTACTCATTTTTGATGGAGTTTTTGGATTTAGGGCGTTTGCCTTGCACACGGCTGATCTGGATTCTATTCCTCCGTCCCTCTCAGAGAGCCCGGCAAGCTACTGAGAGTATCCCGCCTGCACAGCAGAGCCTGGCAAGCTCCCTGTGGCGTATTCAATATGCCAAAAACAGTCACAACAAGTCTCGCAATGGAGACATTACTGGTGCCCGCTCGAGCAAATCGAGGAGCAACGGGATGACAGTGACAGTGATCTTTATTGGACAAATTGTTTCCCAAAAACACCAGCCCCTTCACATTCAACCAACAATATGTAAAAGTGACTTCTCAGTTTTTCCTTGTTGATAATACTGTTAACTTAATGTAAGGAAACATAGGATAATGATATTAATCACCTCCTCCTCCTCTTTCTCCTTCTCTTATTCTTTCTTCCCCACCCACTTTGCTCATTCCCTTCATCCTCCTCTTCTTCCTCCTTTCTCCCCTATTCCTTCTCCAACCCCTCCTCTCCCTGATGGTTATTTGGGAGCATCTGTTCTTTCATATAACATCAAAATTTATGTAGAAATGGCAAAGCTATCCATGTAGCAAAATAGAAAATCTAGACAACCTCAAAAATGTTTGAGAAGTTCAATCAGTAGGATAAAGAAGCATTCTTTAAAATTGAGTAGATACCAGGAAGAAAATAAAAATGGATTTTTATCATGCCTATTTTCATCTCTGCAGGCTTCCATAACCAAATACATATTCTGGGTGTTAAAGGAACAGATATTTCTCTTTTTACAGCTCTGGAGGATGAAGGAGCATAGTTTCTGGGGCTAGATTCCTTCTTGGCCTGCAGATTAGCCTCTAGCCACTGTGTCTCACGTATTTCACTGTGTCAAGGCTAATCGCTCTGACTCATCCTAGCACTATACCCTTACAAAAAGTTGGAATGATCTTTTTAGTTTTCACTAGAGTGGTGGCTGGGAGGTATGATTCCATTGTGATCTTGATGTGTATTGTAATGGATGAAGGGCCTTTTTAATATTTTTCTTTTTCTGCATTTTATAGTTGGATTTTAATTTTGGGTGGAGGGGAGTTGGGTCACATCTGGGGGTGCTGTTGTTCCTGGCTCTGTGCTCATGAGATCCCTGGCATTTGTCAGGGGAACATAAGTAGTGCTAGGGATTGAACTGGGTTGATTAGAAGCACCTTACCCTGTACAGACTTCCTCCCTCCCTCCCTCCCTCCCTCCATCCCTCCCTCCCTCTCTCTCTGTCTCTCTCTCTGAAATCTTAAAATTGGGTTTTAAAATTTTCAAAAATGTTTTCTGGGTAAGTTGTCACATGGATGTATTAAGAATTTCTCTTAATTTTTGGTTTTCCTATTTACTTTCTTGATCATTTCTTTCAAAGAATAGTCGTTATTCAGTATAATGAATAGCAAATTATGTATTTTTCTTTAATAGCTAGTGGTTTCTGTTTATTTTCTTTGCCTCTCTAAAGTTGTAAAAATTATTCTATTTTTGTAAGGAAATTTTATGCTTTTGCCTTTTTTTTAGTAATGTTGTCTAGCACAAATTGATTTTTGATGTAGGATTGGAGTCAAGATTTTATTTTTCACATTAACTATATTCTTGCTTCTGAATTATGTCTTAAAAAGACCATTCCTCTCTCGTTGAGTTACATTGGAACACAGGTTTTAAACTAAATGCAATTAGTGAGGAAATAGATTATTTCTGAATCTCTTTTGTCTTCCGTTGCTCTATCATTGAATCAGTACTACACAGTCATAATTCCTTTGTCTTAATGCTAGCATAAATTTAAATGAGTGATTATTGAAGACTTACAAATCTTAGAATTAGCTTGCATACACGCACACATACACACACAAACACACATCCTCTGATATTTTGAGATACTTTGATGGTGATTCCATTGATCTATCAATGTAAGAGAAAATGTTACCTTTATTTTTCCAAATCTTCTAAATGATAGATATGTACTTCATCTAAAAAAGTTCTTAATTTCTCTCAGCATTGTTTTTTATTTTTCAGCAGGAAAGCTATGCACTTAAAGGATTTGATACTTTGATACTATTGTTTTTTTTTTTTTTATTTTTCCAAATCTTCTAAATGATAAATATGTACTTCATCTAAAAAAGTTCTTGTTTTTTAATTTTAATTGTTTGTTCTGAAACATTGAACTACATAATTGTTTTGCATTCACTGACTTTATTGAATCACTTTTAGAAATCTTTAGTAATCACTTGATTTTTTTGGATTTTCAACTTACCTTATTTTGTGAATAAATTTCTGTGACTAAAAGTAATTTTGCTTCTTCTTTTGTGACATCTATTATTGATTTTTATTTTTCCACATTATTTTGACTAGAACATTTAATAAAATTGAGTAAAAGTAACAGTGATTTTTTTTTTTGTCTTACCCTCAAGTAAAATTTCACCCAACTATGGTAGCTATAGGCACTTTTGAAAATGTCCTTTATCAGGTGAATTCTTTTTAATTCCTGGCTACAGAACTTTTATGTTAAAATTATGATTAGGTATTGGATGGTAGGAAAAGCCTTTTCTCTACCTCTTAAAGATAATTATATAATTTGCTTTTGCTCAATTTGTAGTGGATTACCTGACTAGATTTTAATTATCAAATAATCTTTGCCTACTTGGGTAAATCTTCCATGTAATTTTATTTGTTTATTTAATTTGATTTGGAGTCCTTACCCAGTGGTGCTCAGGACTCAGTTCTGATGCTGTGCCCAGAGATAACACCTGGCAATGCTTAGGGTACTGTAGGTAGGTTCAGAACCTTGTGCAAGGCAAGTGCCTTGACCCCTGTACTATCTGTTTGGCCCCAAATCTATGTAATTTTATATTATGGTAATTATTTATTATTATTATTACTACTATTATTTGTGAATTTTATTCCTATGTTCAAAAGAGAGAGTGTCACAGGAGAGAATGTAATTTTTTAAATCTTGCTCCTTGTAATTTTTTTCCTCAGTGTGCTCCCAGGACAAATAAAAATTGTCACTAATAATTAAAGCCAACATTTAATTATAAGGTGGAAATGTACATCTCTCTCTCTTTCTTTTTTCTTTTTTCTTTTTGGGTCACACCCGGCGATGCACAGGGTTACTCCTGGCTCTATACTCAGGAATTACCCCTGGCGGTGCTCAGGGGACCATATGGGATGCTGGGATTTGAACCCGGGTCGGCCGCGTGCAAGGCAAACGCCCTACCCGCTGTGCTATCGCTGCAGCCCCCCATCTCTCTCTCTCTTTCTATATAGAAAAGGTATACATATATATATATATACATGAATTTCAACTTGATATAAAATAAATGAACAATTACCTGGCAGAGTTTTTTGAAATCTATAGATCCATAACAAATTTAGCTTCAGTTCGATATTTGCTTTTCATCTCTCTCCATGCTACAGCACTCTGGTGAGGAAATACTAGGGATTAGCTGAGAATTATTTAAGACTTTCATTTTTTTATTGATTAGAAAAAAAATGTTTCTAACGTTTTGAATGCTAGATTTTATGGTCTTACTCATTCGTGGAGGTTGAGTAAAAAGACTCAAAATATTCAGATATTCAAGTTAGCTCTCTCTTGGGGAGTTACTATATGGCATGGTCAAAGGGCATATTGTAGATCAGTAATGTTATACTGATGTGTAACTGCAATTTACTGCATTGTACCACTGTCGTCCCGTCGTTCATCGATTTGCTCGAGTGGGCAGCAGTAACGTCTCCATTGTGAGACTTGTGTTACTGTTTTTGTCATATCCAGTATGCCAGGGGTAGCTTGCCAGGTTCTGCCATGCAATTTACTATACATCAAAAATGATTCAAGAAGAGGGGCTGGAGCGATAGCACAGTGGGTAGGGTGTTTGCCTTGCACGCAGCCGACCTTGGTTGGATTCCCAGCATCCCATATGGTCCCCTGAGCACCGCCAGCGGTAATTCCTGAGTGCAGAGCCAGGAGGAATCCCTGTGCATCGCCGGGTGTGACCCAAAAAGAAAAAAAAAAGATTCAAGAATAAAACTAACTTATAGAGTCTAACTTTGCATGGCAATTACTTCAATTGCTCTGCTTTAAACAGTTTACGTGGATTCAGTGCTGGTGTAGGTATAGGATAGGAAGTTCTCAGTGCGAGCTGCTGCTAAGCCAGGCACAAAGTATTAAAATTAGGTTGTGAAGATTGGTGATGGTATTAAAACTGTTGTGTTGGGGGCTGGAGCAATAGCACAGCAGGTAGGGCGTTTGCCTTGCCCGAGGCCAACCCACGTTCAATTCCCAGCATCACAATTGGTCCCCTGATCACCACCAGGGGTGATTCCTGAGTGCAGAGCCAGGAGTGACCCCTGTGCATCGCCAGGTGTGACCCAACAAGCAAAAACAAACAAACAAACAAACAAACAAACTGTTGTGTCATTATAACTCAAGAAGACAGAAAAGCTCCATCGGAAAATAGAAAACCAAAATAGTCACTGAGTTGAATTCAATCTTTTAAACTTGTATTATTATTATTATTATTATTATTATTATTATTATTATTATTATTATTATTTAATTATGACTTCTCTATTCATAAAGCACATTGACCACTTTTTTGCTCCCACGCAGTGCTCTTCATGAGCAAATTCTTCATGAGTGTGCAGGCAGGAGGGTTCATGGTTGGTCCAGTGCTGTGATGCTGTTTGGTTGAGGAGCACTGGACACCGCAAGGTGGTACCTGGGGGCTGTGGGAGATGGGCACTGGACTCAGAACCTCCATACGCAAGAGGTCTGCTCCATCCCTTTGAACTCTATGCCCCACATCGCTATTGACAATTTTCTTTTATTGTTAGGACTTTCTAAATATTCCTGTCAGGCCTTCCTACTGGTACTTGATATTCAGATGCTTCTGAAGGCATAATAGAAGTTAGCAAGCATTTTCTGTTTTTCTATTCTCTAGACAAATTTTGAAAAGCTTCATTTTATTTATTTCCCAACTGTCTGACAGCATCTACCAGTGAAGTCATTGATTTGTAAAACGGTCCACATTTTCTATTTTTTCTATTAGAATTTTGGGTCAATTATGGTTTTCAAGGAGCCTGTCTGTTCCTGCATTTTAAACATTTTACCCAAATGAAATTGTTCATATTATATTCTTATCTTTTAAATGCCGATATGAATAAACCTTTGCTTATGATGAATTTCACTGTTTTATGTCTATTTTCTCTTTTAAGTTTTTTTTTTGCTTCTATTATTCCTAGATTTTCTTTAACAATTATTTTTTAATTTCCAAGATTATTGTGTTTGAAGCATATTTAATTCAATTTTTCTTTTTTTTCTAATATATGCACATAAATATATTATTTCCCTCCAGGTTTTTTCTCAGCTTCATTTCACAATCTAGATGTTTAGTATTTGAAATCTTTAGTATTCATATAAAAGCACTCTCTAAATTCCTTTTATCTTTTATTGAATCACCATGTGCAAAGTTACAAAGTTCTCAGGCTTATGTTTCAGCTATACAATATTCAAACACCCGTCCCTTCACCACTGCCCATATTCCACCACCCAAAACCTCAGTATACCTCCCGCCCCCACCCCCTACCCCCAACTGCATAACTAATTAATTTCACTTCATTTTCTCTTTACCTTGATTACATTCCATATTTCAACACAAAACTCACTATTGTTGGAGTGTCCCCCCAAGATAGACAGCCCTACTACCAAGGGAGCATTTGATAATTAGTTTTCCATTGCTTTGAATGAAGACATATGTAGCCCCACTGCTCCAAGTACATAACTCTTTTTTTTTTCTTTTTTCCTTTTGCTTTTTTTCCCCCCTCCTGCCCCTTCCCTCGCCACTAGTGTGGTGGACGTCATGCCGCATTTCTCCCTGAAAATGGGAAATAACCGGGAAAGAGGGATATTTCCTCTTCTCAGCTGGTGTAGGGCTGTTGCTTCGTTCACAGTCTAGAGAAATGGCTGCTATTTTGATTATCTTCAATATTTCAACACAAAACTCACTGTTATTATTTGGAGTTTCCCTCCCCCAAGGTCAGACCTGCTAAAAAGGAACCATTTCACATTGCTGACAATTATAGATGTTAAGTCACGCAGATGCTGCTGCGTCCGCGTGGTTTTGGATTTCTGTATAAAGTCCAGGGAAAATTCTGCCAGAAATTGCATGGCCCAGCTCAGAGTCCCAGTGCATTGCTGTAAGAAGCTGTGCTGGATGCCAAAATGTGTTAGAAGGTCTCTGGAATCAAAGTCTTTAGGCGCAGAGGGTCCGTTTTGCTCTCAGCAGCTCCGGATTTATCTGGGCTGAGGGCGTGCCGGTTACACCCGCTTCCTATGATTCCCTAGGAGCCCCAAGTGTAAAAACTGTATACCTCTGGGTTAGGAGTCTTAGGTGGCTCTCACCACGTGGTTATTGCCGCTGCCGCCATTTTCCGTGCAGAAAAACAGGGTAGAGAGGAAAGATCCATGCCCGGGCAGCGTGGGGCTGTAGCCCAGCTCAGAGTCCCAGTGCATTGCTGTAAGAAGCTGCGCTGGATGCCAAAATGTGTTAGAAGGTCTCTGGAATCAAAGTCTTTATCTAAATTCTGTTTTGATTTCAACTTTGTAGATGGTTTATTTAGAGGTGTATTATCTATTTTTCAATCATTTGCATATTTTTCGTCAACTTTCTGTTATTAAAGTCAATAACAGAAACTCTTTTAATTCAAGAGTCATTAAAATATATATTGTTTCCTGGCTGGAGAGATAATACGGAGGTTATAGTACTTGCCTTGCAAGCATTTAACTCTGGAATTATTTTATTTTATTTCATTTTATTCCTGGGTACTGCACAGGGTCCCTGTAAGCACCAACTAGGTGTGGCTCCCCACCCCCAATAAAAAATTATTTTATTCCTTGGACAGTTTCTTTTAAATTTCTTTTATTTTTTTTTATTTTTTATTGGGCTGGAGCGATAGCACAGCAGGTGGGGCATTTGCCTTATAAGCGTCCATCCCAGGTTCTATTCCTCCGCCCCTCTTGGAGAGGCTGACAAGCTACCGAGAGTATCCCGCCTGCACGGCAGAGCTTGGCAAGCTCCCTGTAGTGTATTTGATATGCCCAAAACAGTAACAAGTCTCACCACGGAGACGTTATTGGTGCCCACTCGAGCAAATCGATGAGCAACAGGAGGACAGTACAGTGCTATTTTTTATTAAAGAAATGTGATTCACAGAGTTACCGATGAGCTTCACCAGTGTCAATTTCCCTCCACCAGTGTTCTTATATTCCCTCCTCACCCCCAAACCCCAATCCATTCCCCGTCAATTTGACAGGCCCATTACAAAGTTTCAGTGGTTGCTGCTTAGATCTCATGCTTTCAGTTTTGTTGAGTCTGTGTTTCGGATAAATGGCTATGTCACTCACTCACCGGTATAGCTGAAACCCTGTTGCCCGTTCACCTATCACTTCTTTTTCTCGTCTTCCCTCCTTGATTTCTGTTCTTCTTTGTCCTTCTCTCTAAACACTGGTATCAAGGGTCATCTAGGTCTTCCCCCCCCCTTGGTTGAGACCCATTTCCTCATTCTTGGGACATTTTCTTCAAACTTAGAGGCCAGAGAATGGCCGGAGAATATCATTCTCTTTAATAAACATTTCAAGAGCAGCAACAATATAGGTATGGACGTGTGTTATGATATGTGCATCTTTGCTCAGATCAGTCAGAGATACTGCTTCAATCCTGTACAACCTTATGTTTTTGGGGGGTAGGTGATCCGGAGCCCCACTCAGAATTCTGTTTGGGTGGTTCACTGCCAGGGCCTGAGGATGTAAAACTTCTTCAGCTCTGTGATGCCCGTGATACCAGAACTTTCCTTGGCATCTCTTGGGGACCCCAGAATAATCCTGATCTTTCTTGGGGACCTTATGACTTTACTCAGGAACGCACCCCAGGTTTTACCATCTCTTAGCTGATGTGGGCAGGTAGACCACAAAAAAGGACCCATAGCAATGGAAATCCTAGGAATGAATCAAGTCAACAGCCCCCAGACTGCAAAGATCCCACCTTACGCGCTCAGGAGGCTGATAAGGCTTCCCCTGGTACCAAGAGACCCCGAGGAGGCTGGATCCCCCTCCCAGAGAAGCTCCAGCAGGAACAAAGGCCAAGGAAAGGAATTTCAAAGAAGACCACCAGCCACCGCCACCTCTACCCCTTGGCAATCACCCTAGCAACAGATTTTGACCTACGTAGAAGCTCCACATGGGGGTAACTTAGAAACACCTTATAAAAGCCACCATGAACAAAGGGAAGGCTTGCATATCATGCCTGGGTCCCTGTGCTGCTTGTGCCCATGTGGCCGAGCACATGTGGTGCCCGAGCACATGTGTCACCCGCCTTCTCCCCTCTTGGGATGTGCACTGGGGCTCTCTCCATCTTAGGACAGACCTGCCTTCTCTCTTGAGCACACTCTCTTTTCTCGCCCTCATTCCCTTTCCTGAAAATCTCCCATTAAAATCTGGTTTTACTTCACGGCTTGTCTACTCCTGAAATTCTTCTCTGTGAGGCAGGACAAAGACCGGAAAAGCCTGGGAAAGGCCTTGGATTAACTTTCCTTTCCTGCACGATGCAATTCCTAGCTCCAGCCTCTGAGTCCGCAGCCCCCTGAGAAATCGGGTGGTGGGGATCAACTCCCATGCCGAGAAGTCTACGGTGTGTCTTTTTTTAAAATTTATTTATTAGTGAATCACCGTGAGGGTACAGTTACAGATTTATACATTTTCGTGCTCATGTTTCCCTCATACAAAGTTTGATAACCCATCCCTTCACCAGTGCCCATTCTCCACCACCAGTAAACCCAGCATCCCTCCCACCTTCCGCAGTCCCGTCTCCCCCCACCCCACCCCACCTTTGTGGCAGGGTATTCTCTTTTGTTCTCTCTCTCTAGTTAGGTGTTGTGGTTTGCAATAAGGGTGTTGAGTGGCCATTGTGTTCAGTCTCTAGTCTACATTCAGCACGCTTCACCCTTCCCCCTCATGGCCTCCAACCACACTTTACTTGGTGTTCCCTTCTCTATCTGAGCTGCCTTTTTCCCAGCATGTGAGGCCGGCTTCCAAGCCATGGAGTCAACCTCCTGGTACTTATTTCTACTATTCTTGGGTGTTAGTCTCCTACTCTGTTATTCTATATACCACAGATGAGTGCAATCTTTCTATGTCTGTCTCTCTCTTTCTGACTCATTTCACTTAGCATGACACTTTCCATGCTGATCCACTTGTATGCAAAGTTCATGACCTCGTTTTTCATTGTGTGTCTTGATGGCCACCTGGTGGGTTGCAATAGTTCAACTGCAGATTTTATTAGTCCTTGGGTGGCAGAAGCAGGTCAGGAGAAAGTAACCATCTCTCTCCTCTCTGCGTCATGTAAGCCACCCCTGGACACGCACCAACGTCACAGCTTTAGTCTCACAACAAGTCTTTTTTCTTTGATTTACTGAGAGACATGTATTCAAATTTCTAACCTAAATTGTGGTTTTTGATGATTTCTCTCATTTTTTTTTTTTTTTTTTGCTTTTTGGGTCACACCCGGCGATGCACAGGGGTTAATCCTGGCTCTGCACTCAGGAATTACCCCTGGCGGTGCTCAGGGGACCATATGGGGTGCTGGGAATCGAACCCGGGTTGGCCTCGTGCAAGGCAAACTCCCTACCCGCTGTGCTATCACTCCAGCCCCTCATTTTTTTTTTTTACTTAAAATTTATATACAGTAAAGCTTTGTCATTCAGGACTTTTCACTTGAGGGTAGCTATGTGTTCTAGTTGAATTGACTCTTTTTCATCGTCACGTTCATTCGTCATTACCATTTTCTAATAGTAAGGTAGCCACACCAGCTGCTTTTCCTTACTATTGGCACATGAAATTTTCCATCCGTTTACTTGCAATCTGTCCTTCATCCTGAACACTTGTTTCTTGTGATCAGCTCGCAAGCAGACCTTGCATTTCCCTACTCCAGTCTTTTATTCTTACTTGAGTGTGACGATCTTTTAATAGCAGCCTTCTAACGTAGTGTAACGACTGGCAGTATTGAGGTGATTGATCATTTTGATTTCTTTGCGTGTGCAGTGCCAGGGTTGATCTTGGGGCCTCACACATACAAGGTGTACACGTAGCACCAAACCACACCCCCCACCTGCTTGCTAGCCTTTGGCAGTACCAAGTACTTTCTGTTCTTTTGCTCCCTTTTTATTACTTCCTTTTTGGTCTATATTGTGTTTCCTCTAGTTTGTCTTATCTTTCATATTTTATTATTTTATCTTTCATCAATATGGGTGTGATTATTTCTGATTATAAATCATTCTAAAGTTATCCTTAAGTGGGTACTATAACAAACTATATCACTCACACTGCTACAACCTTACTGTAGTTTTACTTCACTGATCTCTATTCTATGTTTATTTGTTATTATAGATCATAGCTTTCGATATACATTATGTTTTTCACAAGGCATTGCTGCTTTAAGCCTTTAATATATTTTTGAAAGAGGTCTATCTATTTACCTTTCCAGTGCAGTTTGTTCCTTCACTAACTGTCCTGCATGCAACTAGAGTAGCAGTGTAGCGATGTCATCCCATTGTTCTTTAATTTGCTCTAGCGGGCACCAGTAACGTCTCCATTGGGAGACTTGTTGTTACTGTTTTTGGTGTGCTGAATACACCACAAGCTTCCTTTATTCTCAAAAGCTTAAGTTCTGGCAGTTCAAATCTAATCACAAATTCTCTGAGTATGTGGTCGAATGTATTTATTTCACCTTTTGGTGTGTAGGAAGCATGTTCATTCTTATCATCTTGCCCAAAAAAGGTAGAAAGGCTCTCCCACCATCTACCCGGTACTGAGGAGCCATGCATTGGTGCTGCTCAAACTCATGGCTTTGCTCATACCAGGCAAATGCACCAACACCCACAATGGTATCCCTAGATCCTGTCTTAGGACTCCTGATAAGTGCTTTTTGAATGGAGTTCTATAGCAGATTTTGTTTTCTTCTAGAGCTGTCATGGAGTCTATTGCATTTTGGCATTCATGATTTCTAAGTGATTGTGTGTGTATGTGTGTGTGTGTGTGTGTGTGTGTGTTGGGGATTATACCCATGGGCTTATCCTTTGAAGCAAGTGTTCTACCACTGAGTCACATCCCCAGCCCCCATCAGCTGACTTTCTCATGTGTCTCTGAAAGCAGTTTTTTTTTTTTTGGTTTAGTATTTTTTTTTCTTTTTGGGTCACACCTGGCAATGCACAGGGGTCACTTCTGGCTCTGCACTCAGGAATTACCCCTGGCGGTGCTCAGGGGACCATATGGGATGCTGGGAATCGAACCTGGGTCGGCCGCTTGCAAGGCAAACGCCCTCCCTGCTGTGCTATAACTCGAGCCCCTTGGTTTAGTATTTTTAAGATTTTCATTTCAACTTTGGTGTTCAGTTTAACCATAATGTTTCTGCTTGATATTTTCTTTTTTTCTCCTTGAGTTCTTTTCTTGACTGTGTGGATTAGTGTCTTTCATCAGAGATAGAAAACTTTCAGCTATTATTTCTTGTCTTTTTTATTTTATTTTTTAATTGAATTATTTTTTTATTGAGTCACTGTGAGATACACAGTTACAAAGCTGTTCATGATTGGGTTTCAGTTACACAATGATCCAACACCCATCCCTCCACCATTGTCCGTTTCCCATCACCAATGATCCCAGTTCCCTCCTGCCATGCTCTCTCCCCCAGCCTACCTCCATGGCAGGCATTTTTCTTCCTCTCTCCTCTGTCTCTGTCCTCTGTCTCTCTCTCTCTCTCTTTCTGTCTCTCTCTGCCATTATTTTTTCCAATACTTTGTATTTGATTCTTTCCTCCTTATTACTTAAATTATAGGTGTTCGGCTTTTTAGATCATATCCCACAGATCTCCTATGCCTGTTCTTTCTTCCTCTCTCTTCATTCCTCCCTCTCTCCCTCCCTTTCTCACTCACTCCTCTTTTTCTTCCTTCTTCCTTCCTTCCTTCCTTCCTTCCTTCCTTCCTTCCTTCCTTCCTTCCTTCCTTCCTTCTCTCTCTCTTTCTTTCTTTCTTTCTCTTTCTCTGTTTCTCTCTTTCTTTCTCTCTCTCTTTCTTTCTTTCTTTCTTTCTTTCTTTCTTTCTTTCTTTCTTTCTTTCTTTCTTTCTTTCTTTCTTTCTTTCTTTCTTTCTTTCTTTCTTTCTTTCTTTCTTTCTCTTTCTCTGTTTCTCTCTTTCTCTCTCTCTTTCTTTCTTTCTCTCTCTTTCTCTCTTTCTCTTTCTCTCTTTCTTTCTCTCTCTTTCTTTCTTTCTTTCTTTCTTTCTTTCTTTCTTTCTTTCTTTCTTTCTTTCTTTCTTTCTTTCTTTCTTTCTTTCTTTCTTTCTTTCTTTCTTTCTCTCTTTCTCTCTCTCTCTCTTTCTTTCTTTCTTTCTTTCTTTCTTTCTTTCTTTCTTTCTTTCTCTCTTTCTCATTGTGTTTTAATTTAGTAACTTCTATGCTCTTGCCTTTGAGTTTCCTCATATTTTGCTATTCGACTAATCTCATTAGCTCTAAATTGCATAGTTGCTTCTGGGTATTGTCTTGAATGTCTATTTGAGTTTGATTGTTCTTGGCTGTTTGTTAGCGTTTGAGCGTAAGGAGGTTAACACTGATTAATATTGAGTTGTCTCTCACAGCCTGAATTTGTTGACTGGCAAACTTTACCAAAGAGTAATTGGGTAGGGAACCATCTAACACAGTGGGCTACTTTCAAATGTCAATATTTATGAATATCTACTCTTTTTAAGTCAATTCTTCCTCCAGACAGCAAGTTCTAAATTTGTAAATTTTGAGAGAAAATTGTATCAGAGTAGAAATAAACTGGAATTAACCAGTTTTTTCTACTATCGACCTTATATTTAAATCTTTTTATCTATCCGGAATCTATTTGTCTATTTTTTTAATTTACATTTTAAATACTACCCTTAGCTTATTTTAAAAAACAAAATTCTCTCTGCCTTTTTCTGTGTTTTTTTTTTAATTTTTATTTATTTATTTATTTTGGCTTTTTGGGTCACACCGGCATTGCACAGGAGTTACTCCTTGCTCATACACTCAGGAATTACTACTGGTGATGCTCAGAGGACCATATGGGATGCTGGGAATTGAACCCGGGTTGGCTGCATGCAAGGCAAAAACACCCTACCCACTGTGTTATCACTCCAGCCCCTTTCTGTGTTTTTTTGTGGGGGGGGGATGTTTTTGTTTAAACATCCTAGCTATTCTAGCTATTCAATTCTCCTGACTAAAATGGTAAGAGGCAGCCTATTGGTTGTGTGAAATAATTCAGAAATTTGAGGAAAGGCACTGCTTTTTTTTTTTTTTAAAAAAAAGAAAATACCAACTTTTAAGGCGTTCTGATTTTATTTCCACTTTACTTGGCTTGTCTTATTCTATTTGACATTATTTTCTAAAAGACTTGGGTCCCAGCTTTCTTTAGTTTGTGGGTTGATTAGTACTCAGATGTTTTCTGTGAGTTCATTGTTTGGGGTGACAGTTCTTTCCTGGGGTGGCCCATGAATACGATTGCACTGCACTGTCGTCCCGTTGTTCTTCGAGTTGCTCAAGCGGGCACCAGTAATGTCTCCATTGGGAGACTTGTTGCTACTGTTTTTGGCATATCGAATATGCCACGGATAGCTTGCCAGGCTCTGCTGTGTGGGCGGGATACTCTCACTTGCTGGGCTCTCCGAGAAGGATGGAGGAATCAAACCTGGGTGCAAGGCAAATGCCCTACCCGCTGTGCTATTGCTCCAGTCCATGGATACAATACCTGATATAAATCTACTGCTTCCTGTTCACCTGCAGTGAACACTTGTTTCTCTGTATTCTCCAAAACCTTTTTTTTTCCTTTTTTTAATTGAACCACAGTAAGATACACAGTTACAGAGTTGTTCATGATGGGTTTTAGTCATACAATATTCCAATACTGGTCCCTTCACCACTGTACATTTACCACCACCAATGTCCCCAGTTTTCCCTCTATTCCCACCACACCACCACCACCACTCTCATATGCCTCTATGGCAGGCGTTTTCCTTCTCTCTCTCTCTCTCTCTCTCTCTCTCTCTTTCTCCAAATTTTTTTACACATAAAGGTTGTCGATCAATTTCTTGAATTAGAAATTCTTACACTATGAGAAGGTTGTATTATTCAGACTCCCTAGTTATATACAGCTCAAATTTAGAGTTTTCAATTCTCATGACGAATCCTTTTCCTGCCCAGGACTACAAATAGAAACAAGCTCAACAGTAGGGCACAAGCTTTACAAAGATTAGATTCTTCGTTTCATCTATAGTAATAAACCTTGACCCCTCCCAAAACATACTAATATGTTAACCATGTTACCTAAATTACCATAAAAATAAAAATTTAGCCACCGTCATCATCATCATCATCATCATCATCATCATCATCCCATTGATCATCAATTTTCTCAAGCGGTCTCAGTAATGCGTCCATTCGTCCTAGCCCTGAGATTTTAGCAGCCTCTCTTTACTCATATTTCCCAATGGTGCCACATTAGAGGCTCTTCAGGGTCAGGGGAATGAGATCCGTCATTATTACTAGTTTTGGCATATAAATATGCCACAGGGAGCTTGCAGGCTCTCCCATGTGGACAGGAAACTCTCAGTAGCTTGCCACGTTCTCCGAGAGGGAGAACTAGGCTATAAGCTATCTAGGCTTTGGGGAGTTTGGTTTTATAGGCTCTGGATGCTGGCCATTGGTGGGATTACATGGTGCCGGGGGAAGTCCCTGGGTGTGACTGCCTAGCTACTGGAAAATGGGGGATCTGGAAGGAAGAGGCCCAGTCCCGATCTGAGCAGGCTTGGAGATCTCAGCCCTGGGTCCTGCACACCTGGGTTCCTCTGCTGGTTCCTTCATGTGTGAGGCTCATCCGAACAACTGTACTAAAAAAAAAAAATTATGATTTCTCTTTTGTGCTGATGTAGTTCTTACGTTTCCCTTTCTCTGGGAGTTTAGGTCTTCAGAAATGATACTTTTGGCCCAGAGTGATATACAGCAGATAGAGTGCTTGCCTTGCACCTTACCTATCCTGGTTCACTACCCAGCATCCCAGATGGTCACCCCAAGCCCTTCCCAGAATGTTACCTGAGTTCAGAGCAAGGAGGAAGCCCTGATCACTGTCATATCTGGCCTCAAAGCAAAACAAAAAACAACAACAAAAAAAATGTTGCTTTTGGTTTCAATGTAAGTCCTGCATGAATATGAAATTTTAACTTATGCCATAGCATATAGTCAGATCTGATTCTTTAACATGAGGTCGGCATATCAGCATGAAATCTAACTCACCATCCTTGCACTTCTTCATATTATACCTAGATATTTATTTCCCCCTCTTATTCTTTTGAATATATATGAATTTGGGGTGGGGACCTGAAAGATAGTATTTTCATACAGAATTTTAGTGGCTTTTAAAAGAATGTAGTGGGATGGAGATGAAGTGATCATGTTTTTTTCAATCCACTATTTTGCCGGAACTGGAAGTTCTACATCTAATTATGGATCTTGTTTTTCTATCCAAAATTATATCCTGGAGAACTTTCTAGGCAATCCCGCAGTCTTTCTTTTAGTGACTGCACAATATTCCCTGACAGGGATACACCACAGCTGGGCTTAATCACAACCCAACTGGGTCAATCATAATTTTTGCTATTATAAAACAGTGCCATTGTGAGGACCCCTTTCTACATGACCTTGTCTAACACAGAAAAGAAACGCTGGGTCAAAAAAATGTGCATCAAACCTTCCACCCAGATAAGATCCAGAGCTGCCACTCGAGAAAGACTATATGATCCAAAAGGTCTTCTAACCCACTTCTGTAAGTGGCTTCTTACAGAAATGCATCTAGACTTTGAACTGAGCTAAAATAACAGAAATCCAAAATGAGCTCATAGAGTCTTCATTCTCAGCAGTGAAAAGAAATTATTATATGATGCCTTTTCAGCAGGTCTGATTGTTGGGGGAAAATTCCAGACAATAATAGTGAGTTCTCTATTGAAATATTGAATGTATTCAAAGTATAGAGAGAATAAAGTGAAGATCATTAGCTACTTAGGTGGGGGATGGGTGGGAGTGGGGTATATTGGGGTCCTTGGTGGTGGAACATGTGCACTGGTGAAGGGATGGGGGTTTAATCATAATATGACTGAGACTTAAACCTGAAAGCTTTGTATTTTTTTCATGGTGATTCAATAAAATAAAAATGAAAAACATAATAAAATAAAATGAAAAACAAACAAATAAAAAATGTGCATTGAATTTTTAGTTTGGTTATGGATTTATTTTATAGAAACAGTGCCGACATCCTCTGTCCCTAGGAAAAGCTAGAAGATGCTCTGAGCTGTCTCCATGGGGATTCCCATCTGGTACCCTCAACTTGGTGGCTCTGACAGGAGGAGGAAGAGAACAAGCATGGTCCTTGAGAAGTGATGACTCTGGATCAGAAATGACTTGCTTTATTTATTATTTATTTCTCACATAGAGCTCAGGAGGCGTGGGGACCCTCTGGGCAATAGGTTCAATGCGAGGGTCTGAGGATATGATGCTTCTCTTACCCTGCAGTGCTGGAGATCACTAAGGTCACCCCAGCAGTGTTCAGAGGCCTCCGGAACTTCACCAGCAATGCCCTGGGGACCAGGTGATGCCAGGGATCAAACTGGGGTCAGCTGCCTGCAAGGCCTACTCTCTAACCCCTGTAGCATCATTTTGGCCCTAAGAGTGTTTTTAGGAAGTCAGAGGTGGCCTCCACCCGTTGAAGGGGAAAGTTAAGGCCCCCCAAGGTGTCTCCACCTTTTGTTGTTGTTGTTGAATCACCGTGATCAACATTTACAAAGCTTTCCTGTTTGAGTTTCCATCGTACAATTGTCAAACACCCATCCCTCCACCAGTGCACATTTCCCACCACCAATGTCCGGGTAGAGTACCCCCCTGCTACTGGTGACTAAGGAAGCCCTATCAGCCCCACCCTAACTACCAATGTAGCCATCCACGGGCTCAACTCCATTGCTTTGTGAATATTCTCTTTTTTGGGGGAAGAAAGTTTTTTTTTTTCCAGTCTGGGGCCACACTATAAGTTGAGGCACTCCAGTGCCCAGCCTGAGAGCTCTGGCATCTTTCTGGAGTTAGGGTGGGTTGCCTCTCTCCCCCAAAGCACACATACCTGTACTTATAGGATCCCCAACAGGCTTTTGCCCAACTCCCACAGTTGCTGCCATGTCAACTCTTTGGCCCAGACCAGAGATCCTAAGGTCTCTGGACACGCCCTAATTCTTCAATGCTGAAATCTCAAACAAACCAAATTAGATGGGAAAATAACACAGTAACCAACTAAACCCCAAAACACAGAACAATAATAACATAGAAGGCTCAACTAGCAACAAATAGCTTAAGTAAACTTTTAACAACCTCATGATGAGATATAACAGTTTTCACATAAAAGTTGATTTTGTTTTTACTTATTGATTTTATTTTACTTATTGACTTTAATATTGTAATTTGTTACCTAATCAGTTCCACCTCTAGAATCAAGAGTTGTGCGTATCAAGAGTTGTGGCTTTTGTCTACATTAAAATAAATTAAAACAGCATCTGCTCTTAAGAGACATTCTTTAAATAAAAATGTACAGAAGAGTAGAAACAGTCAAAAGACAAAATTGTTGTAGACAAATTAATATCATAGAATGTTAAATGTGACTATTAGTATTTGTGTTAGATTATTTGTGATGCATGGGCTACAATAAGATGAACTGAGTGGGATTCAAAAGACTTGAACATATTCCTGGCACATGGAGGGCCCAGATTCTCTCCCTTGTATCTTTTGTTCCCCAAGCAACACTAGGGTGGTCCTTGTAGCTAGCCCCCATCAGTCCCCATGGTGGTCCTTGTAACTCCCTTCAGGCCCCATGGTTCGCTGAAAAGCTGAACCAGCTTGAGTCTAGGATTCTGGGTCTTCTGAGTATGGCTTAGAGATACCCCATAATAATACTGTAGCACTTTTGCACTGTCATCCTGAGCAAACGGAGACCAGTAACGTCTCCATTGTGAGGCGTTGTTATTGTTTTTGGCATATCGAATATGCCACGGGTAGCTTGCCAGGCTCTGCCATATGGGCGAGATATTCTCGGTAGCTTGCCGGGCTCTCTGAGAGGGGTGGAGGAATCGAACCCAGGTTGGCCTCATGCAAGCAAACGCCCTACCCACTGTGTTATTGCTCCAGCCCCATAATAATACTAATGATGATAATAATTTAAAAAAAAAATCAGTGGACTCAAAGAATGTCTCACAAATTTTGGAAAACAACTGTGAGGACTCAAAGCCAAGATTCCGAATGATAAACATTAATTAGCCTGCTCCTTACACATTTTTTGAAGAAGACCTGCAATAAATTTCCTTGGCTTACTGCCTGAAGGCAAGATTCTTCTTCTTCTGGCTAATGTCATCTCTTTAAAAAATATTTTTTAATTTTTTTTTAATTAACAAGCGCAGGAAGACTATATATCTATTTTAGACAACCCACCATCATTGAGATGGAGCATTTTCTGACAATTTTTCATTGCCTTTTTAGACTTGGGTCATGTCTTATAGTGCTCAAGGAACCATATGACATTGGTGATCAGACTTTTGACTCCTGGAAGCAAAGGCATGCTCTAGCCCTTTGAGTCATCTCTCCATGAACAGTGGGTAAGATGCTTTGCATGTATAAGCTATAAACCTTGCACCTTGCATATAGCTAACTTAGGTGTGATTCCTGGAACCCTGTATGTTCACCGAGCTCCACCCAGGAGTGATCCTGAACACAGAATCAGGATTAAGCCTTGAACACCACTGGGTATGACCCAAAACAAACAAACAAAATAAGTAAAATAATGAACTGACTTAGAACAGGTCACAAATTGCTCCATAGCAGAGACATCTCTTAATGATTCTTTTCACATAGGTTGACTCTAAACTTCTCTTTTGCATGTCAGACTCTTGAGTGGAGGGCTCAGAGGAAAGAAGAGGATCAGGTTCATTGTAGCCAAACCTGATGACTAAGTTTGTTTGAAGGACTCACTCCTGATGCCCAAGACTCCCCATAATACCATTCTTACCATTCTTAAGGGCAGTAGAGTTTATCCCTCTACATGGTTGTGTCCACTGCCCACTTCTATTCCTGTTTTTGTCATTGCCCAAATCCACCAAGATCCATGCAGAAATTCTCTTCATCAATGTTTTTATTGCCCAGTGTTCACAGCCAAGATTAACTGAAGATTAAAAGAGTGAGGGGATTTTTGTTGAAATATGGAATGTAATCAAAGTAAAGAGAAAGTAAAGTGAAATTTATCAGCTGCACAGGATGGGGTGGGTGAGGGATGGTGGGGGACGTATACTGTAATTCTTGGTGGTGAAGGGATGGGTGTTTGAGCATTGTATCACTGAGACTTAAGCCTGAAAGCTTTGTAACTTTCCACATAGTGATTCAATTAAAAAAATTTAAAAATAAATAAAAATAAATGAATAAAAGAATGAGGGGCTGGAGTAATAGTCCAGCAGGTAAGGCGCTCACCTTGCACGTAGCTGACTCAGGTTTATTTCCTGGCACCTTATATGGTCCTTGAGCTCCACCAGGAGTGATCTCTGTATACAGAGTCAGGATTAAGCCTTAAACCCCACTGGGTATGGCCCCAAACAAGCAAACAAAACAAATAAAATAATGAACCGACTTTGAACAGATCACACAAGTTGCTTCGTAGCAGAGACATCCTTTCTCTGTCTGGTTTTAGTTTTGTTTTGTTTTGTTTGGGCTCTGTGAAAAGTGAAAAAATCACCTCCCCATAGCCTGCTTCACGTGTGAGATTGTGAGAAAGTATTTTGGAAGGTGTAAAGTGTCCTACAAATGCCTGTGGTTGGAAGGTCCCTGTTTGGGAAGAGTAGCTCTTCACAGCACCTTCCCTGGGCTCTCTTAATGATCTGACTGTGACACGGGCAGGCGATCTTCTTTCATGCTGGCGTTTCTACTTTCACACCCTGCAAGTCCCTATGGCAAGTGCATAGGACAAGTCCATGCTGCTTCGAGCTGGGGCTGCCATGTGTTGTGGGAAGGGTCCTTGTCTTTGCTGGCAGGAAGGAGGAGTCGGGAAGGACAAGAAGAGCATCAGAGATCAATCCTACTGTGAAGGAAGAGAGTGCTCTCCCTGGATTTCCCCGACTCCTGGCACGTCAGGAAGGTTGGTGTTCAGGGGGGATCCTGGGAGACTGATGACTCCTTTGTCGTGTGAGGAATTCAGGACAGCATTTGCAGCTGACATTTGAGCTACACAAGCATCAGAAATGAATGTCCCTAGATGCTCCAGGCTTCCTGGAGCACTGCCCTGTGGATTTGCTCGAGCGGGCACCAGTAACATCTCCTGTAAAAAACTATCTGCCAGGGGGCATCCAGGGGAAGCCCCGGCAGCCCTCCCCGTTGGCCACACCCTGGGTTCGAGGGGGTTGATCCAGGGCTGCTCGCTCAGCCGGGGCAGGTCGGGGCAATGGGGGCAGACGGAGGAGGAAACGAGGGCCAAGCCGGTTGATTGGTCAATTGCTGTTTATTCCATTCTCTCCACGGGCCTGTTCCAGTCTCTCTGAGCTCTCTTCCTTCCTAGCTCCTTCTTCCTCCATCCTGCTCTCTCAATCCTCCTTTCACTCTGGATTCTCCTTCACTAGTCTCTACCCCTATTTGTCTCTCTCTACCTTGACCTCTAGGCTACACACAGTCAGGTAGCAAAATCAACATAAGAAAGCCCTTCCTGAGGGCCAGGCATTCCAAAGCCCTTCCTGACTGCCAGCAGGCAAAATACTTCTTAAGGTGCTTCTCCTTTCCCTCGTCCAAGAACTCATTAACATCTTAATACTAGTTATTTTTGTACAGACATGGTAAGAAATACATTGAGACTTGTAGGGCAGCTCTCCTGGGAACATCTTGCCACAGACTCAGACCACAGCACTCAGGCCAGATTAATCATTCCTAACCCTAGCAGGGTCCGAATCTAGTTATTACTTTTTGGATCATGACAGCATCTGTCCATGATCAAGCTCTTAATTTATAGTTAAGCATTAGGCACTTTGGCCAGGCCCATCTCGATGCCAGGGTAGCACACAACTCACTGCTTGCCCTGGGTCCGTCAGGCTACCCGTAGCTTAATATGCCATGGGTAGCTTCCTAGAATCACACAATGCACAAGGCTTTAGTCTGATCCTCCACACCCATCACTGTAACCCATACAACCAATGATGAATAAGCAGGATAGGAGACCATGCCACCTCCCCCTGGTTACGGCATTGTCTAGAAAAAAGAGGTCAAGTTTGCCAAAGACTCCAGAGTTGAGAAGCAAGTTCTCTAGAATCTTCCATTCCTTCTGCCCAGATGCATGTGTATTCCAGTTAGCACCTGCCTTCGGACTCCCCTTTTCATCTTCTGTCTCGTTGATGGACTTCAGTTTGCTAATCAGGAGCATGAAGCTTTCACCAGGAGTTGGAGTGTTTTAGCTGGTTTATCCTTCTGAGCCCCTGGCACAACATCTGGACCTGACTGTGCCTAGTGGTGCCATAGCATATACTGCTGACTGGAGGCTTGGTGAAGTCTCCCCCTCATAGATCCCTAATAGACCCTGGGCCTTCCACAGTATTAGGAGAGATCAGTTGTGAAGTGAGCATCTTATTCCCCAATCTAAGGATTGCACTGTAGCATGGTAGCACTGTCGCCCCGCTCTTCATTGATTTGCTCAAGCGGGCATCAGTAATGTCTCCATTGAGAGACTTCTTGTTACTGTTTTTGGCATATCCAATACACCACAGGGAGCTTGCCAGGCTCTGCTGTGAGGGCGGGATACTCTTGGTAGCTTGCCAGGCTCTCCGAGAGGGGCAGAGGAATCGAGCCCAGGTCGGCTGCGTGCAAGGCAAATGCCCTACCCACTGTGCTGTCCCTTTAATAGAAAGATTAAAAAAATTATTTCTGATAGGCAAAGAATCAAACAATTTCTTAAGGTCCAGGGTAGCTCACACTCCATGTTCTGAGAAGACTTTCTTGAGACCCAAAGGAAGGAGAAGCTCTGGATGTCGCAAGCCTGGGGTCGCTCTGAAGTTCCAAGTTGTGGATAATCAGATTCCAGTAGTGTTATTGGGGCTGATCTGGAAAGCCAGAAGTAAAGCCCGTTTCAGAGTCTACTTCACTGAGGAGTTCACTTGGTGTTTGGTGCCATCGCTCCATTCCACACTCTCCTCACCCCAACAAGCTCTTGGGGCTCTGTGCTCTTTTGCAATTTGTTTTTTTATCTCAGGCTGACTTCTCAAGAGTTAGGGAGTTAGGGATACAGGGCCGGAGTGATAGTACAGTGGGTAGGGCATTTGCCTTGCACATGTCCGACCCGGGTTCAATCGCTGCCATCCCATATGATCCCCCAAGCACTGCCAGGAGTAATTCCTGAGTGCAGAGCCAGGAGTAACCCCTGAACATCCCTGGGTCACTGTCATTGTCACTGTCATCCCGTTGTTTATGGATTTGCTTGAGCGGGCACCAGTAACATCTGCATCGTGAGACTTGTTGTTACTGTTTTTGGCATATCAAATACGCCACAGGAAGCTTGCCAAGCTCTGCCATGTGGGCGAGATACTCTTGGTAGCTTGCTGGGCTCTCCGAGAGGGGCGGAGGAAATCAAACCCAGGTTGGCTGCGTGCTAGACAAACATCCTATCCGCTGTGCTATCACTCCAGCCCTGGGTGTAACCCAAAAAGCAAAAAAAAAAAAAAAAAAAAAAAAGAGTTAGAGATATGAATGCTGACAATAACTAGGGTTATTCTCACTTACATCTCAAAACCAAAGATTCCATCTTTTATTTCCAAGCTACTGCATAAATCGTGAGATGCATCATTTCATTGCATTTGCACAATGCTTGTAAAATGTCATGCGTTGCTTGGAACAGGGCTTGGAGGACACACCGGGTTCTAGTCCAGGAGTAAGGAAACGAGGAATGTAGATGACTGCATCTGAGTCTCCGGTTCTTGGATTTTGCTGTTTCTCCAAGTTATCTCAGCTCTGGCTTTATAAATATCTACTAGAAAAGGTGGGGCTGGAGTGATAGCACAGCGGGTAGGGTGTTCGCCTTTCACATGGCCGACCTGGGTTCAAGTCCTCCGGCCCTCTTGGAAAGCCTGGCAAGCTACCAAGACTATCTCCCCTGCACAGCAGAGCCTGGCAAGCTCCCCGTGGCGTATTGGAGATGCCAAACACAGTAACAGTAAGTCTCACAATGAGAGACGTTACTGGTGCTCGCTCACACAAATCGATGAACAACGGGATGACAGTGACAGTGACTAGAAAAGGTAGATCTGTTTGCACCCTAGCCATTTTATCATCTCTCCAGCTAATTCCTAGGAAGTGAACAGATGCCATCTCCCTCCACCCTCCCATGGGAAGGAGAAGAGGAAGGTGGACACCAGACAAGGCAGGGAGAGGTGTGTCGGGGGGTGGGCGAGGGAGGAGTCTTGCATTGTGTCTCTACGTCAAGGGCTTTGCATGGGAATGTAGCTGAGTTCTTACTAAGGTGATTTTGATGACTAAGGGTAAGGTAGATAGAGAAGGTAGACAGAGCTTGTGGGGTACACCCACAGTTACTGGCATTCAGCAAGGGCCTCTGTGTGAAGGACTTTGAGAGCACCCCTACATCCTATTTTAGTATATGTGCTGCCGAAGCGAGCACACACCCCTACATCCTAGAAAGAACCCCCTGTAAAGGTTTAACCTCTTGCTCCTTGCCGTCTGGAGTAATATCACAGGTAAATAGCTCAGTGATTCACCTCAGCTCTACCTTGGTTCTAGAAGGGAAAGGTGGGAGGTGCTTTGGTCTCAGGATGGTGTTTTTCAAAGGCTGGATCTCTTATTTCCTCTTCATTTTGTGCTTGTTTCCTATAGGCCTCTGTTTATGATTAATCAATTAGACTTTGACACCCAGGGTGACCACAATCTGATTTTCCTGGAGTCAGCTCTTTGAGGCTCATTCTTGAGTTCTGAATCAGCCTCCACTATTTTTTTTTTAAACTACTGAGGCCTCTTCGTGATTTTGATGGCAAGTATACCCTTTCCTGAGTTCCAAGTCTTGCGGTGTGCCTGCAGTTTTAGGATGGCATTCTAACGCTTTGGGAAATTGGGTTCTTGCCGTTTCCATCTGAACTATGAGGAAACAAAGCTACTCGCCCAAAGTTCTCTTGATTCGTTATGAATAAGGTTTAGGAATCAGATTTGTTCTTCTCAATCCAAGATCCCTGCACCACCCCCACACACACATCACTGTCACTGTCACTGTCGTCTGGCTATTCATCGATTTGCTCGAGTGGGCACCAGTAACGTCTCCATCGTGAGACTTGTTGTGACTGTTTTTGGCATATCGAATACGCCACGGAGAGTTTGCCAGGCTCTGCTGTGCAGACGGGATAGCTTGCGAGGTTCTCCAAGAAGGATGGAGGAATCAAATCCATTTGGCTGTGTGCAAGGCAAATGCCCTACCCGCTGTGTTATTGCTCCAGCCCACACACACAAATAATTTTTTTTTTGCCATGCCCGATCACTGTAACTCATAAAGACAGAGATAACAGAGAGCCAGATGAGAAAAAACATCTTCAAGTAATGGAAGACAGATATGCAAATCCCTCCCCCCCCCATACACACACTCCATTTCCATCACTTTCCTTTTAATCTAGGGTTTTCTGGTAGGTTCCTCTTCAGATGTCCTACTAAGCCCCCAGGAGCACAGCTATGCTTCAGCCAACTTCCCCTTTCCTCTATCCCTTTAACACAACTGAAACAAGCTGATATTTTAGAAAGTTTTTTTTTTTAAAAAAAAAAAACTAAACATGAAGGGAAACTGAAAAGAAATAATTGCAGCAAAATACAGGCAGTATAAAAATAGACAACTTTCCAAATACACATTTCTGGCTCTAAGAATCGCAGTGGAAACAGCAGAAAGCATTTTTGTTGTCCAAGCTTCATGCTATGGAAGCTGTCTCTCCACCCTCCTCCCCTGCCCCCTGAGTTGTCACAATGTCCATTTTCGGGAAGCTCAGTTCACATTGGTACCCCCAATGTAGACAGGCAGTCGGGGGGGGGGGGGAAAGAAGACTGAACAGGGTAGAATATAGGCACAGACTCCTATCTTTCCGTAGCTTCCCTTCTGGACCCGTGACCTTGATCACGGCCCACATGCCAAGGCCCAGATTTCTCTCTTGAAACCAGCTGGGAGTTTCTACTTGGATATTTCATATTTAAAAGCAAGCTCCCAATATCTTATAGCCTACTTCTCCCTCTGGGAGAACCTGGCAGACTACCAGGAGTTTCCTGCCCACATGGGAGAGCCTCACAAGGTCCCCATGGTGTACTCATACGCCAGAACCAGTAACAAGTTGGGTATCATTCCCCTGCCCCTGAAAGAGCCTCCAATATGGCATCACTGGGAAGGACGAGTAGAGAGAGGCTTCTAAAATCTCAGGGCTTGGATGAATGGAGACGTTACTGAGACCGCTCGAGAAATTCGACGATCAATGGGATGATGATGATGATGATGATGATGATGATGATGATGATGATGATGATGATGATGATTTCAATGATCATTGAACTCTGTGATTAAAGGCATCACCCGTCTTCTCTTCAGACTCAACACCACTGCGGGGCAAAGCTACCCCCATCAACCTGGATGGGAAAAAGAGCTACCAAGAGGAGAAGCATTTCTAACTGCTCCCCCAGATTCAATAGGTGGGGAAAAGATCTTCAGAGGGTCAGTGCAGAAGGTGACGCCGTTTGTAGCCTTGCATCCTGCCACCCCTGGTTTGGTCCCCTGCTTTGCGTATGGTCCCCTAGACGCCAGCAGGGTGCCAGCAAGGAACATTCCAGAGCACAGAGCCAGGAATAGCTCCTGAGCACTGCTGGTGTGACCTAACAGCACTCCCCCTCCCCACACAAAACAAAAGTCTTTTCAGTATTTCTCCTTCACCCCTTCAAACCTCTTCCCTTCTTTCTCTCATGTTTCTTATTACCCACATTCAGGTCAAGTTTGTCTTTTTATACATTTTATTTTCATAAAGTAGTTCACAATAGTTCATTACAGATAATATTCAAACACCCACCCTGTTGGGGACTGCTCAGGACCCTGAACAAAAGAGGACCCCGAAACCTTTACCCTGGACAAACCGGAAAATTCCATTACCAGCTTTGCATGACCTGAGGCACAGGTGCCCTTGTGACAAAGGAAATAGCCAAACTCTAGAGGTAAAAGTAGCCCAGGGCAGTTAACTAAGAGACGCCATTAAGCCCCCCATTAAGTAGAATACCTTCCTCTACCTTGTGCATTCCTCCTGCCAGATGCTCCTGCCAGATAGACCCTTGCCTTCCCCTCCCCACTATTTCTCAATCTACTCTTGAAGAATGTTGTAAGCCCACCTAATACACCCCGAACCTTTCCTTATTTGGTCTGAGAAGACACTTCCCTGATGATTGACAACTTATGTACCAACCCCCTGCTAAGAAAAGTATAAAGCCAGTGTGGCAGTTAATAAAGTTGCCCTTGATCGGCATGTGTCGTCTTGGGCCCCCTATTTATTATCCTCACTAGTTTTATTTCAGGTCGGAACCGCTCACAGAACCCACCCAATTAGGAGCGCTTTCCACTGTTGTCTCTCCGCGGGCCAGAGAGATCTCCAGGGGAACGCGCACCACCCAACCAGCAAGCATCTTCCCACCACAATAAGAGGGAAGTGTGGGAAGGTTGTTGATCTTATTCTGGAGTCCTTTAAGCCGTATATAAGAGAATACAAGCAAGCATGTTAAAACCAAACACATGTGTGCTGCTTTAGGTACATCATGGGCTAGTGTGTAAGAGGTCGTGCGGCTGCATTTGCTCCAGGAAAAATTGCATCGGTCTCTTTCTGGAGCTTTGTCTTATAGTCTCTGGATCTTGGCCATTGACGAGATTACATGGCTCCGGGGGCAGTTTGTGGGTGTGACTGCCAAGCTACTGGAAAACTGGGGATCTGAGTGGAGGAGACCTAGTCCCAATCCGAGCGGGCTTGGAGATCTCAGCCCCGGGTCCCGCATACCTGGGTTCGTCTGCCGGTTCCTTCATGGGTGAGGCTCATCTGAGCTTGTAGAGAGTGGCCTTGAGCATAGCTGTGGCTGGGTTTTGGAGGTTTTCGGCTGCCAGGGCTCTGCTCGAGAAAGGGAGGGAGACCCAAACCGACCCCCTCCGAGGGGCCCCGGTAAAGACAGCCTGGAGCAGGGGCAGGAGATTCTGCCTCAAGTTTGTCTTTCACTTGAGCAGATACCCTCCTTCCTAACTAGTTTTAGCTGCTTTCCTCTAGCCCCCCACACCAGGATAAAACACTTAAAAATGTGATTTGCATGGCATCTCTTTTCCTGTTTCTGGAGGCCTTAAAATAAAATCACTGTCACTGTCACTGTCCTCCCGTTGCTCATCGATTTGCTCGAGCAATTGGAGACCAGTAACGTCTCCATTGTTAGACTTGTTGTTACTGTTTTGGCATATTGAATACTCCACAGGGAGCTTGCCAGATTCGGCCGTGTGGGCTAGGTACTCTTGGTAGCTTGTTGGGCTTTCTGAGAGGGATGGAGGAATCGAATCCGGGTCGGCTGCGTGCAAGGCAAGCGCCCTACCCACTATGCTATGACTCCAGCTCAGTGGCAGAGCATTTGACTGCATAGAATAAAATACGAGACATAATATAAACTTGCTTATTCAGTCTTCACACTCAGACCCCCAGTACTGTGTGTCTTGACCCCTCTGTTCCTTCTGAACTACTCCCTCTGACCATGGACGTACCCTTTGTGCTGATGTCTCAAGCTCCCCTACCTGCTTTCATCGATGAGGTCTTCACTTAGATGTAACATGTGGAAGAAAGTTTTCTATATCCTATCAAATGGTGGTTGCATTTAGTTCATTTCTTCTATGATCTTCTATTGTGATTTAGATGATCATTTATAACATGGTCTAGCTTCTCTGATTTTCTTCTCTCAAGAGAAAGAGTATGTGCAGAAAGATGTCAAGCCATGGACTCTGTTGCATCATCACCAATTAATCGCTGTGCCTGGCACAGAGGTGCTAGCGCTCAGTCCGTATCAGGTATGTGCATGAATGAACGGATGTGCAATAAAAAAAAAAACATGAGCACTGAGCTGGAGGATATGATTAAACATGGGTGTAGGAGATGACTTGCTAAACCAACATTTTAGGGCTTCCTCCTCGTACCCTGCTGTGTTCTGGGCCAGAGAAAGCTAAGAGATGAATCTGGATTTCTTTCCACTCAACAGAATCCTGGTGTTGAACCATTCAATTTTTCTCCCATTTCTCTTACCAAGGATCCCATCTATCACCCGGACACACAGAACAGGCTCCTGCAGAGGGGGTGTATGTGTGTGTGTGTGTGTGTGTGGTGTGTGGGGGGGATGGTGGAGGGGGAGCCTTTATCTGGCCCAGTTTTCAGTAGCTTCAGAATTAGGTATTATAAGAAAAAGTAATTCCCGGTGCTGATGAGATATAGTACAGGGGTTAAGATGCCACATTTGGAGGGCTGGGGCGATAGCACAGCGGGGAGGGCGTTTGCCTTGCACACGGCTGACCCGGGTTTGATTCCCAGCATCCCATAGGGTCCTCTGAGCACTGTCAGGAGTAATTCCTGAGTGCGTAAGCCAGGAGTAACCCCTGAGCATCGCCGGGTGTGACCCAAAAAGCAAAAAAATAAATAAACGATGCCACATTTGGTTCCATGAGCACTGCCAGGAATGAGCTCTGAGCACAGAGCCAGGAGAAAGCCTGAGCACTGCTAGAGTGGGTCCAATGGGTCCACCTTGCCTTCCTCACTCCCCCACCATGCAAAACCTTTTTTTTTCTTGTCCCTTTTTCTTTCATAATTTTCTTTAAAAAAAAAAATCTCCTCTCTTCAATTTTCCTCTTTAAACCAAACCTAATTCCATGTTTGCCATCCCCTACTTTCACCTTTCCTCTTAAATTCATTCTTCACGTTCCGGATCTTCCTGTTATTGTGATTTATTTAAGCGTGTGTTGGTGGGATCAGGGCTCCTGCCTTTCCCGAGGTGATTGTGTTAGCATCTAAATTGATTACCCAGGATCCTCTCGTGATGGGCACGCTTCCCCTGGAGCACACACACGGGCAGAGCAGGAGGTGGGGTGTAAAGCCCCGAAGACTTAGTGGAGAGTTGGACGGGGGGATTAGCACTAATTCCTCCCAGACACCTCGCTGTGATGTTTCCCAGTCAATAAGAGATTAGATAGGGGAGAAGCATTAAACAGAGTCACGTCTCTCCGCGGCACCAGCTAATCCCTTTCTCTACATTCCCACACTCAGCCATTCCCCCCCACACCCAGGGGCCTGCTGTGTGCATCCTCTGCCGCCCTCAGAATCCTGGAAGGCCGGCCGTCTTTCCTGCTTCCGGACCTGCCCGAGGGTCCCTGAGCCCCCCCTCCAGCAGCGAAGATGCAAGGTATTGTTTCCACGCCAGTGGGACCTGGGGAGAAACGGAAAGATCAACACAACAGCAGCTGCTGCGGTTCTAGGGCCTTGCGGGAAGGACGGAGGAGGAGAGTGGGTAGGAGACAGGATGAGAGGAAGGGAGAAAGTAGGGAGGGTCTCGCTATGTTGGAAAGCCTCCGTGTTCCTAGAGTGATCCTGGTGCTCCCACCTCTCAGGGTTTCCTCCCTTAGACTCACCCCCTCGTCTTTGGTGTCCTGGGGTCCTGCCTCTTGCTTCTACTCAACAGAAATGCCGAAGATGAGGGTGATTCCCTCCTCCCGTCCATCCCATTACGGCATTTTTTCTTTCTCGGTGGTCACCATTGTTCCTTGAATGCCAGAGAAGAAAATGGGTCTCACAACCTCCGAGAAGAACCCAACATTGGCCAATGCTATGATCGTTGTTCTCTGACACCTAAACAGAGATTCCTAAGCCCAAGTCAAGATCCTGCTCGCAGGACTGGGACAATGGTGCAGCGGAGAGGGCATTTGCCTTGCACGAGGCTGACCTGGGTTCAATTCCTAGCATCCCATATCCTCCCCTGAGCACCACCAGGAGTAATTCCTGAGTGCAAAATCCAGGAGTAACCCCTGTGCTTTGCCGGGTGTGACCTCCCCCCCCAAAAAAAATCCTGGTTGCCTCTGTCCTTCTGGGAGCCTGGCAGGCATGCCCAGGAACTTCCTCTGGTGCCATGTAAGCATTTTAACCCACCATGATCCAGAGACTCACAAAAATAAATCTTGGAAGAGACCAACAAGTTGCAGAGATGCCTCAGACCCCCAAATCACCATCCAGTTAAAAATTTAACTTCAGTTACATCACCTTATTAAAAAAATTAGAATTCCTGGAGCATGCATTCACAGACACACATCATCTCAAACTCTATACCATTGATCACCAGGGGTACCACATATTGGATAGGATGCAAGGTAGAAGCAACCAATCTCA